>NW_027397095.1:13009557-13110273 GCF_003265705.2 Callorhinus ursinus | reverse complement strand
CTTAAAAAAAAAAAAAAGAGTGTGGGCTCTGGAGTTAGGCTGAGTTCAAATCCCAGCTCCGCCACCTACTTACTAGCTGTGTGATCTTGGGAAAGTCCCTTAACCATTTTGTTCCCGTGTTTCCTCATCTGTAAAATGTAGTTAATGATAATACCTACCTTATAAGGTTTTTGTGAGAGTTAAATGCATTACTATATGTAAAGTCCATAGAACAGAGCCTGACGTAGTTGTTACTTGTAAGTATTAGCTATTAGCGTTATCATAGTTGGTGCCCATCTTTGACGGAATGGTTCAGATGAAAGGGATCCACAGTTATTCCTTGTTTCTCCTTTTCTTCCATCCTTAGGAAGAATCCTGCGGCCCAAGAGCCGGTGGACTAAACTGGCGGGTTCCTCAGTTCCAAGCTGTGTGGAGCAGCTGGGGACATTAAGGGTGTGCAGGACTCAGGAAGCCTTGCCAAGGATGCAGACAAAAGATACGTCAGTGAAAGCATCCTTTGTAAATTACATCAGCTACAGATCCCTGGGTGAGTTCAAAGGGGGAAAAAAAAAGACTCCATCCATCCAACTGCTTTCTCAGCCTACTCAAATGGAGTCATCTCACTTCTCAGAACAATCACAGTGCATTTGTATCTCTTTATATCTCAGTCCTGATGGACTGGACTTGGCATCCCCAAAGTCCCAAAGACCTTCACATTCTTTTTTTTTTTAAAGATTTTATTTATTTATTTGACAGAGAGAGACACAGCGAGAGAGGGAATACAAGCAGTGGGAGTGGGAGAGGGTTCAGGAGCAGGCTTACCCCAGAGCGGGGCTCGATCCCAGGACCTGGAATCATGACCTGAGCCGAAGGCAGGCGCTTAACGACTGAGCCCCCCAGGCGCCCTGACCTTCACATTTTCAGACCCAAGGCCTTCTTCCCTCTGGCTACCCTTCCTGGGTGGAATAAAGATGGAAGAAGATATACTTTATTTTTTTGTTTAACTTGTTACCGTGGGAAATTGCAAACATGTACTGCAGCAGATGGTGCTCCCATAGCATCCCCCCTGCTAGCCATCTCTGATTTTAGCCACAGCTGGAATGGACAGTTCCATGCAAGCTCAGACCCATCTCGCAGGGACAGTATCCTACCTTTAGTACATTACTCTTTTCTTTCTACTTTCTGCCCCAGGACCTTTTCCTATACTCTGGGTAGCCCCCAACCGATGGGGATAGGTGAATGTGTTTTACTCCCACACTTTAGGTAGCCAAATTTTGGGAGGCATTCTGTATGCCTCTCAGGTTGTCCTGGCATATGTGAGTCCCCACTGCCCACAGTGGTGACCTCAATAACATTCTTACATTTTCCACCTTCTCTGTTGCCCTTGTCCAACTCCCTTAATCCTGCTCCCTGGAATTGAATCCCAGATAAACTACCAGCACCCACGTCTTTGTCTTAGGCTCTGCTTTTAGGGAATCTAAACTAAGAAATATGTAAAAGTAGATAGAACTGTATAATGAATCTCCTTGTACTCATCACCCAGCTCAACAATGATCAACTCATGGCTAATCTTGTTTTATCTCTACCTCACTCTTAACCCCTACCCCTAGATTATTTTTAAGCAGATCCAAGATACCATATAAAGATGCACTTTAAGCTTCCTTGAACCCCCTTTCCACTTGGGAGGGTCGCTTTCGGGGGTAATATGCTCAGATTAAGTCACAGTCTTGTGTTTGTTACTTAGTTTGCAGATACTGTATACCCAGATTTTATTCTTAGTATACAGTAATGATACCTGTCTCCTAGCTAAACATTCTGACAACATGAACTATTCCTAGTTGCTCCCCTGCACAATGGTTCCGGTGGTTCTCCCACTGCCCAAAGGTTAAAGCCCAAGAGCCTCAGCCCAGAGATACTCTGGTGTCATACAGCACTGAAATAGGAGGCAGAATGTCTCCGTTTCTAATCGGTAGTGTGTCTTCAATCTCCTTATTTGATGGTTCAGAGAATCCACTTCTTCATCCATCTGCCCTGCCAACTTTATGTGGTGGTTGGAAGATCACATGAGATCAGTATTTGAAAGCCTATTAAATTGTAGGACACTCTAATAAATGTAAAGTTCCCTATTCTCAAAGCCCTTCATAGGTTGGCCCTACCCTCCCTTTCAAGTCTTACTTTCCAGTGTACTCCAATAGACACTTTTTATTCCATACTTGCTGGTGCATTCATTCAACAAACATTTACTGAGTGCCCAGGCACTGAGGTTATGAGCCTGAATTAGAAACAGTTCCTGGCTTAAAGGAGTATACTGGCTGGTAAGGGAGATAGACAGTGACAATATAGCGTATTAGTACACAGTGAGAAGAGTAAGCTGAAGATGCTGCAGAATACTGCTAACTCGGGGAAGCTGAGCTGGGAAACGGATCTGGGAAGGCTGCTTGGTGGAGGAGCTAGGTGAGCTAAGAATGAAAGAAAATGAGGAGTTCACCAAGCCGAACTGGGGAGGGAAGGCATTACAGGCGGAGGAAACAGTATGAGTGGAGGCCCAGAAGTGTGAAGCAGCTTGATGTATTCAGGGGAATTACAGCTGGTTTGGCAGAACTAAAGCATGGAGTGCTTGGGAATTGGAGTGGATGTCCAGTGATGTAGCTAGAAGAGTGAGCAAGGATCAGATGAGGGAGGTCCTTCTTGTCAAGGAATTTACCCTGAAGGTGACTGGAAACCTTTGGAAGGCTTAACCCTCAGGATGTTATCAGGGCCTATTGGACACAATTTTCTTTTTTTAAGTATCTGTTTTCAACAGTTCTAATTAATGGTGAGGATTGGTATTTCGTGACCCCCCCTTTTTTTTTCTGAGAGGTTTCCAAAAGAGCAAAGAGAAACTTAGTTTTTTAAAGAGCAGAATGGAACTTATTCTGTCTTGCAATTACCATGTGAGCTCATTGAACCCTTTTATAAAGTTAAGATACATTGTGGTATCTTACTGATCTTATTTTTTTATATCTTGAAATGCTTTGCTATTTCAACATCTTGGGGATTATTTCATCATTACTCATCAATTATTCTCAACTATGGTAAAAAGACAGATAATAAGAAAATAAAAGAATCGTGGAATAGTCTGGAAGGATAATGCAATTCTAGAATAAATCACGACTATTACACCACCTTCCAGCTTTTTTTAATTGTGTTGTCCAAAGTCATTCATTGCCCTTCAAAAATATATAAAGAAGTTTGAAAACACATCTTTTTAGTTTTTTTATTATTATTATTATTTGACAGAGAGACAGAGAGAGAGAGAGTACAAGTAGGCAGAGTGGCAGGCAGAGGGAGAGGGAGAAGCAGGCTCCCAGCTGAGCAGGGAGCCTGATGCGGGGCTCGATCCCAGGACCCTAGGATCATGACCTGAGCCGAAGGCAGGCGCTCAACCCACTGAGCCACCCAGGTGCCCTTCTTTTTAGGTTTTTTAAGACTTTTATATACACAGTTGAAAATTCAGAAATTTTAATTTTACACCAAGAGAAGAAAATTGAGAGGATGATGTTTCCCAATTATTAGATAAATCAGAAGATGAATCCAAAGAGACAGCAGTACTCTAGACTAATGGGGATGGTGAAATTGATCATATAAATGAAATCTCAGGCTGTGGGCCTAGAGATGTCGATATCCTAAATACGATTTTCAAGGTCAAGAACATATGCGGGAACAGTATATATCCAAGGATGAAAAAGAAATACAGTATTCTTATCCAGCTAGTCACTCAGTAGGAAGGACTTTATCAGGCCATGTTTCGTGACAGGAACCTGGACTATCCCGTTTTGCTAAGAGGTCATGTGACATTATTCTTTTCTCTTTCATAATGTTTCTGCACAAAAATTTACTTGAAATCGTTCTTAAGTGGATACATGCTGAAAGCAGATGTACATCCAAAGGTGAATGGATGGAAAAAGGTGATGCAGAAATGAAAAAGAAAACATCATTGAGAGGCGCCTGGGTGGCTCAGTCGGTTGAGCATCTGACTCTTGGTTTCAGCTCAGGTCATGATCTCAGGGTTGTGAGATTGAGCCCCGTGTTGGGCTTTGCACTCAGCAGGGAGTTTGCTTGAGATTCTCTCCCTTTCCCTGTCTAAAAAAGAACCACATCATTGAATTGATCATTCTAATCAGTATTTAGAATTCTAAAAATGAAAATGGCTTGCAATTATGGAGCAAAGACAATGGCTGTCCTCTCTTCAGCAAAATTATGAGCCATCGAAGTTTTCAGAAGTATTGCATTTTGACATTTTAAGTGTATGAATGAGAACCAAAGGCAATGATAAACTGAAACCTGTTAGAGATGTATCTGAAATCTGAAATCAGTATTTACAAGATGGATACGTTCCAGATTTGTGCATGACAGTTAATGAGCAGTTACATTCAAAGGATGTTGCCCATTTGGGGTAGATAGAAACCAGGAAAACCTTCAAAACCGGGGAAATGTAGATTACATTTGATATACTATGTCTAAATTCTTATTAAAGTTCCTAATCAAATTGTTTTTCATTACCCCTTTATCCTTAGTTCTGTTAATTATTTGTAAAATTACTTAAAATATAAAACTCTAAAAAGGTCCATTGGACCCAGATGGTAAGTGGTTATGACTATTTTTCCTGGTATATTGAAAGTTAAGCAGGAGAATAATCTGGTTTCAAAGTTAGTAAATGACAGGGGTGCTTGGCTCGCTGTCAATGGAGCATGCGACTCTTGATCTTGGAGGCTGTAAGTTCAAGCCTTGCGTTGGGTATAGGGATTACTTAAAAATAAAATCTTTAGGGGAGTCTGGGTGGCTCAGTCGGTTGAGTGTCCAACTCTTGGTTTCCGCTCAGGTCATGATCTCATGGGTTGTGGGACTGAGCCTTGCACCGGGCTCCGCACTCAGCAGGTAGTCTGCTTGAAAGATTCTCTCCCTCTGCCCTTCCCCCCAACCAATCAATCTTAAAAAAATAAAATCTTTAAAAAACAAACAACAAAAAACAAAGTTAGTAAATGACATGCAGGGGGTTTAACTCAGATTTCACCAGTCTCTAGTTTCTATGTTATGATGTCTGACCAATCCTAAATTGCTTACAGTCCCTGTGAGCTGGGCATTGCCGATGATGGAGATGGATGGATAGACTCTTCAGGGCAGTAGGGTGGCACAGCAGTGGCTGTCAAATGGATGAGTTTGTCCCCAGACTTGGCATTTGGGAGCTGAGGACTGCTGGCCCTTTTCAGTCTTTATATGTAACTGTGTTGTGTGCCTGTGGTTCATCTTATCTCCCAATTGGGATGTAAGCCCCTAGAGAGCCTGGACAATAGTGTCAATTTCTTTTGAATTTTCCTCTGTCTCTAGCACGTAGCAAATATATCAGAAATCTTTTCTGAATGGACAACAGTAAAGCTGAGCAGAAAACAAAATCAAGTGTCTCATTGTGACGGAATGGGTAGAGGTCGGTTCAAGCACCATTCGTGGAGTCCTGGTTCTGTGCCAGGCCCGGTCTAAGAGACTAGGGGCGTGCTGCTTGTGTCTGTCCTCAGAGGGCTCTTGGTCTAGCAAATCAGGTAATCCAGGGAGAGCAACAGAAACCCCTGCTACCTTGCTGTCTGGAGATCTCACAGCACGAGGCTCTGTTATGCCGTGTGCTTCACACACAGCCGACTTTTGGTTCAGGGTCTGAGGCTAACTATGTGCTCCGATTTCAGAATTCCTTCTCAGGGAACTCCCATTTCTGGTCTTCTGGTTCTTCCTCCCGACTACAGATGATCCTTATAATATGTTGTTCACTCTCTAAGGTGCAAATATTGTCAAGGATCTCCGAATTAACAAAAGCTTGGAGGTCTGGCCTTAGACTCACCTGCACATCCTTGACCTAATACGTGACCAGAAAACAAAACAGACTGTTATCTGCATAGAGATCGGAATGAATGCACGAATAAATGAGCAAACGGACAGGCAGTATTTCTAGGTTTATCAGGTCCATCTCTCGCTCAGCGATTTATTATGATTTGGGTCTAAAGGCTTCAAGCCGTATAATAATATCCATCCATTGAAATGTAGTCAGGCTATCGAGGATTCAGCTCTGCTTTGCTTTAGGGCTCACGTGCGAAGAGAGAAGCACTAACTGCAAAGCATGAGCATTGACACTTCAGTCAGATCCAGGTTCAGATCTGTCGGTTATTGTGTGACCTTGAGCAGGTGTCTTTAATTTCTCTGGTCTGTCTCAGTTTCCACATTTGTAAGATGTAATAATTGCACCCACGTCAGGATGGTGAGGATAAAATGAGATCAGGTGTATAAAACACTTGGTACAATACCTGGCACAGGGTAAACTCTCAAATGATGGCTGCTGGGGCGCCTGGGTGGCTCAGTTGGTTCAGTGTCTGCCTTCGGCTCAGGCCATGATCCCGGGGTCCTGGGATCGAGCCCCGCTTCGGGCTCCCCGCTCAGAGGGAAGCCTGCCTCTCCCTCTCCATCTGCCTCTCCCCCAGCTCATGCTGTCTCTCGTTTTCTCTCTCAAATAAATACATAAAATCTTTTTTATTTTTATTTTTTATTTTTATTTTTTTTAAAGATTTTATGTATTTATTTGAGAGAGAGAGAATGAGAGATAGAGAGCACGAGAGGGAAGAGGGTCAGAGGGAGAAGCAGACTCCCTGCTGAGCAGGGAGCCCGATGTGGGACTCGATCCTGGGACTCCAGGATCATGACCTGAGCCAAAGGCAGTCGCTTAACCAACTGAGCCACCCAGGTGCCCCATAAAATCTTTTTTAAAAATGATAGGGGGCACCTGAGTGGCTCAGTTGATTAAACGGCTGTCTTTGGCTCAAGTCATGATCTCAGGGTCCTGGGATAGAGCCCCTGGGATACAGGCTCCCTGCTTCTCCCTCTCCTCCCCGCTTTTGCTCTCTCTCAAATAAATAAATAAAATCTTTAAAAAATAAAAATAAATGATAGCTGGTGCTATTAGTATTTGGATCAGCCTGACCCCTGACCCCTCCTCTGACGACCGGAGTGGCATGGTGTTGCAGGGCTCTTAGGGGGCTCCTCGCCAGTTCTGGCAGGATTTTTCCTCTCCACGTGTTCCCTCTGAGGTTGGTGGAAGCTGCGGGCTCAGAATCGGGGCAGGGGTGAGGTGGTGCTGTCCAGCGGCTGTGTGCGTGCCCTCCACTGTGCTGAGGGAGTCTGGGAGGAAACTGTGGGCATGGCAGAGGGGCTGCTAGGGCCAGAGGGGCTGAGGCACTCGGTATTCCTCTGGCTTTGACTCTTTCATATGGAGCACCAGCTGCCTGGCCAGAGGATGACGCGCCTCCTGCTCTGCCTCACGTGGGCCATCTGCCATCTGCCTGGCATTCGAAATACACTGGGGCTTTTTACGTAAGAATCCAAGGAATTTCTATTTTCATTAGAAATTGTGTCCCTTTCTACATCCTTTGTGACTGAATATGAAAATAATAAAACCAGAGGCGGATGGCGTGCACAGATCACATCCACGCTCCCCATTTCCACTCTCCAGAGATAACCCCAGTTCAGTTTGGGACGTATTCCTCCAGATGTTCTGCCTACCAGTATTCGGGGCATGTGTGTTTTATGCAAGGAATGTGTTCCTGAGGATCCCATATCATTTGAAATTTGCATAATTCGAGACCAGGCTGAACAAAAGGCAGCCAGAATTTGTTTATTAGCTGAAGTGGCGCCACCATGTGGCAATAGTGTAAACATGGCTTTACAATTCATTTGGCCTTTGAAATGTTGTGATTCTTGGTGACCTTTTAATTTGGGGAGATTTGCATTGTTTCAGGTGTTGCACATAAACTGGAACTAAAATATTCTTATAGCAAAGTATTTCAAAGTCTTATAGTTTCAATTTATTTAAAAATGTGACTACACTACGTTAACTTTAAAAAGGGGGTCATATTAAAAAAGCCGTTCTAAAACTTGCTTTTTAAAATTCAGATGACAACATCTTTGGACATTCTCTCATGCCAGCAAATATACTTTTACATGTTTTAAGGGCTGTAGATCATTCCAGGATAGTAGCGTCTCTGAATGTATTAACCAGTCTTCTATATTGATGGCTATTTCTCCCCAGGGATAGGGATGAGGCCTCCCTCTCCTGCATTTCAGCCATCAGATTTATCCTTAGTACCAGGGACCTGGACACATCTAAATAGATCTCAGTGCCAGTGTCTTGAAGCGAGAACAAATCAAATTTCTGCCTCTTGGAGATCACCAAGGACGTGGCAGCCCCGACCAAGGGCCCCGGAAGCCACTTGTATTTTTCTATTCCAAGCACACTTGGCCTTGTCACTGAACTGGCCTGGTCTGGTGTCACGGGGTGGATTCTCTGGAAGCAGATGCTGAAATCGAGTTTGAGGTGCAAGTTATTTATCAGGGATTTAATAATACCTGTGAAGTGAGAGGGGAGGAAGCAGCATTGGGCAGAGGAAGTCGAACTGTGAAACAGGCCAGTCACGGCTTTGGCCAATGTGGTAGGGAAGTGCCGGAGCAAGGCCTGTTCCTCAGAGCTATCCTGGGCTTGGCCTTTTTAGACCCCTGTGGTGCTCATTCGTAGGATTCAGGCTGTACCGGGAAGGACATGATCTCAGGCAAGGCAACTCTGCAGCCAAAGCCAACCCAAAAGGAGCTGACAACTGGAGACTGATGACTGACCCTGACTCCTGGGAGCTGGAGTAAGGCCTTCTTCGAAGCAGGATCTGGGCAGTCCATCTCTGTGACAATCACATCTGGCCTCCCGTCTCTCCCCAGGCACCTAAGAGGCCCCTCTGGACATTTGGCAGCCCTGGGCAAGTTACACGGGAGGTTCCGCTAGGGGTTTGGAAGTTTGCAAGCAGAAAGGCCTTGCTGCCACATAATGTAAGGGCGGCCAGGCCGAGTAGCAAGCAGTTCTCTCCCAGAGCACAGACACGAGGCTAGAGGGCTGGGTTTGGCGGCAGGTAGCTCTGTGCCCTGTGAGTATGACTGTCCAGTTGTGCGTGTGTGTGAGTGAGATATGGGGGTTATCCTGTCTTCTCCTGCCTTCATGAGGCATGAGGTGGCACTCAAGGAATTTTACTTGTTGGTTGATTTGTTCATGGGATTGCAGATGGACTATCAAGGTTAGTTTCGGTCACTGTCCCTCCCAGATTTGCTTCTTCTGTAAATTGGATGAAGGTGCCCTCCGTATTTGCTAATGACCTGCCATATTTGCCTTTAAGCCCTGCTTTGAAAACAAGACATCAGGAAAGCATACTCTCAGGTTCTATCCACGGCATTAATAAGCCTCTCTCAGAGCGAATTGGAGCAGTACCTAGCCAGAGTCCCTGTGTCAGAGTCTCTGCAGATGTGGCTGGGGTACTTATATTTGAACAAGTTCCCAAGATGATTCTGATGAATGGCCAGAAGACTCGACCATTGGGTAGCACTTGTTGCTTTCATTGTTCCCTTGGCTCTTCTTGTGTGAGTTTTATTTCTCCAGTCAGATTGTTTGCTTCAGGAGTATTATGTGTTCTAATGCTAAGAGCTGGTGGACATGTAGTAGGGGCTTAGTTTGCTATGGGTTACTCTGTGTGTGTGTGTGTGTGTGTGTGTGTGCACTGGACAGGAGAATCAACTATCAAGTATAGCAATGACATTTTTGCTGCCTTTTGATATGTATACAATTTCACACCCTGTTTCCATGCAGCTTGAAATTTCAAAGTAAATTAAATATGACTGAAAGCAAATAAAAGCAATTATAGCAAGAATATGCTTTTTCATCTTCAACAAAGAAGGCAAGAATATGCAATGGGAAAAAGTCTCTTCAACAAATGGTGTTGGAAAAACTGGTCAGCTACATGCAAAAGAATGGAACTGGACCACTTTCTTACACTGTACACAAAAATAAACCCAAAATGGATTAAGGACCTAAATGTGAGACCTGAAACCATAAAACTCCTAGAAGAGAGGGGCACCTGGGCGGCTCAGTTGGTTAGGCATCCAGCTCTTGATTTCAGCTCAGGTCTTGATCTCAGGGTTGTGAGTTTAAGCCCTGCATTAGGCTCCACGCTGGGGAAAAAAAAGAAAGTCCTAGGGGAGCCTAGGTGGCTCAGTCGGTTAAGCGTCTGACTCTTGATTTGCCTTAGGTCATGATCTCAGGGTCATGAAATTGAACCCCACATTGGGCTCTATGCTCAGCCCCAAGTCTGCTTGTCCCTCTCCCTCAGTTCCTGCCCCCCCCCCCCGCACTCACACTTGCTTTCTCTCTCTAAAATAAATAAATAAATAAAATCTTTTTAAAAAAGTCCTAGAAGAGAGCACAGCAGTAGTTTCTCTGACATTGGTCATAGCAACATCCTTCTGGATATGTCTCCTTAGGCAAGGGAAACAAAAGCAAAAACAAACTATTGGGACATCAAAATAAAAAACTTTTGCAGAGCAAAGGAAACAACCAAGAAAACTAAAGACAACCTACTGAATGGGAGAACATATTTGCAAATGACCTGTCTGGTAAAGGGTTAGTATCTAAAATATATGAAGAACTTACACAATTCAACACCAAAAAAACAAATAATCCAATTTAAAAATGGGCAGAAGACATGAACAGACATTTCTCCAAAGAAGACATCTAGATGTCCAACAGACACATGAAAAGATGCTCAACATCACTGATCATCAGGGAAATGTAAATCGAAACTATAATGAGATAGCACCTCACACCTGTCAGAACAGCTAAAATCAAACACAAGAGGGGCACCTGGCTGGCTCAGTTGGCAGAGCATATGACTCTTGATCTCAGGGTTGTGAGTTCGAGCCCCACGTTGGGCATAGAGTTTACTTTAAAAAAATAAAAGAAAACTCACAAGAAACAATAAGCGTTGGTGAAGATGTGGAGAAAAAGGAAACTTTGGGCATTGCTGGTGGGAATGCAAACTGGTGCAGCACTATACAAGACAGTACGGTGGTTGCTCAAAAAATTAAAAATAGAACTACCCTGGGGCGCCTGGGTGGCTCAGTCAGTGAAGCATCCGACTCTTAATTTTGGTTCAGGTCACGATCTCAGGGTCCTGAGATTGAGAACCAGGTCAGTCTCTGCATGGAGCCTGCTTGAGATTCTTTCTCTCTCTCTGCCCCTATCCCCTGCTCTCTCTCTCTCTCTCTCTCAAAAAAAAAAAAAAATAGAACTACCCTACAATCCAATAATGGCACTACTGGGTATTTACCCAAAGAATACAAAAACACTAAAAAACACTAATTCAAGGGGATATATGCACCCCTATGTTTATTGTAGCATTATTTACAATAGCCAAACTATGAAAGCAGCCCAAGTGTTCACTGATAGATGAATGAATAAAGAAGATGTGGTATATATATATATACACACACAATGGAATATTATTCAGTCATAAAAATAATGAAATCTTGCCATTTTCAACAAGATGGATGGATCTAGAAAGTATAATGCTGAGTGAAATAAGCCAGTCAGGGGGCACCTGGCTGGCTCAGTCGGTAGAGCATGCGACTCTTGATCTCAGGGTTGTGAGTTCGAGCCCCATGTTGAGTGTAGAGATTACTTAAAAATAAAGTCTTTTAAAAAATACAGTTTATTTTCTTAGGTGAAACATATCTCAAGATTTATTAGCTTTATAGCCTTGGGCAAGTTGCTTTATTTCTTTGAGACGTTGTCTTTCATCTTTAAAATGGGAATTGTAATAATACCTAATCTACAGGCTGGTTATATAAACTAAATGTAATATGAAAATACAACAGTTAACATAATACCTGTTACATAATCATTGGCCAATAGATATTAAATGCTATTATTATGTATAATAATAGTGATGATGATGATGTTTGTATCCTTACTCACAACCCAATCTGTATAACCTGGAGCAAGTCACCTTACCTTTCTGAGCTCCAATTTCCTCATCTATAAAATAGGGACAACAAAACTTGTTATAGGGTGGTTATGAGGATAAAATGAGGTGTTGAGGGTGCTTTTTAAACTGGAGCTCGTGAAGCCCCACATCTAACTTACTTATACTGCTTATTTGCTTAATGAATTCTTCCAAAATAGCAATGATACAAACTTCGTTGCAGTTTAGGTCAAATCAGTATAAATTCTTGGGGTGCCTCAGTGGCTCAGTCAGTTAAGCGTCTGCCTTCAGCTTAGGTTATGATCTCAGGGTCCTGGGATCGAGCCCCACGTTGGGCTCCCTGCTCAGCAAGGAGTCTGCTTCTCCCTCTCTCTCTGCCTCTCTCCCCCACTCGTGCTCTCTCACGCTCTCTCTCTCAAATAAATAAATAAATAAAATCTTTTGAAAAAAATCAGTATAGATTCTCAATGAATAAAGAGTTTAGAGGGAAGAAGAGAATTTTCAGAATGTTCAGTAGGGACATTATCGGGGCACCCTTGCTCTGTAGGCTGTAAGGAAGGTCTGCTCATATGCTAATCAAAATAACTTATCTCCATTGTTGAGCAAATATTCTGACAGGAAGGATAGATGCTGCGACCTTAAAATTTGACAGAGTCACATCTATGGGAGAGCAGGTGATTTTCCGTATCAGGAGGAGATTAGCTTCTTGCTTTAGAAGGACTTGGGCTGGGTGGCCAGTGGGATTTGACCAAAAAAGTCATTCAACATGAAGATAACCTCCATGGTAAAACTCAGACAGCCCCCAAGAAGCCTGTGAATACAAATCCTCCTAGTTTTCTTTTCACATTTTGGGGTTCAGAGAGTTTCCTGTGGTAAATAAATGAAACTTTTGAGAGAGTAAGTGCATGACGGACAGCAATATTCACCCAACGATAACATGTCAGGCAATTAGTGCTTCAGAAGACATTAAACCGGGGTGTCTGAGCGGCTCAGTCAGTTAAGCAGCTGCCTTTGGCTCAGATTATGATCCCAGGGTTCTGAGATCGAGCCCCGCATGGGCTCCCTGCTCAGCGGGGAGCCTGCTTCTCCCTTTCCCTCTGTCTCCTGGCTTGTGCTCTCACTCTCTCTCTGTCAAATAAATAAATAAAATCTTTAATAAAAGAAAAAAGAAGACATTAAACCTATAGATCAATCGGGGACATGTGCAGTCAAGTTGGCTCAATTTCATTATTTATTCATTTATTAAATATTTTTAGCAAAGCCTCTTTTAAACAAAATGCTCAAAGAATGGAATTTTCTGGCTAACTGCAGGCTGACCATGTATACCTGTAACAGAAAATGCAACTGTTAAAAGTTGATTTTCAAATTAGAATCTTAAAGGCCTAAAGGAAGAGGCTGTTTGCACAAAAATAGTCTTTTGAAGCTATGAAATAGTATTGCTAATATTCTTCTCCCTTTTCAGAGAAGCCCTGTGTTTAAAAAAAAATCCATGGCAAATGTAAACAGTAATAATGGCATGAATTCCTCAACTTGTAAAAATGATACATATGTCTTAAGTATTTTCATATTTTTCTGGAAATGTTTTAAATTAAGATTTTATTTGTTTATTTATTTAAGAGCGCACGCACGTGCATGCAGGGGGAGGGGCAGAGGGAGAGGGATAAGCTGACTCCCTCCGCAGTGCATAACCCCACTTAGGGCTCAATCCCACCGCCCTGAGATCATGACCTGAGCCAAAATCAAGAGTCAGATGCTCAACTGACTCAGCCACCCAGGCACCCCTGGAAGTGTTTTATTTTTCTTAAAGTGGGATTTAATTTACAAGATAAAACACTAGAATTTGTATTGTAGATATGCTTTGTAGATATTTTGCACTTTGGAAGGTTGGGGTTTTGCATTTCTGTGGTTTTCTTTTGAGTGTTTCTGTCTGTATTCCCTTAAGAACAAAATGTGTCAAGAGGACTCTGGGTTTTTCAGTTGGCTTGTTGGTTGGCTTCTCACTTTTTGGTTAGAATAAAAATTAGATTCAAGAATGCTCCATACCTGGAGGCTTTGACACTGTGTGAAATTCCAAGCTTTATGGCTCATTATGGCTATAATCAGCATACATCATAATTACAGCTTTCAAAGTGACTTGCTCAAGTTTTTTTGCTTTTGTCTGAAACCTTCAGTTAGGCAGCTTTTAGTGTGAGGAACTTGACTTCTTCCTGTCTTCTCCATAGCATTAGTTATCTATTCTGGCAATTTCTGCTCTAAAAACAGATGCTACTTCAGGGAACTTCTTATTGCTGTGGTTTTGTAGCATTAGACATTAAGTGTCTACTCACTGCAAAGCATTGCACGAGGCCTTTTGGAGAGGGAGAGAGGACAATAATGACCACCCCTTAGCTTGGCCCTTCATTAGTCTTCAACGCCTGGTTGAGATGATTAGGGCTCACTAGGATCTGTTCTCCTGCTCTGTCTGAGCATACCACCAGACTGCCTTTCCTTGCCCACTTGCTTATTTTTTAATGTGCAATGTTCTAGGCCTGGCAAATTAAAATGTCCCTCCTAACCCTCCGTGCTCTCTCCTTTCATCTACTTCTGGATGAAGAGAACCCAGTGGAGGACGCAGAGGCCTTAAAAGATGGCTGAGCATGGATATCCAGATGACTGCCTAGAGCGAACCCCTCCTCCCCGCCCCTCTCCATAATCCATATTAGACTGTGTTATGAGTGAGAAATAAACCATTAGACCATTTTATGCTAAGCCACAGAGATTTCTTTGAAAGTAGTCAA
The DNA here is from genome assembly GCF_003265705.2 of Callorhinus ursinus. Taxonomy (NCBI): domain Eukaryota; kingdom Metazoa; phylum Chordata; class Mammalia; order Carnivora; family Otariidae; genus Callorhinus; species Callorhinus ursinus. The sequence continues at coordinate 13,095,650 of NW_027397095.1, read as the reverse complement.
CCCACCTTTACTAGTGAGCTTTAGACCTGCTTCTCCTTATGGGACTAGGTATGAGCACCTGATCCTTCAAAGACAGCAATTTCCTTGCTGGCTCAGGACCCCATGGCCTCGCCTGTAACACAAGCTGAGGCAATCAGATTTCTTCCTTCATGTAGAGCCTCAACTGGAAGCAAATACAGTAGATATGAATCTCAGGCCATACTACTTACATTTGCTGGAAGTGTAACATTTTTCCTCTATCTGTTTTCAGCTTGCATTCAGCCTGTTAGCAGAAACCTAATTTGGGTCTTTTTCTTAAAAAAAGCAATCTCAGTCAATTCAGGGTTTCCTTAGTGAATTCAGAGTACCAACCCCCTCTGCCCCAGCTGCCGATGACATCTATGTTTGAGGTATTTCTTCTTTCTACAATGGTATCCATCCACTGTTGAGTTCTTCTTGTTCTGATCACTGTCTCCAAGTTCAGCTCTCTCAGCTACTTCCTTGCTCCCCTGGATACATGGGAAACATCTGGTTGTTCCTCATACCACTGTGGGGAGGCTCCACAAGGCTGTTCCAGGCTTATTTGCATAGATTCATCGCATAGCCATCTCTATTGTTCTTCTTACATGTTGGTGAGGGGTAACTCCTCAGGGCTTGCCACTTCTCTGGGCTTCACCCAGGAAGTTAGGCACAGGTCATATTTATTTTTGAGCCCCCAAACCTATCTTTTGGGTTCTACAGTTGTCCCCGAGAAATTGGTTCAGGCTGGTAGGGCACAGGGATTTCCATTAGCATAAAATTCATTTGCTTCCCTCTGATTCATCCTCTGTGGCCAAAGAGTCCTTTAGTATGGGTGGGAGGGATGAGAAAAGCATAAGAATAATAGGAAATAATGGTGGGAAGCACTATGGTTAATATGTCACTATCATTTGGCTTCCGCCAAGAGAGAATCTGCCATCTGATAGCATGACAGGAAGAGTCAGACTTGAAAAGTAGGACTGAGTTGAGTGAGTGGTAGAACACTAGCATGTAGATCCAGAGCCATCTAGGACCCCAAAGCACACCATGGCTCCAGCCTCAGTGCGGCCCCACCCTCATGCTCAGAGGCCTGGATTCCTGTTACTATTAATTTGAGAAATTTCTAGGGAAGCTTACACTAAAATGTATCCTCTTGGTTCTCTAACCTGGAAACCTTGGAGTCATCTTAACATAACCTCAAGTTTCCCCAGATCACTATCCTGGCATACAAATGAGGTCACATTAATCAATAACTCACATTTCTTAACAGAAGACCCCAAAGAATTGATGGGTGGCATTAGTTTATTAGATATACCTAGATAGATCTATATCCTTATCTAAGCTTGCCCTGGGCATCCCCACTCCTACCCACACATACACATATGACTCCTTTCCTCCTCCTTTGACATTCAGTTAGTCACTAAAGTCCTTTTGGTTCTACTGCTTTCATATCTTGAATCTGTCCCTTTGACTCAGTCTCCACCCCCAGTGCACACTGCCTTAGGTATGGCCCTCATTTCTCATCTGGTTTACTAGAAAACCTCTCAATTAGTTTTCTTAACTCTAGTCTGATATCTTTTCAAACATCTGCCCTCCAACTGTAGCTGGAGTGATCTTTTAGAAATGTAAATACATCTGATCATGATAGATGCTTTCTATCTTTCAATGGTTATTTATTGTCCTCTGTATAATTTCAAACCCCTCACCTTAGCATACAGGGTCCTGCATGATCTGATTCCTCTTTAGTATCATCTACCACTACTTCCTGACACACCCTCCCTTCATGCCTGTCCTTTGGAACTACTTGTAGTTTCCTAATTGATGCAGTTTCATAGCCAGGGGCTTTTGCACATGCTGTTTCTTCAGAGGGCTCTCCTTGCCCAGGCCATACCCCAGATTAATTAAATCACAGTGTCTTGGTGGGGTGGGGAGGCATCAGAAGCCTCCCTAGGTGATTATATTGTGCATCCAAGTTTAATAACCACTTTAAACTGTAAGTCAAACATCACCTCCTTTGAGAAGTTCCTTGAAACCCCAGTCTGATCAAGTTCTTCCTTCTCTCTGCTTCTGTAATACCATCTGTAGCTTTCTATCATAATGGCCATCATTTTTCCGTATGGAAATTGCTGGTTTATTCATTTGTCTCTTATTATACTTTAAACTCCTTGAGGGCATGGACCATGTCTTAAGTGGCTTTGTATCCCAAGTACATAACATGATGCCTAGCACAAGGAAGGTACAATAAATGAATATATGTTTATGAAATATTGTTGAAAGAATTTATACAGCACCTACTGTGTGTGCCATGCATGATGCTAGCAGGTTTTCATATTATCTCGTTTAATCCACACAACAGTTCTAGGAAATATGAATTATTATACCTGTGTTACAAATGAAGAAAATAAGGATCAGAGAGGTCCAATGGTATATCCAGTTACACAGTCAATAGTAGGTGTAGGATTTAATCCCAGATCTTCTAACTCCAAATTCAGTGTGTTTCTATCTATAGGTATAGAAAATAATGCTGGGTAGCTGTATGTCACTGATGTTAGTTTTCCATTGCTACGTAACAAATTACCACAAACTTAGTGGCATACAACAACAACCATTTATTAGCTCACTGTTCTTTAGGTCAGAAGTGTGGGTTCAGTGGGGCTCAGCTGGTCCCTCTGCTTAGAATCTCATAAGACTGAAATCAAGGTGTCAGCCAGGCTGAATTCTCATCTGGAAGCTTTGGGGAAATATCTGCTTCCCCACTCATTCGTGTTGTTGGAGGATTTCAGTTCCTTGCCATTGTAGGGTTGACATACCTATTTCCTTGCTGGCTGCCAGTCCCCTAGCAAAAAGAGAACACCCATGTTCCTTGTCATATGGCTCCCACCATCTTTAAGCCAGCAATAGCGTGTCAAGTCCTTCTTGTATTTTGAATCTCAGATTTAAAGGGCTCATGCGATAGGTCAGACCCATTCAGATTATCTCCCTATTTTAAGGTCAACTGATTTGGAACCTTAATTATATTTGCAAAATCTCTGTACAGGGGCACCCAGGTTTTTGTCTGACTGAATGACTGAGACACCAGGGGCCTGAATCTTGGGGTCATATCAGAATTCTACCTAACACACTGCTTATGCTTTATCTGTGAGGTTTTGTCTTCACATATATTATTTCATCTTTCTTAACACCCATATTCAATAGGCAGGATGGTATGATGACTGCTTTTTAAAAAATACATATGAGGAACTTGGAGCAATCAAAAGCTGCCAGTTGATGACAGAGAAGGAATTAAAACCCATTCTCAGAGAGAGGGAAAGATGGCAGAGTAGGAAGATCCTGAGCTCATCTTCTCCCATGGACACACCAAGGCTGCAACTATGTATGGTACAACTCACTCTGAGAACAACTTAAGACAAGCAGAACAACCCTTCTACAGCTAAATATATAAAGAAAAAAACTACATTAAGAAGAACAGGAGGGGCAGAGACAAAGTTGGGAACCAGAGCCTCAGCAAAGTAACTCACAAGTGGGAGGGACACCACAGGTGAGGAGGTCCTGCCTGAGGAGTGAGGGGTTCAAGCCCCACATCGGGTACCCCCACCCCCACCCTGGGGATCTGCACTGGGAAGACAAGCCCCCATAAGGTCTGGCTTTGAAAATCAGTAGGTTTTAACTCTTGGAGAGCCAGAGGGCTATAGGAAACCGAGAGTCTACTCTTAAAAGGCCTGCACACAATATTAGTCACTCAGAGACTCAGCACAGAGACAGCATTTTGAAAAGCCCCCAGGCAATATGTGAAGCAAATTTATTGACTAATTTTAGGATGTGTGTCAGAGGGGCAGGGATCTATAGGAACTTTCTTTGGGAATGAAAGTACTGGCTAGTGCCATTTTTCTTGCCTTTCTTCAGCTTAGCTGGCCCACTGCTAGAGGGTACCAGTTCTGACATTACCCATCTATCTTGCTAACACCACTCTCCCTGCCCTGGTGTTACCCAGGGAACCTGCCCCACTCTCAGTCAGCTGTGCCAGGGGATAACCCCACCCACAAGCATACCCACAGCAGTTACAACTGGGCATTGCAGCCAGCCCCACCCACCAGGGCACCCCCAGCAGTGGCAACCCAGTCACAACAGGTGGGTGCATTCAGCTCACACATGGGACACCCCTGGAGCACCTGTTCTGGTGACTAGGAGGGACGGCACTACTGCAACCATAGGATGCCTTCTACATCAGGCCACTACCTTTAAGACCAGGAGGCATGGCTGACCTACCTAAGACATAGAAACAGAGAGTCAGACAAAATGAGGATACAGAGGAATATGTTTCAAATGAAAGAACAAGACAAAACCTCAGGAAAAAGAACGGAACAAAATGGAGACAAGCAATCTACCTGATAAAGAGTTCAAAGTAATTGTCATAAAGATGCTTACTGGACTTGGGAGGAGAGTAGATAGACTCAGGGAGAACACCAACAAAGAGAAAATATTATAAAAAATCAGAGCTGAAGAATATAATAATTGAAATGAAAAATACTCTAGAAGGAATCAACAGCAGATTAGAGGATGCAGAAGAATAGAGTAGTGATCTGGAAGTGGAAATCATCCAAACTGAACAGCAAAAAAACCCCACATTTTTTAAAATGAGGATAGGTTAAGGTACCTCTATGACATCATCAAATGTACTAACATTCACATTATAGGGGTCCCAGAAGGAGAAGAGAGAGAGAGAAGGGGCCAAAAACTTATTCAAAGAAACAATAGCAGGGGCACCTGGCTGGCTCAGTTGATGGAGCGTGTGACTTTTGATCTTGGGATTGTGAGTTCGAGACCCACATTGGGTGTAGAGATCACTTAAAAATAAAATCTTAAAAAGAGAAAGAAAGAAAGAATAGCAGAAAACTTCCCTAACCTAGGGAAGGAAACGGACATCTAGGTCCAGGAAACATGGAAAACCCAAAACGAAATGAACCCAAAGAGATTCACACCAAGACACATAATAATTAAAATGTCAAAAATTAAAGATAAAGAGAGAATCTTAAAAGCAGCAAAAGAAAAACAATTAGCTACATACAAGAGAACACCCATAAGACTATTAGCTGATTTTCCAGCAGAAATTTTACAGGCCAGAAGAGAGTGGCATGATATATTCTAAGTGCTGAAAGGAAAAAAACCTACAATCATGAACACTCTACCTGGCAATGTTATTATTCAGATTTGAAGGAGAGAGAGTTTCCCAGACCAACTTAAGTTAAAGGAGTTCATTACCACTAAATAAACCTTACAAAGAAATGTTAAAGGGACATCTTTAAGCAGAAAAGAAAGAGCCACATCTAAGGTAAGAAAATAATGAAAGGAAAAAAAATTCACTGGTAAAAACAAACATATAATAAAGGTAGTAGATCAAGCACTTACAATCACTTTAGTCTAACAAAAGTAGTAAAATCAATTATGTCTACAATAATTAGTTAAGGGATATGCAAAATAAAAATACATAAAATTTGGCATCAAATACATAAAACATGGCAGGGGGTGGTGGTAAAAATGTAATGCTTTTATTTATTTATTTTATGTATTTTTTTTAAAGATTTATTTATTTATTTGACAGAGAGAGACACAGCCTGAGAGGGAACACAAGCAGGGGGAGTGGGAGGGGGAGAAGCACGCTTCCCGTGGAGCAGGGAGCCCGATGCGGGGCTCGATCCCAGGACCCCGGGATCATGACCTGAGCTGAAGTCGGACACTTAATGACTGAGCCACCCAGGTGCCCCAATGTAATGCTTTTAGAATGTGTTCAAACTTAAGTGACTACCAACTTAAAATAGACTGATATATACATAGGATGTTATATATGAACCTCATGGTAACCACAAACCAAGAACCTATAGCAGATACACAGAAAATAAAAAGAAAGGGATCCAAACAGAACACTAAAGAAAGTCATCAAATCACAAGGGAAGAGAGTAAGAGGAGAGGAAGGGAACAGAGAAGAACTACAAAAACAAGGAAACAACAAAATTACAGTAAGTACATATCTATCTATCTATCTATCTATCTATCTATCTATCTATCTAGACTAACTGCTCCAGTCAAAAGACATAGGATGACTGAATAGATAAAAAAACAAGACCCATCTGTATGCTACTTACAAGAGATTCACTTCAGACCTAAAGACACAGGACAAGCTGGAAATGAAGGGATGGAAAAAGATATTCCAAGCAAATAGCAAAAAAAGAAAGCTCAAGATGGTTCAAAATGGGTCAAAGACCTAAATGTAAGACCAGAAACCATGAAACTCCTAAAAGGAAACAGACAGTAAACTCTTGGACATTGGCCTTAGCAATATTTTTTGGATCTGTCTCCTTAGGCAAGGGCAACAAAAGCAAAAATAAACAATTGGGAGTACATCAGACCAAAAAGCTTTTGCCCAGTGAAGGAAACCATCAACAAAATGAAAAGGCAATCTACTGAATGGGAGAAGATTTTACAAATGATATATTCTATAAGGGGTTAATATCCAAAAAATATAAAGAACTCAAATAACTCAACACCAAAAAACCTCAATCTGATTTAAAAATGGGCAGAGGACTTGAAGAAACATTTTTCCAAAGAAGATATACAGATGGCCAACAGACACTTGAAAATATGCTCAACATCACTAATCATCCAGGAGATGCAAATCAAAACCACAATGAGATATCACCTTATACCTGTCAGAATGACTAAAATAAAAAACACAAGAAACAACAAATATTGGTGAAGATGTGGAGAAAAAGGAACACATGTGCACTGTTGGTAAGGATGCAAACTGGTGGAGCCACTGTAGAAAACAGTATGGAGGTTCCTCAAAAAATTAAAAATATAAACACCATATGATCCAGTAATTCCACTATTGGGTATTTATCCAAAAAAAATGAAAACACTAAACACTAATTTGAAATGATATATACACCTATATGTTTATTGTAGCATTATTTCCAATAGCCGAGATATGGAAGCAACCCAAGTGTCCATTGATAGAGTAGATAAAGAAGATGTGGTGTATATATATGCCGTGGAATACTACTCACATAAAAAAGAAAAGACAATCTAGTGAATGGGAGAAGATATTTGCAAATGATACATCCAATAAGGGGTTAATAGCCAAACTATAAAGAACTTATAGAAGTTAACACCAAAGAAAACAAATAATCTGATTCAAAAATCAGAGACACATGAAAAGATGCTCAACATTAATAATCATCCAGGAGATGCAAATCAAAACCACAATGAGATATCACCTTACTCTTGTCAGAATGACTAAAATAAAAAACAGAAGAAATAACAAATGTTGGTGAGGATGTGGAGAAAAGGGAACCCTTATGCACTGTTGGTGGGAATGTAAACTGGTGCGGCCAGAATGGAAAACGGTATGCGTGGGCGCCTGGGTGGCTCAGTTGGTTAAGCGTCCAACCCTTGGTTTTGGCTCAGGTTATGATCTCAGGGTCATGAGATTGAGCCCTGTGTCAGGCTCTGTGCTGGGCATGGAGCCTGCTTGAGATTCTCACTCTCCCTTTCCCTCTACCCCTCCTCTCTACACCCCCTGGCCCCCCGCAAAAGGAAAGAAAACAGTATGGAGATTTCTCAAAAATTTTAAAATAGAAATACCATATGATCCAGTAATTCCACTTCTGGGTATTTACCTGAAGGAAATGAAGACAGTTTCAAAAAGATATATGCACCCCTATATTTATTGCAGCATTACTTACAGTAGTCAAAATATGGGAGCAGTCTAAGTGTCCATTTATAGATGAATAGATAAATAAGATATGGTATATATATATATATAAATATATATAATGGAATATTACTCAGCCATCAAAAAGAATGGGATCTTGCTGTTTGCAACAACATGGATGGACCTAGGGGGTATTATGCTAAGCTAAATAAGTCAGAGACAGACAAATACTGTATTATTTTACTTATATGTGGAATCTAAAAAACAAAACAGTCGTACAAACAAGACAGAAACAAATCCATAGATACAGAGATCAAACTGGTGGTTGCCAGAGGGGAAGTTGGGGGGGATGGGCAAAATAGGTAAAGGGGATTAAGAGCTACAAACTTACAGTTAAAAAATAAATATGTCACAGGGATGAAAAGTGCAACAGGGAATATAGTCAATAATATTGTAATAACTTTGTATGGTGACAGATGGTAACTAGACTTAGACCGTGGTGAGCATTTTGTAGCGTATATAAATATCAAATCACTATGTTGTACATGTTAAACTAATATAATATTTTATGTCAACTATACTTCAATTAAAAATAAAAAAACCTTTCTCATTCAGTGCTCTGTCCATTAATGTCATACCCACTATAATCCAATTTGGATATAATAGAAATGAAGAGCAATCAGTGTAATGTAAGTAGATTTGTTTAAATGTAAGAAGACCTACATCATATCCAATGTATTCTAATCCATTTGTACAAATGTTTACATTAAGGAAGGATTAATCATGTTATAAAAATGGTTTACAGTAGAGCCTTTTAAATTGCATTCATTATCACCCCTACCTGCTTAGTGAGTAACTATGATTAACATTTTTGATGTTTTACGGTGGGCAAAATATTTCCATCTGTATTTTATTTGCTTTTGTGCCCACTACCAATGAAAGTTGTATTTATTGTAATAAACACTTATATATGTGAAAATGATTAAGAAAGTCATTAGAAGTATGGAGGTTCCTCAAGACATTAAAAATAGAGCTACCCTACGACCCAGCAATTGCACTACCAGGTATTTACCCCAAGATACAGATGTAGTGAAAAGAAGGAGCACATGCACCCCAATGTTCATAGCAGCAATGTCCACAATAGCCAAACTGTGGAAGGAGCCGAGACGCCCTTCAACAGACAGAATGGATTAAGAAGATGTGGTTCATATATACAATGGAATATTACTCAGCCATCAGAAAGGATGAATACCCAACATTTGCATCGACATGGATGGGACTGGAGGGGATTATGCTAAGTGAAGTAAGTCAAGCAGAGAAAGTCAATGATATGTTTTCACTCATATGTGGAACATAAGGAATAGTACAGAGGACCACAGGGGAAGGGAGGGAAAACTGAATGGAAAGAAATCAGTGAGGGAGACAAACCATGAGAGACTCTGGACTCCAGGAAACAAACTGAGGGTTTCAGAGGGAGGGGGTGGGGGGATGGGGTAACCGGGTGATGGGTATTAAGGAGGGCACGTGTGGTATTATATGCAACTAATGCATCGTTGAACGCTGCATTAAAAACTAATGATGTACTATATGCTGGCTAACTGAACATAATAAAGAATATAAATACATAAAAAAAATCTTTAGAGTTGAAATTGACTTTCATCTCTACAATTTTTATATTTACTGAATTTTCAGGAGCATCCTTTTGTGAAAAGTGAGGTATGCCCATAGGGATGCGTGTAGGTGTAGGGGTGTGTGTGTATGTCTGTGTATGTGTGTGTAGTTATAAGGAAGTGCAATTGATCCTGATTCTGTCTGCAAATATAAACTCATATCTATGGTACGTGTTTGTAGTTGCACTGACTTATTGGAAGTCGTATTGACAGAGTAGAACCAATGGCAAAGGCTGCAGAGTCAGAGACCGAAATGGAGAAAGCACTTCAGTATCTGGTCACAATGGGTACGAATTCTCCTTTGTCTGCCTCTAACCGGGGAAGTTAGTTGCTTCACACTAACCCACCTCCCCCTCCGCTTCCCAGCTCTGATAGCTCAGCCACCTGAAGGACAGCTGGTAGTAGCTTGAGAGGTGTTTCTGCACTGCTGAGAATTCTCTTTGCCTCTTCGCTATCTCTCAGAGAGACCATATCTGTGGTGACCTGCTATGAACTGTGTCATCAGTTATAAGGGCTCCTGCATTCCCCTCCAAAAGCAGTGACATGGACTAACAAGGGCTTTTTTTGGTCACTCACAGCCATTTGGTCATGGGTGGTAGAGAAAAAGGCTTTGCATTTGGCAGGGGGTCTAAAACGTATTTGGGGAACATTTTCAAGATACCTACTGCAAAGGAGGGGAGAGGACTGGAGGGTCTCTGAGCAGGGCACGGGAATTTTAGAATTGCTGATCTCTGTGTAGTCATCTAGGCTAAAAGATCTGGCTCTTTATGCTGTCAAGATAAAAATACGGGCGTGGGGGGTGATACCAAGAGCGAGATTCTGTCCCTGAGAAGTGAAATGGGTGCTGAGTAATTTCTTTAGGTGTTAACTTGAGAGGGAACTATTATTTCTTTGTGCTCCATGATAAAAGGATAATAGTTCTAACATGCTGATTTTGACTTTCTGTCATATTCGGCAGCCAGGCCAGAAAGCTATCATCAGGGATCTCTGAGAAAGTAGTCCTCTTTCAAAATTCCGCTAATTCATAATATTGGCTTCCTGTAGCCGAGTAGACTGGAAAGTAAAACCCTCTTCTTCTTTTACAAACAAACAAAAATAACAAAAAATAACCCCTGAAACCCACATATACACAAACAAGCACAATTAAAGACAAGTCCAGGGGGTGCCTGGCTGGCTCAGTCAGTGGAGCGTGTGACTCTTGATCTCAGGGTGGTGAGTTTGAGCCCCAGGTTGGGTGTAGAAATTACTTAAAAATAAACCTTAAAAAAAAAAAAACAAGTCCAATTTATTTCTTCTTTTGGTCTTGACATTAAGGACGGAGGGGTTAAGTATATTAACTTTGGAGTCAGAAAAAACTGGATTTTATTCCTGTTCTGTCAATTAATAGCCAAGTGGTCTCTGGCACGTCATTTTGCCTTTCTGCCTTGTCTTCTCATCCATAAAATGGGGGATGATGATGATGATAATAATAATAATAATACTTGCCTTACAGGGTCATATTGAATATTAAATGGGATAATAAATATGTTACAGTGCCTGGAGTATAGTAAAGTGTTCAATAAATATTAGCTGTTATTGTTGTTATAAATAACTTAGTTGTAGAAGTTGATAGACTAAGAAGACCCTTTTGCCTTCAAAAGACAGCCTCATGGCCTCTGCCATCCCCCTGTTGAATACTTCACATGTGAAAAGAGAGAATTTCTTTTCAGAACTAATTTTCCAGTTAGCCTCACTGTGAGTTCTATAGGTCATCGAGCAAGATAGGGAAAGCAGTATAAGGCAGGCAGTGCTGTGGGCTCGGATCTTGGGTTTTCCGCTGAGAAAAGGCTTTTATTTCCACCAAGGAAATGGTACCAGAAAATGGGTAAGCTTGGGGTAAAAAACCCCAACAATTTGGGTCATACAGAAGAACACTTGTTTTCAAATGGATGAAGGGAGGATACTGAAGAAGGATGCTGAACAAGGAGCACAGTGAAAACAGTCCTGGGCCTCTGTAAATAGTGATAATAGTAGTACTTAAAGCTTTTTTTTTTTTTTAAAGATTTTATTTATTTATTTGAGAGAGAGAATGAGAGAGAGAGAGCACAAGAGGGAAGAGGGTCAGAGGGAGAAGCAGACTTCCCGCTGACAGGGAGCCCGATGCGGGACTCGATCCCGGGACTCCAGGATCATGACCTGAGCCGAAGGCAGTCGCTTAACCAACTGAGCCACCCAGGCGCCCCAGTACTTAAAGCTTTTGAGTATTGTGGGAGGATTAAATGAGATAATACATGTAAAATGCTTAGCATAGAGCCTGGTCTACATAGCAGATACTCAAATAGATATTAAATATAATACTTACTAATATCATACAAGCTCTCTGTTAACCACTCCTTGGAGATTCTGATTTGGTAGATTTGAAGAGGGATCTACAAATCTTGTTTTTGTAAAATCTTCTCTAGTCGATTCCCAGGCCTTAAATGGAAGCATTCTGCCACATGTCTCCTCTAATTCCACATTACGCTGGTCTCCCTACTTCAGCATAACCCCCAATACTCCAGTAGTGACCCTTTTTTAAAAAAAAGATTTTATTCATTTATTTGAGAGAGAGAGAGGAAGAGAAGGAGCAGGGGAGAGGGAGAAGCAGGCTCCCACTGAGCAGCGAGCCCAATGCAGGGCTCGATCCCAGGACTCCAGGATCATGATCTGGGCCAAAGGCAGACGCTTAACCAACTGAGCCACCCAGGTGCCCCAGTAGTGACTCTTAATGGAGTAAATCGTACCAGACAACTGCATACTGGAGTAACAGCCATGTCCTGGAAGCCATTTAGGATTCACTACATCTCCAGAAACTTGTGCCATTTAGAGTAAGAAGAATGTTTTCTATTTGCCTGCCAACAATAGCCATCTTCTTGGATCAAGTTTGAAAAGAAGTCCCTTAATAAGAGTATTTTCTGTTGACAGCAGATTCGAATTTTTTTCATTCTAGAAATATCCAATCAGTCTTCCTTTTCACTAGTCTCTTTTTTTCATGCTCAGAGCCAAGTGTTTTGGTGTCCTATGGACTAGTAAGGGGAATGGAAGCTCATTTAGCATGGCAAGGCAGGTGGATGAGGTTGAATCAAGTCCTTGAAAGGCTTAGGCCTTGCCAGGGCCCCCTCCTTTCATCCCAGTTCCCAGAAAAGTAGGCTTTACGGCAGAGCCACCATTTACAGAGGAGGAGACTGAGGCTCAGAGAGGTCACATAGGTTGCCCCATGTCTTGCCCAGCACTAGAGGTCTTCCAGTCCAAACAATCTGACTCCAGAGCCCCAGCTAGTAAGGTGAAACTGTCTCTGTGTGTATTTTGACAAAGCTCTCTGAGAAATTCTGATTGTATACCTAGTTAAGAACTCTTGATTTATTTCTTGAATCCTTAAAATTATTTTAAGTAGGGGTGCCTGGGTGGCTCAGTCATTAAGCGTCTGCCTCCGGCTCAGGTCATGGTCCCCGGGTCCTGGGATTGAGCCCCGCATCGGGCTCCCTGCTCGGCGGGAAGCCTGCTTCTCCCTCCCCTGCTCCCCCTGCTTGTGTTCCCTCTCTCGCTGTGTCTCTCTCTGTCAAATCAATACAATCTTTAAAAAAAATTATTTTAAGCAAACTTAAAAGTATTTTAAGTAAAAAAGTAATACAAAATCATGGTAACAAGTTCAAATTATACAAGAGATCATCCCCGTCCCACAGTTCCCAATCTTCCAGCTCATCTCCCTAGAGGCAGCTGCTATTTTTCTGCATGTTCCTCCGGAAATATTCTGAGCATATACTGAATATTTATGTATGTATGTATGTATTCAGCATATGTGTATATATGGAATATATGTGTGTATGAATATATTCAGTATCTCTCTCTATTCACACACACACACTCCCTTAAAAGATAAATGGAAATGCATCATACATACTGATGTTTCCAGTCTAACTCAGAAATCCTGCCTTGGTAAGTAGCACCATCTCCAAGATCTGAGAAAACCTACTAGCCAAACACAGGTGACAGGATGGATATGATGTTTTATATACGCAAGAAAAACCTGGTGCAGCAAGAAATTCATTCTGTAGTGTCAAACAGTTAATCTGGATAGGAAGTGACTCCATCTGGAAGTGTCTGCTTTGAGGGGCTTTTGCTCATTTGGGTGTATGCTAGATGGCATTGCAAGCTGAGTGCACGGATCTCCTATGTCTTGTAGAGTATTGTATCTCACTCAGTATCTAATGAGCTTAGTTCCTTGCGTGTATACACTGGGTGCTAACTCAATGATGACCGTATGTCTGCCTGTGAAATTTCCTTTGTTAGCTTTAAAAATATATCCTTCTAGGGGCGCCTGGGTGGCTCAGTTGGTTAAGCGACTGCCTTCGGCTCAGGTCATGATCTTGGAGTCCCGGGATCGAGTCCCGCATCGGGCTCCCTGCTCGGCAGGGAGTCTGCTTCTCCCTCTGACCCTCTTCCCCCTTGTGCTCTCTATCTCTCATTCTCTCTCTCTCTAATAAATAAATTTAAAAAATTAAAAAAAATATATATATATCCTTGTAGTAGAGTGTGGGTTACTCCTACGCCACTCCCATGATAACTCCTTTTGTTATCCATGTTTGGCCTTAAGTACTAAGGTGTTCTGAAGGTTTCAGTGTACATATTTTGAATCATGCTGAAAATCTCACTTCCTGCATACTGGCAAAGGTTGTTGGTATGGACAAGCATGGTATGAAAAAGAAATCCTGACTAATATTTGTACTTTCAGAAAAGCATTAACAAAATACCACCTGGCACCTGAGGACCACAGGAACACAAACAAATTATCACTTAGTTATGAATAAAAAAGAGATGTTTTGCTCTAGGTTATAAAGAATTGGTATTACATTTCCAAACAACAACTACTATCAGTTTTGGAGGGGAGAAAGTTCACGAATTATGGGTATGGGAGATAAAGACAGGATATATGTGTACGTGGTCAAAAATAAGGCATTGAACAAAACTAAAACATGAACGCTAAACTGGAACAGATCCCACTAATTTGCTAAACATGGGGAGCGACCTGGTGTAGCAGAAAAAGCATAGACTTCTGAGTTGAACAAACTTGGAGTCCAATCCTACTTAGCTGTTAGGGACCCTGAGCAAGTTCTCTTTGAGCCACTTTCCTCATTTGTAAAATGAGTATGATCAGGATAAATTTTTTTTATTATAAAAGGAATTTAAGCAAACTAAACACTCATCAAAGGAAATAATTCCTTTATTCTCATTGAGGGAAACAAAACCTCCAAAACACATAGGAATATCTTTCCTTATTAATTGTTCCCCTAACAGCCTATACTTATTTTCACAGTTCACTTTGAATCTTGAGGTTATACCCTATAGACTTTTAAAGGTTTTTCTGCGACTCTTGAGTTTATTACCTTTCCCAGTGCGGAAGGCAGGCTTCTAAGATGGCACCCAATGATCCTCGCCTCCTGGTGTTTGTGTCCTTGTGTAAATCTCTTTTGAGTATAAGCTGGATCTAGTGACTTGCTTCTAAGGAATAGAACACAGCAAAAAAGATGGAATATCACTCTTGTGATTAGGTTATAAGACTGTGACTTCCAATTGCTAGCTGACTCTCTCTTGCTGGCTCTGATGAAGGAAGATAGTGGGGATTGGAGAGGCCCATTGGGCAAGGAACCAAAGGTAGCTTCCAGACAATAGCCAGTGAGGAACCTCAAGCTGACAGCCTGTGAGGACCTGAATCCTGCCAAAAACCACATGAATGAGGTTGGAAGTGGATCCTTCCTCAGTCGAACCTTGAAATGAGACCCCAGTCCTGAGCAACACCTAAATTAGAGCCTGTGAGAGACCCTAAAGCAGAGGACTCAGTTTAGCGATGCCCAGATCGTGACCACAGAAACTCTGAGATAATGTGTATTGTTGTAAGCTACTAAATTTTGGGGTAATTTGTTATGCAATAGGTAACCAATATGCCTAGAATTTACATTCTAGTACTATTTCCTAGAATTCAAAAGAATGATCCCTGTTGACCTTATTTTTTTTTTTTTTAAGATTTTATTTTTGGGGCACTGGCTCAGTGGGTTGAGGGTCTGACTTCAGCTCAGGTCATGATCTCAGGATCCTGGGATCGAGCCCCATGTTGGGCTCCTCCCTCTCCCTCTGCCCCTCCCCCCGCTCGTGCTCTCTCTTTCTCTCAAATGAATAAATAAAATCTTTTAAATAAATAATTTTTAAAAAGATTTTATTTTTAAGTAATCACTACACCCAGTGTGGGGCTTGAACCCACAACCCCAAGATCAAGAGTCGCATGCTCTACTCACTGAGCCAGTCAGGCGCCCCATGATCCCTGCTGACTTTCAACAGAAAAATCTAATGGTAACAACAACACAGTCTGTCATTTATTGAACATTTTATTTGTGCTAAGTATAGTATTAATTGCTCTGCTGTATTACATTCATTAGCTTATTTAATCCTCATGACAGCTCTATGATGTAGGTATTATGATCTCTATTTTACAGCTTAGGAAACTGAGGCTTGGAGGGATTAACTTGTCCACAGTAAAACAAATAGTGGTCTGTATTACTTCAAAACTCGTGCTTTTAATCAGAGGAGTATAATTAGCTTCATCACAATGTGATGACTTGATACAGACTCTTACCATGCTTAGCTCAGTGATTGGCACATAGTAGGGGCTTAATATATGTAAGTTATGATTATTAGACCTTGAACTCACAACAAAGAGCCTCTGTGTCAGTCCACATTCAAAAACCAACTCCTCATACCCTGCTGGGGTACACGCTCTTGCTCATAGTGGTCCACACATCCTGAACAAGGTTTCACTTCACCAAGTGATCTTAATAACCCATCCAAACATGTCTTCTCAGGAGGTGCATCCAGCATGTCGCAATGTGCTAAGCTGATTTTTATTCTGCTTTGGTGCTACCATTGAGCTCTGGGGGCTCTCGATCTGTTCACATAGGTTCCCCATGCCCATTTGCAGATGCTGGGCTATTTAGAATAGTGATTGAATTTGAGGCACCAGTTGCCTTCCAATGATCTGTTGCAGCTGAAATTAAATACTCCTTTCTTTTATACCTCTACAAGGCTTGGTTAACTCCTATTTACAAATGGAACTTTACAGCCAGCATATTTTATAGAACACTTGCCCTAATGATAATAACAGAAACCCCTTACAATCGTGTCAGCTTGACTGTTTATAAAATATTTTCTTCTGCATCTCATTTGCTTCCAAGGCACTTCATCTATGCCTTATGAGATGAATGACTTTCTACCTTGTATTACAGCTATTTATATGTATGAGGCAGTATGGTTTGGTGGAAAAAAAATCACAGATTCTGGCATCAGACAAACCTGGATTTGAATCCTAGATCCACCACTTACTCGATGTGCGACTTACGAATAAGTCTGGGATCCTCACTGAGCTTGTTTTCCTCATTTGTAAAATGGGCTTAATTATGTTCATCTTATAGGGTTATTGTGAGGAAGGATATAATATGTAAAGTGCAAAACAGTAAGAACTCAACTAACATTTTTCTCAAAAATAATGTTTGTATGCTGTTAGCTAGGGAAGTCTGTGACAGTTCTTTGTATCTCCAACAGGCCCAGCATTTAGTGTTCTATCTTTTAGAAAGAAGCCCAATATGTACTTCTTGAATGGATAAGCCTGGGGTTAGTCAGGGAAGTTATTACTGTCCTAGTAGATGGAGGTGAAATGGCCTGCCCAGGGCTCACATGGCTGATAAACGATAGAACTGGAATTTGAATTCTGGCCATTTTTTGCCTAATCCACTGCATCTTCCTCTGGTCTTTCAGATTGGTTTGCAAGATTGCTGTGCTGGGAATAAAATCTCTTGTGGTAGAGACGCTAGCAAAAGTCTCTGCTTGGTTTTCCACTAGGCTGCAGTACTGGGAAGAGTGTCCCCACCCGACTCCCCCACGGGCCACCAAGGAGACTTCTGAGAGCCATGTACACATGCTAGGTCCACTAATGGAGTCTTCGTTGTTAGAGGGTTGGGGCAAATCTGAGGAGAGTTTATTGCCCGCCATTCACATTTATCCTAGTTCCCCAGGGATTCCTGTCTAGCCAAAATGGTTGAGGAATGCTGAAAGGAAAAACAAAATACAAGCCGGGAAAACAGTTGTTTCGCTAGAGATCTCTGTGAGACATTGGAAGGGAGTGAGATAAGGCAGCAGAACTTTTATGCCTACCTAACTGAGAGTTAGCTCAGAACATAGCCAACTTTGGCACATGGGGTTTCCAGGGAACAGAACTCCGCTTTGGCACTCGGAGGGCTGTAGCACGTTAGCGACGCCAGGGGCAGCATATAACCGCAGATGCTACCCAGCCTCCAGTAATTGGCCCAGCAGTAGCACCTGGTGCCATTTTGTTTCAAGAGCAGCACGAAGCAGCATCAGGCTTGATGTGGCTCTGGAGGCTTTGGGAACAGAGGGAGCAGTATCCTTGGTACAGACATGAATGCCCTTTATCTTTCATCGTAAGCACTGGTAGCAAGGATGAGATGCTTGTGATGTGGCTTCATAGGTAGTGGAAGCCTAGGGAGACTCGAACACTGAGAAGTAGACTTGAGACAACCACTGCTGAGTATGAGAAATAAATAGAGGACTTAGGGTTGGATGAAAACCAGAGAGATGCTATTTATGATCATTAATACTCCTTTTTTTTTTTTTTTAACCTAGAGTTTGGTATGGTTTGGGAAATTTCAGATGAGTAACCTGACTCCAAAGGTCAGATTGATACCAATTTACCCAATAGTCTGGAGCCCATCCGGCTCCTGTTCCCCAGTATGTGAAGTACTAATTGTCAAAGGTAGAATCCTACTTCCTTCCTCCTGCTCCAACACCCTACAAGTTCAGTACTCTATGCTATCAAGCAGAATTCCTGGAAGCACAGAGATTTGAGAGGTTTCTGAGTGTGACTCCAAATCTCCATCTGACCATTTGGAGTAACTCAAGCCAATAGGCTAAAACTTCCAGGATGGTCTGGATGAAGGTGGTAAACACTTTGGAGCTTCTGAGGTGTGGGGGTGGAGGAGGTAGGTGCAGGATGGGGGAAGCCAGCCAACATTAACTATATGCATGGAGAGTGCTAGCCATTGGTATTGTAGTGGGTGGCATGGTTGTGTTGCCCATGCAAGGGCTGAGACGATAGCATGATGCCTTTGGGTCATTGCATCGGCCTACTCTAAGAGAAAGAAAAGAAGCTTCTTTCCTTCATGAGGACTTCATTGTCTTTCTTGTCCTTCAAGGTTAGCCAAAG
This sequence comes from Callorhinus ursinus, assembly GCF_003265705.2. NCBI lineage: Eukaryota > Metazoa > Chordata > Mammalia > Carnivora > Otariidae > Callorhinus > Callorhinus ursinus. The sequence continues at coordinate 13,076,989 of NW_027397095.1, read as the reverse complement.
ATGTGGTAAAGGCATTAGGTACAGGTCAATGATGACACCACCAGCAGAAACTACGAAAGTAAACACTTATGTAGTGTTTATTCTGTTTCAGGCACTAAGATACACACACACAGAGACACACATGCTTCCCCTCCCCCCCATTAGTCCATCTGCCTTCTCACAATGGTTTTAGGGATTGAGCGAGAGTTATCTTCCTCAGGCCAAACTGGGTTTTCCCAAAATGTGTTTCTAAGACTAGCTATTGCAGGGAAGTTTAATGGGTGGTGTACAAAGCGGGTTCCCTGATCAAGTAAGCGTGGAAGGCAGTGGGTTGTACAATGGAAGCATATTTCTCTACCGCAGGACTTCCCAGTGGGCTCGTGTGTATGGAGACTTTTGGGGAAGGGAGAAAGAATAGATGGAATATGGAATTTCCCAAAGGGAGGCATAAAGCATGGTGTTGCGAGTGAGGGCCTCTGCCAGTGGAATTTCTGGGTTTAGAACCCAGCTAGGATCTCTCTTGGGGGACCTTGGAAAAGTTTATTTCCCCTTTTTGTGCCCCAGTTGTCTTCATCTGTCAAGTGGGGATGACAATGATAGTACTTATCTCATAGGGTGGTTATAATATATATAAAGTGCTTAAAAGAGTTCTTGGGTCTTAGGACATGCTCAGTAGATACAAGCTAATATGATCTGACTCTAACCCTTTTCCTGCAAAGCATCTCACAGTATTAGGATCTTAAATTAGCACATGCACACACACACACACACACACACAATTATTAGGAAATGCTAAACTGGATCCTTGTGGTATGAAGAGGATAGGGTGACAGCCTAGGGAAAGAAAGTAAAGGAGGTCAAATCAAGGCTGAGCTGAAGGAGTACAACCCTGGAGTTGAAATCTCAAAGGCTGTTTCCTAGTAGCCCTATCTCTGGATATTTCTTACCTTTTTACGGAGATAATCATCTTGCTGGTCAGATTGGTTATGTGTACATTTTTAGAGAAAGAAGAACGGTCTAATGACTGAGGTGTTTTGCCAATGATCCGATGACTTAAATGGCTTTGATTTCTACATCTGAAAAATGGATCCACTGTTAATGCCTTGCATCTTGGAATTTTTCTAGGATGAAGGAACGATACCGAAACATGCAAGATTAATCCAAGTTCACAGTCAAATTGAATTACCTTCTCCCACTCCAGTTTCATCAGAAAATGGCAAATTGCAAGAAATCAAGCTGCACCCTTACTGGGCAGAGTGTTCTTTGTGAGCTGAATGTTCTACACCTTCAGGTACCTTTTAGAGACAAGCGGTATCATACAGAACAGTTCTCAAACTTTCTTGTGGACCAGAATCACCTTTGTGACTTGTTAAAGTTCAGGTGGTTGGGCCCCAGAGTTCTTGATTGAGTCGGTCTGTTGGGGACAGGTGTGGAGAGAGAAGGCTGAGAATTTTGTTTCAGGTCATGCTAAGGCTGCTCATCTGGAGACCACACTCTGAGAACCATTGATACAGAGGTTAAGGGAATGAGCACTGAAATTGGACAGACCTGTGTTTAAATTCTAGCCCTACCACTTGAAAGATGTGGAATCTTAGTTAAATTACTTACTCCCTGTGCCTCGGCAGATGGGTAACATCTATAAAGTGGGGCTAATTGGAGCACCCTCCTCATAGGGTTGTTGTGAGGATTAATGAGTTAATATACATAAAGCTCTTAGGATAGTGTGTACTGTATTAGTGTTTGTTGTTACTATTGTTGTTTTTAAGAGGTCAGGCTCCTGAGTTGGGGCAAAATTTCTAGGCGTGCAAAAAGAGCATTGATATGGCCAGCCATATCTTTTCCTTTTAATTTGCTTTTAATGGTAGACCTCGACATCTTGGTTTTCTAGGGATGGAGATGCTCTGCGGGCTGAGCAGTCTATACCCCTGAGGATGGATTGAACTCCCCTATTGTCTGGTTGATTGGTCTGTCTTAACTCCCCACCGTCTCCACCACACAGCATGCTTCAGTTCCTCCTCTGTTAGCAAAGCAGTAACCTGATGAGTTTGGCCTCAGGCCTCCAAGGCAGATGCTCCATGCCTCTCTGGGGATCTCATGGCAATATTTTCATTCCAGGGAACATTTATGAAGTGCTCGCTTATGTTCCAACCTCCATGGTTTGATGTTTCTTTTAGAGTCCCAGCTAATTTTCCTGTAAAAAAAAAAAAGTCCCAATAAAGTTCTGATGCCTTTGGTAAGTTGCCCACAGAATAGAAAAAGTTATGTTTATAATCCATTCACCCTGCCCCCAGGTATGCCTCCCTTGTCCTGAGGTTCTTTCTGTGCCTCTAGTTTTGATGATAATTAGAAAGCTTGTTATCATCATCAGGATGCAGCTCTGTGCCCTGGTTGGGGGAAGGTGAATAAATCTGGGCATAAGGTAACCGATTCTCAATCTCTTTGGATGACAGGCCAGTGTGTTTTTAAAGATCAGCGCCTGCTCTTCATTGTGGCGGCTGATTCTGGTATGCTGGAGGGGAAGGTTAATAATGCCCAGTGGGTTCATTAGCTTTAGCCAAGTCTTTCTTGGTGTACAGAAATGGAGTGCGGCAATTAGCCACAGCGGCTCTCTCCCTCCGCTCATTAGTTAATGTCAGGGCTTTCACAGTAGCCAGCGAAAGAAAGGGTGTGTGTGTTTGCCTGTCCCCATTTGCCTTGCCCTCATCAGCTGAGAGTAATTTATTTCTTTCCACAAAGAGAAATATGCCTCAATGATAAGAGGCCTGGCCTATAAATTGGAAAACCTTGATTCTGGAGCTAGCATCACCTCTGATTTCCTTTGTGACCTTGGATGTATTAGCTAGATTTTCTGAGCCTTTGTGTCCTTTCCTGCAAAATAGGATGATCCTGATCTTCCCATCTCGCGGGGTTATGGATATCTAATGAGACAAGATAACTGGTCATGCTTTGGAGACGGATTAGTGCTTTATGGATATAAGGGATAATTATTATACCTAACAAATTCGGATTAGAGATCCGGTGCTTTCCTCTCACACCTGCCAAGCCCTATTTAATGAGAATAACAATCCTAGTAACTTTCTAAAGCTAAACTAGAAATTAAAGAGCTCTGTGTATTTTACAAAAACAATTAAATTATAGTTTCAATGGTTTCCGAAGGGCAAAAGGAGAAAAATCCTCCCCCATAAAATCACAGGGGAATTGATCTATTTGATGCCCGCAAGTGGATCACTTTCAGAAATAAAAAGGAGTTTTCAAACTGCCCAGTAGATGTCAGTGTTTGACAAGCACAGAGCTGTTCGAGGCTGGTTCCGCAGTAGCGTCTAGCTCCATTGCAGCTATCAAGTTTCTCTGCAAAGGAGAGGGAGTTTGTGTAACTGAAGCAAAGATTTTGCTTTCTCACATCTCGCCCCGTCTTGCGGAAAGCAGCCTGATGCTCTGGGTAAGTCGCCGTGATCTTCACTTTCAGCGATTCCCTTTATAGATCTGCAGTCTGCTGAGAAGTTTAAAACACAAAATTAAACATGTGCTTAGCTCCCTGAAGGCCACATACTTGTTTTTCTTCACAAAGGTGCTTTTCTTTTTGCAGACCAGCCTTCCCTGATTACCCTTTGTGTAATATTCATCAGATAGAACAAGGAACTACTGCTCTTTGTGGCCCAGGTTCCAAAGCTCTCGAAACGAGCTCTTTGTTTTATTTTTTGGCTGCAGAGTGACACTTGCTCTGATTTCGGATCGTTTTCTAAAAATGGCAGCTACTTGGTGTGTCATTTTTAAAAAGAAAATGTGGTCACATTGTGGCTGTGCTAAACAGCCTCTTTCAGTCCTCCTTTCCTTTGACACTTTCCCCGGAAAGCTTGAAAAGAGGTGATGTAATTAGCTTCCACTTGTCTCTGTTGAACTCAGAGATGCTCACCTTTCCTTGGAGAAAGATGAATTCCTGTTATGTTGGTTTCTTATCACATCCTGGATAAGGGAGGAAATGCGTGGTGAATTCAGACTAAAGCTAGTGATAAAATCAACTTAGCTCTTTGAAAAGGCCACCTGCTTTGGGGTTTTGGAATTCAGATTGGCGGGCCTTCTACTCTTGAACAGTTTTCAAGGGTAGGGTAATCCCCCCCCTTTTTTTTTTTTGGTGCCCCTCCTGCTCTGTATAGGCAACCAGCTCAGATGCATCTAGAAAGCATTTTGCAGAGTAATTTGGAATTGCAACATCCCCTCCTTGATTTGCATTTATCCTTTTTGCCCTCTAGTTGGCCCCAGAGAATAAAAGGGTTCAGTGACACAGAGTCAAAGGTGGCTTTCGATTCTGGCCACACTTCCTGGAGAGCAGTGAAGGAGGTCCGGATGTGAGAGCACCCACCAGTGCAGACAAGCATCCCCGCCACAGCATCCTTAGATGGCTACTGGCCGGGATCTGGCCTTGTCCTAGGGAATGAGTCATTAAACACAAGCAGCTTGCTCCTGGAGGCAGGCTTGGTGTTGGTTTCAAGGTCCTCTTGGATCTGGTGCGTGTCTGCTCCCACTTCACTTAGCCTCCCTGGGTCCCCTCAGTAGGTGTTCGGATGGAGTCTTGGAGGAAGAAAGGCCCCCGTGTCCTCTTACAGGCTAACTTTGCATCACCTTGCCACTTCCTACCTTGTTCCCGAGACCTTATTCCTTCCCACCTCCTGAAGGACCTTGCCCCCGTCCCTACACAGCAGCTTCCTCTCCTTACCACTTCCCCTCTGCCTGCCTACAAATAAGGGAAGACAGGGCAATAGCTTTGGAGGCCGACATACCTCAGCCGCTTGCTACTTGCCTGATGTGAGGCAAGTTCCTTTATTTCTTTTTTTTAATTTTATTTTATTATGTTATGTTAGTCCCCATACAGTGTATCATTAGTTTTTGATGTAGTGTTCCATGATTCATTGTTTGCGTATAACACCCAGTGCTCCACGCAGTACATGCCCTCCTTAATACCTATCACCAGCCTAACCCAGCCCTCCCCAGAACCCTCAGTGTGTTTCCCAGAGTCCATAGTTGCTCATGGTTCGTCTCCCCCTCCGACTTACTCCCCTTCATTCTTCCCCTCCCGCTATTGTCTTCTTTTTTTTTTCTTAACATATAATGTATTATTTGTTTTAGAGGTACAGATCTGTGATTCAACAGTCTTGCACAATTCACAGCGCTCACCATAGCATGTACCCTCCCCAGTGTCTATCACCCAGCCACCCCATCCCTCCCACCCCCCACCACTCCAGCAACCCTCAGTTTGTTTCCTGAGATTAAGAATTCCTCATATCAGTGAGGTCATATGATACATGTCTTTCTCTGATTGACCTATTTCGCTCAGCATAACACCCTCCAGTTCCATCCACGTTGTTGCAAATGAGCCTCGATTTCCTCATAACGCTACCTACCTTGCAGTGTTTTGTGAGGATTCAGTGAGGTAGTATGTGTAAAGCAACTAGCCGTTTGTAGGAAGTAGGTAATCCATAGCTGCTGCTGTTAATTTTATTGTTGTGACTCTCCTGCTAATTGTCTGCCTGCTCTCTTTTCTCTCTCCTCCCTCCAGCTGTTCCATATTTCTAACTCTTGGGTTATCCTTACATTTGCTCTTCTGCATTTACTCATTATCCCTCCCCTTTGTTTGGCAATTATATTTTAAATTCCAAAGCTTTGTCTTGTTCTCTTTTTCTTGCTTGTAGTAGCCTGTCCATATTTTATAGATGCAAAGGTCATCTTATTTATTTATTTTTTAAAGATCTTATTTATTTATTTATTTGACAGGGAGAGACATAGTGAGAGAAGGAACACAAGCAGGGGGGTGGGAGAGGGAGAAGCAGGCTTCCCGCTGAGCGGGGAGCCTGATGCGGGGCTCGATCCCAGGACCCTGGGATCATGACCTGAGCCGAAGGCAGACGCTTAACGACTGAGCCACCCAGGCGCCCCTGGTTTTATTTATTTAAGTCCTCTTTTGTCTTCTTGATGATGAATCTGGCTAAAGGTTTATCAATTTCATCTATCTTTACGAAGAATCAGCTCTTGGTTTCATTGATCTTTTCTATTTTTTTTTAATTTGCAATTTCATTTATTTCTGCTCTAATCTTTATCATGTCCTTCCTTCTACTGACTTTGGGCTTTGTTCTTTTTCTAGTTCCTTTAGGTGTAAGGTTAGGTTGTTGGTTTGAGATTTTTCTTGTTTCTTGAGGTAGACCTGTATCACTCTGAATTTCCTTCTTAGAACAGCTTTTGCCACATCCCAAAGACTGTGTACCGTTGTGTTTTCATTTTCATTTGTCTCCATGTATTTCTTTAGTTTCCTCTTTGATTTCTTTGTTGACCCAATGGTTGTTTAGTACCATGTGGTTTAGCTTCCATGTATTTGTGTTTTTCCCAGTTTTTTTTTCTTGTAATTGATCTCTAGTTCATACCATTGTGATCAGAAAAGATGCTTGATTTGATTTCAGTCTTCTTAAATTTATTGAGACTTGTTGTCATGGCCTAACCTGTGATATATCCTGAAGAATATTCCATGTGCCCTTGAAAGGAATGTGTATTCAGCTGTTTTCTCTATGTATCTGTAGATCCATCTGGTCTAGTGTGTTCAAAGCCATTGTTTCCTTGTTGACAGAATCTTTAAAATTGTCTTTTGTTCCCAGAGTTTTCTGTATTCCAGGGTCTTTTTATTTTTCCTGTTTGATCATTCCTGTTTGCTCAGTTATCCTCCCTTGTCTGGTTATTGGAGTTTCATCTATTTTTTCTAGGCCCAACTCAATGCTGTACCTTCCATAATGTCATTCCTAATCCCTTAAATTGGAAGCAAATTTTCCTTCCCTCCTTCACTTCTATAACCCTTGGTTTGCACCTTTTTATTATATAGTGCCATGTATTGTATAGCTAAGTGCTTGTTTTTGTGGCTCGGTTTGATTTCTTCTTGGAGTATAAATTCTTGGGAGTCAAAGATTGTGCTATGCAAGCTCACCTCCCCATAGGTGTTCAGCACTGGGCTCTCTGCCTTCATGGAGACAGGGAGGGACTTTGCTGGTTGCCGCCACCTTTAGTGTGAGTACCCATGAGACTCAAGTATGTAAAAATGTCCTGGTAGATTAAGGATAGCAGTAGTTGAGGGAGGGTGATAGATCTTTTCTCAAAATTTTACAAATGGCCGTGTCTTCACTGGACTGAGATGAGTGAAGTGGAGACTTGCTTGAAGTGAGGTCATGATCACCATGAAGTGTTGGGATTCTAGAAGGACAGTGGCTGTGGGGCCCATGAGACTGCATTGCTGGGATGCCCTGTCCGCCTGTACCAAATGGCCAATAGCTTCAAAGTACAGGTGTGTCAGCAGGGACCCGTGAGTAAGGTCTCAGCAGTGGGTTTGGACTGCATCAGGGTTTCTTCAGAGGGGATTAACACGTATTGGAATGTTTTAACCCAAACTGCCCAGCAGAGAAATCCTTCACAACAAACATTGTAGTACAAATGAGATTACCTGCGTTTTTGCCTGACACCTGTCAATCTCATACATACAACCCAAGGCGAGGCCAAGGCCGAGGCCTGACTAATTCCGCTGGTAAGGATACAGGGAGCCACTTTTAGAGTTAGATGGTTTAGTACTTCCATAGACAGTGAAAAGAAGAATAAACCAAAAACTGCCAGCTCACTGAGGTCCTTGTCCCCCACACTAGGAAGGATGACCTGGAAACAAAAGGAGCTGGGTGTCTGCCAGGCCCGTTGTGGGACACCTTGTTGCCAAGAAACCCGATCTAGGCTGCCACTAAGTAGTCGTATATTCTGCAGAATATATATGTATATAACTTTATAAAGCATATTTATATTTATGTAACTTTTTTTAGTTTATTTCTATATTACATATTAAAGCAGTTTTATATTCTGAGGAGGCGGGGCAGAAAAACCCCATACCTTATCAGAACCAGGGAAGTGATGAGAAACTGTCTTATACCAGCCTCCCAGGGGAGGTAGGGAGGTGAGTGGGCGGTGGCCTTGTAGTAGCTCCTTAGGGGCCTCTTATCATCTCATGCTCCAGGAGGATCACAAAGCGTTCCCCAAGACTCAGGCTGCGGTTCAACCCGCTGTCTGTATGATGTATATGGATGTGTGCAAGGCTGCCAGGATGCCAGGGCAGAGCCATTCCCCTCCAGAGGTCATTTCTTCTTTGGAGCCCAGTCATATAATAACTGCCAGTACCTTTGGTTTCTGCATTCAAGAAACTTCTGAAGGGCATTCCCCCCGCTCCCCCCTACCCCCCGCCACACACGCAGCCCTTCCTTCTCTAGACTCACATTTTAGGTGGTTTTCAACAAAACAATTTGCACAATTTGCTGTTATTTTTATTTTTTACCTGTGCCTTATGCTCCCTACTGGAGTTAGGCTGATTTACTTCCTTGCTTCCTTATCCTGGGTTCTTTTGCTGTAGGAAACATCTAAGAAACTTCCTAATCAGGGCAGAGATTGGCCTCTGAATCTGGGTCTGCTTGAGCCTGGCACCACTAGTTTGCTCTCTGGCTTACTTTGTCCTAACCATTTGGTTTCTGCAGGTCTTCAGGATTCTGAACACATATGTGGCTTTTTCCCCAGAGGCCTTTATCTACTCTTTGTCACACATGTCCTTGTGGTTTTGACTGCCTTGTCTAGTCTTGGAGCACCAGCATGATTTGGTTGTCAAACATGAGAGCCTGTAGCTTTTCACTCTCCTGCCTTGTTTCTGTTGCATTGTTTTTTTTGTGCTTCACATGTGCAGCTTTTTAAAATTTTTATTATTTTTAAAGTAATCTCTACACCCCATGTGGGGCTCGAAATCACAACCCTGAGATCTAGATTTGCATGCTCTACCGACTTGAGCCAGCCAGGTGCCCCAATAGTTCATTTCTTTTTTTTTTTTTTTAAAGATTTATTTATTTATTTTGAGAGAGTGAGAAAGTACATGAGAGCGGGGAGGGTTAGAGGGAGAAGCAGGCCCCTCGCCGAGCAGGGAGCCCGATGCGGGACTCGATCCCGGGGCTCCAGGATCATGACCTGAGCCGAAGGCAGTTGCTTAACCAACTGAGCCACCCAGGCACCCTAGTTCATTTCTTTTTAGCATTGAATAATATTCCATTGTCTGGCTATACCTCAGTTTATTTAACCATTCACCTGCTGAAGGATATCTTGGTTGCTTCCAAGTTTTGGCAATTGTGAATAAAGTTCCTATAAGTTTGTGCAGACGTACGTTTTCATTTCTTTTGGGCAAGTGCCAAGGAGCACAATTGCTGGATTGTATGTCATAAGAGTATGTTTTGTTTTGTAAGAAACTGTTAAGCTGTCTTTCAAAGTGACTGTACTATGTTGCATTCCTACCAGCAGTGAATGAGAGTTCTTGTTGCTCCACATCCTCATCAGCATTTGGTGTTATCAGTGTTCCAGATTTTGGCCATTTTATTTTATTTTATTTATTTTTTAAAAGATTTATTTATTTATTTATTTGAAAGAGAGAGAATGAGAGAGAGAGAGAGAGCACACGAGAGGGGGGAGGGCCAGAGGGAGAAGCAGACTCCCCGCCGAGCAGGGAGCCCGACGCGGGACTCGATCCCGGGACTCCAGGATCATGACCCGAGCCGAAGGCAGTTGCCCAACCAACTGAGCCACCCAGGTGCCCGATTCTGGCCATTTTAATAGGTGTATAGTGTTATCTGTTGTTTTGATTTGCATTTCCCTGATGCATATGGTATAGAGCATCTTTTCATATGCTAAGCAGTATCTTTTTTACAAAGATTTTATTTATTTGTTTATTTTTAAGTTTACTTATATAATCTCTACACCCAATGTGGGGCTTGAACCCACAACCCAAGATCAAGAGTCGCATGTTCTACTGACTGAGCCAGCCAGGTGCCCTGTGAGCAGATCTTTTTAATGTCATGGGAGCATCCATTATGGTTGTAGAGACTCCTTTGTTCATCTACTCATCTATTCCTTTATTCAGTAAATATTTACTGAGTGTTTTTTAATGGACCAGCCACTGTTCTAGGCTCATATGTGGACAAAACAGATAATACTCTTGAAATGTTCATGAAATTCTACTTGGTGGTATGGAGGGGAGAAAACATTAAACAGGTAAAGAAAGGTAATCAGATAACATCAGGTACTAACCAGTGTTATAAAGAAAAAAAATGGGCGAGGTGCCAGAGTAGACATGTGCTGGATAAGAAAGGCCCACCTGAGGAGGCCATGTGTAATTTATATAAATTTCAGGAGGAATAATAGCATTCTGGCAGAGGGGACAATGAGCTGGGACTCAGCATTCTAGGCTGAGGGAATCGAAATGAAGTCACGGTGGCTCAGATAGTTTTCACAAAAGGCTGCGGTTTTGGAGGGGGAGGTGGGTTTTGGAGGGGGAGGTGGGTTTTGGAGGGGGAGGAGGCAGCACTGTGAAGACTTCTTTATTGAGCTTCCTTTCATCAACATCCTTCCAAACATGTAAGGACTCAGATAGCTGGCAGGTGCCTTGACCAGACACAGAAGAAACTAAAAGTGAAGCTTTCCATCTCTGACACCTATTCTGATATTCGGAAGTTGGCCGAGATGATCGTGAATTTATTTTTAGGAGCCTGGAAAACATGACTTTGGTTTTCTTCCCCTCCTTCCCTTCCTTCCCCTCCCACCTCTCCCTCTCTCCCTTCCTTCCTTCCTACCTTCCTCTCTCTCTCTCCCTCTTCTCTCTATATATACTTAGTAAAAGAACTTGACAGATTAATTCACACTAAAATGTCAGTGATTGTATGTAATCTCTCCTATGAATGTTTGCCTTTGAAAAGAAGACTCCAGGGAAAAGTAACAAATACAGGAATAAATGAATGAAATGACTGAGCTTCTAATGTTGGAATTTCAAACCCTGGGCTAGTTAGGTAAAGGAAATATCCCCTTTAAGTCTATTAACATTTCTCATCTACATTTTCCAGATTCATGATATCACATGTCCGCACCTCCATCCAGACTCCTTGCTAATGTGCCTTCCCTGTCCCAGGTCTGGGGGCGGTTCTAGATGTGTGCACAGCAACCTCTGGGGACCATCCACATTTTCCTCCTGTTGTTGAAGCCCATTTTCTTGAACCTTGGTTTCCTGCCTGAAGATGGGAACAATTTCTACCCTCTCTTCCCACCTCACACCCTGCCACCACCATGAGCTTGGAAGGCTGACAGGGAAGATTAAGATCATTGCCATCCAGTTTTTATCTGCTATAAGCAAAAACAGGAAACCAAGAAATAAAGGCATAGCTCAGTAATAGCTTCTGAGTGGGTAACATGGGAGAAGTTTTTCTTAAATCCTTTTTCCCCATGTACCTTCCCACCCACATGTTCTTAGTCAGATTTATTTTTTGCATATCAGTTTCTGAGGATGACAAGAAACTTGCCCTTTTCTTAACTATGGTTTTCAGAAGCAGATTATCCTGCACTTAGTTGAGACCTCATGCCGAACCCGTGGAATAAATAATAGCCTGGGCTGAGGAAGTGGGTGTTGAATAGAGATTTTATGACTCATAATGGAGTGTCAAAATAGCCACTGCTGATGTACGGGTCCCTTATCAATTTTGGAAATGACACTGGGTAGAGCCACACTTTCTCTTGTATTGAAATGCTGTGATTGAGGGAAAGTTCGAACAAGAATGTTCAGCATCTCTTGATATTTAAAAGTCCCGCTCTGAACAGTGGCCTTGTTCAAAGGTGACTTGAGGTTAGCCTGGAAAAGCAGCTGTCCTCAGAGGAGGAGACCAGAGCATTTTTCTAGGGTGCAGCAGCCTAGGACCCAAGCTGCCAGAATGAAATGAGAAGAAAGATTGACATTTCCCTCGCCTGTGTCTTGAGGTGCTTGTTTTTAAAGGAGGATAGGGTCAGGCTTGTATGCTTTCCCCTAGAGTAGATGGAGAGATCTCTCATGATATCAAGGCAACATTTCCAGGGCTCAGGCCTTTGCTCTACTCTCTCCCCTGCTGGAGGAAATAAGTCGTTCTGTCACTAGGCCCATGGGCCTGAGGGCAGCCTCACCTTGAGCTGAACCCTTCTCTTTGGGGTATTGTCTCAACTACCATACTCCCGGCAGAGGCCCCATTAATGCAGCCTTTTCATTAGTGATTATTTTATAGTAATGAGGTTCTATGATCTGCCTCCTCACCATTAGTGCTTCATGTAGATACCATTCAAACAACAAATATTTATGAATATCTACTGTGTTCATTACCATGAGCTACTTGAAAACAGTATGAAAGATATTCCTGTTCCTCATGAGTTTAAGAGCCAACTGGGGAGATTTAAAAAACCTGGAATAGATAGAGAAAAATGTAGGTCAGCATAAAATGGGGTGCTAGACAGTGTGATTCAGACTATAGGGCTTAGTAGGGAAGAGGAAGGCAAAGGAATGAGGGCTGGAAAGGCTAGGAAAGTCTTCCCGGAGGATGCAGGGTAAAGAGATGTGAGTGCATTTGAGGCAGAAGGAAATAGGACTGACTGCCTGTGATGTATGTACATATGGGGGACAGTTAGCAATGGGCCAGCAAGGTTGGTGTTTCTGAAGGGGAGAGTTCTTGTTGGAGGAGTTGTGGGAGGCCTGGATAGGCATGTTGGGGGGGCGGCGCAGATAATGAGCCTCTCAGAAGCCAGACAAGATTTGATTTGTTTTCATTAGGCTCTTTGGTTTGCAAGGGATAGAGACTCTTTCAAATTCAATAAAGAGGTGGGGACTATTGTAAAAGAGTTCTAAGGGAGAAAGAGATTTTTGGGACTCAAAGATCAGGCAGCAAAGTGCGGTGGGCCCTCATGCGAACCACACCCGGAGCCATGGCAGCTTAAGGGACTTGGGCAGCAGGACTTGGAGACTTTTCGCTCTAGTGGTCTGCCATGAGCACTCCTCAGCTCTAGTCCCCTTCCCTCCTCACTGCCTTGATTTTTTTCCCCCCTGTGCTCACGTTATCTTTTCTGAACTTTCCGGTTTCTGTTTTACTCATTGTTTCTGCTTCCTTATAATTTTGGCTTGTATGGCCCATCAAGGTTCCAGTTTTCTACTTTTTCCCCTTATAGTTCTGATTCTTCCTCATGGCTTCTCTCTGGACATCCTTTCAGCTTCAGCTCTTGCTCTTCCCTCCCTCCCGCCCCCCACCTAGTATTTTTAGGCCAAATTCCTGAGAGAGGCTCTGATTGTCCTAGTTCATATTTTTGTATCAGGCTCTATCTTAGATCACCAGCTAGAATGTAGATTGGCAGCCCTTGGGTCAGGGGCCTATCCTTGGTCCTTTCACCCAAGGCTGATGGAGAGGAGGTGACATAGAAACCATCTAAGATGGGGCACCTGGGTGGCTCAGTCAGTTAAGTGTCTGCCTTTGACTCAGGTCATGATCTCGAGGTCCTGGGATTGAGCCCGGATCGGGCTCCCTGTTCGGCGGGGGTCTGCTTGTCCCTCTCCTTTTGCCCCTATGTTTGCTCATGCTCTCTCTCTCTCTCTCTCTCTCTCATAAATAAATAAATAAATAAATAAATAAATAAATAAATAAATAAATAAAATCTTAAGAAAAAAAGAAAAGAAACCATCTAAGAGATTGGTCATGAAGGAAGTGATGGGTCCTGGATATGGGTTCTGGCAGTGAGAATGGAAAGAATGATCTAAAAGATGCCTCAAAGGAAAAAAAAATGGTAGAAACCAGTATCTCATTGGCTACAGGGTTTGATAGAGATTGGGAAATTAATGATAATTAATGACAATGGTAATCCCACACTTCAGGTTTGGGTGACCAGGAAAATGCTAAGGTAAGGAAGAAGGGAACTTGGACAAGGAGTTAATTTAGGGAGAGAGACAGTGAGTTCTGTCCTTGCTGTGTTGAGTAGGCATCAACCAGTGGGCTCTATTGGACATCTTTGTCATGTCCTTGGCTCACTGACCTCCTTTCTCCTGTAACTTGGGTGTCCAGTTAGGGTAGAGTACTGAGTGGCCCAGGTGATTTAAGCCAGAGGCTAGAAGGCATGTGGAGAGCTTCTCCGTAAAGGTCTACTTTACTCCTTTTCTCCTTCATCCTTAAATAGCTAATTGGCTCGGGGCGCCTGGGTGGCTCAGTTGGTTAAGCGACTGCCTTCGGCTCAGGACATGATCCTGGAGTCCCGGTATTGAGTCCCACATCGGGCTCCCTGCTCAGCAGGGAGTCTGCTTCTCCCTCTGACCCTCTTCCCTCTCGTGCTCTCTATCTCTCATTCTCTCTCTCTCAAATAAATAAATAAAATCTTTAAAAAAAAAAAATAGCTAATTGGCTCCACGGAGCAATGGTTTCTGCCAGGAGGGCAGTAAGGAAGGCAGACGCGAGGAGACCTTCTCAGTCCTGTGTGAGACATGATCTGTTTTGGTTGCTGGTTTCTAAATCTTCAGAAGAGAGAAAGTGAGTAAAGATGTAAGGAAATGAGGCAAAGAAAAAGAGAAACAGCCTTGAACAAGTTAGAAATAAGCTTCATATTCACGGCTGTTCCATACCCATTTTGAGAAAGGCAGTTCAAAGGAACAGGCCGAGCAGAGGGCACACAAGCATTTGACAAAGACCCAAGTGGAACTAGCTTAAGTTAAAAGAGACTTTATAGGAAGGGTACCTGGTAGCTCACAGGTTTGGAGAAAATGCTGAACAACCAGGCCTTGGGAAGGAGAGGAACTAGGGGAGCTTCAGTGTTGGGCTTAGGGACCAAAACTAGAGGCTGAAGAGCTGTCAAGACTCCCTCTCAGCTTCTTGTCTCTGCTTCTCTGTGTTGGCTTCATTCTCTTGTACCGAAGACAGGATTCTCCACACGGTGGTGGATTTGGCTGCGGCTAGCTCTGAGCTCAAAGACTCACAGCTCTTTGACCAGAGAGGAAGGGGTTCTTCCTTGCCAGCTCCAGTCCAAAAACACCTGGGAAAGAGTTCTGATTGATTGGTCTTGAGTTGTGTGCCTCTCACCAGACTAATCACCATGGCCAGGAGTATGGGACGCAGTCCATGGCCAGCTGTGGAGCAAGCGTTCACTTCTCATCCAATTACTATGACGGGGGATATTGAATCATGTAAAAAGCATGGCAGCCACAAATTGGGCCACATGCCTGGAGCTGGAGGGGAGGAGGAGTGGTTCATCGAAAGAAGGGAGGAGAGAAGCAGCCCAGACAGGGCCACTGGGGTACCTCTGTGAACCAGGTGGTCCCCCAATTTGTGTTTTTCCTTTGCAGTTTATTGCCCAATGATGATGGAACAAAATTCTAAGGTAAGAAGGCTCACATGGAAACAGAAGGTATTAAAGAAGCAATGTTCCTCATTTCAGTCTTATCACTTGCCTTCCCTTCTGCATTGTCTGCCCCACCCCCCCATCACCACATGCTGTGTCACGTTAACATTATTTCAGTTCCTTAAGAGCACTGTGCACTTTCTGTCATTCCTTCAGCTTTCCTTCATCTTTCAGGATTCATTTTGGCTGACGCTGGCTTTGGGAAAACCTGACTATCTACTCCCACCTTCAAGGCTGGGTTAGGCACTCCTTTTACGTGATCTCATTGCACCCTCTACCATTTGCTGTGTTTTGTAATTGCTTTGTTACTTGTACATCTCTCCCACTAGAATGTAAGCTCCATGTGGGTGAGGATTTGTCTTTCCCCATCACTGTTCTTCAGTGCCTAGTGATGTGTCAGTTGTGTTGTTGATGCCCAATAAATATTTGCTGAATGAATGACCATCTCCAGGTTCAAGTGGCAGGGCTGGGTGCCCTGAGAAGATCCCAGAACAGTCCAGAAACAACTAAGAAAGAGCATGGCGTCCTTCAGATTTTTTTTTTTTTCCGAAGTAAAGTAAAGGAAGGAAGGAAAAAAGAAGGTGTTTAGGTAAATGGAGCTTATTATAGCATTTCAATAAAGACAAGGTACTTGCTTTGTACTTAGGAGTTTCTGATTCTTTTCGTTTTTGGTTTCACTAAGTAATGAGTTGCTTGTAATTAAAAGTAAGGGTTAAACAATATTTTTGTTTTCTTGATAAATGAAGACATCCATAATACATTTTCCTAATAAAACAATGATACCACTGTTGGAAAGTGAGCCTATGGGTGAATTGTGTTATAACCCTTCTTCTTTTAGTTTTCCACATCTGAAGAAAGCTTATGTTTTGGTCTGAGTTAGCCTAGGCGCCAGTTTTTACTTGGTGGCAGTTGACTGATGTGCCCAGCGTGATAATATATTGAAGTATGGTCCACACACCATTTATATCAGGGATGGTGAGAAGCTTATTACCAGGCTGATACCAATACCATGCACACACTGGTTCTGAGACTCTGGGAAGGTGACCCAGCAATGCCAAAACCAGTGCACCTGCAGATCTGGCTTTCCCAGCCGTCTAGCCCCTCACCCCACGGGGCTTGCTCAGTTCTATAGAAGTGAGGCATGGCACTGGAGTGCTGGGCGGAAATGACATTACCTATGTCAAGGATTGTGTCTGGATGTGTAAAAGAATTTGAAAAGCAAAGGTTAGTTCAACACCTCCCCTAAAATGGCCAGGGGAGAACCCCTGATTGTTTGGATGACATTGAGCATTCTTTGGAAAGCTAGATGGCATATATAGACATAAGCATTGTTTCCAGAAGAACTCTGACTAGGCCCATTCCAAGCTGAGGAATGATTGTTGAAGAGAATCATAAGGTCATTATTTTAGAAGGTGCCTTTTGCCAAGAAGCCTCTTATTTCCTTCTTGATTCCTGAATTTCTGTTTCTGTGTTCAAGTTTTAACCACAACATTCCGGTTTCATTTTCAAGTCTAGTACCTTCATAGCTGGCATTTTAAGTTTAGTTAGGGAATGGTCATGTAACCCTTTGTGATGCTCTCTAATGATACAGCAAGCATTCTGGGGAATCTCCTACGATCTTTCAGGATGAAACACAAGTGGTAGGTAGAAATGATAAGACATTCTAATAAACAGTAATAATAAAATAGCCCTGTGCTGTGCATCTCTGCGATGCACCGATTCTTAAACTATGTTGTGTGAAGTGTTCTATGAAACAGAAATGGTGGTTCTGCTAATAAAAAAGTGTCATGTTGTGGGGTGCCTAGGTGGCTCAGTCTGTTAAGCGTCTGACTCTTGATTTCGGCTCAGGTCATGATCTCAGGGTCTTGAGCTCAAGCCCTGCGTGGGGCTCTGTGCTGAGCGTGGAGCCTGTTTGGGATTCTCTCTTTCCCTCTCCTTCCCTCTGCCTCCCTCTCTCTCACTCTCTCAAAAAATAAATAAAAAATAAATGTTCTGTTGTTAAATAAGTTTGTGATGCTGCATACTATAAAGCCCTTTTAGAGCTTTTAGAGAGTCCTTATTCATGTTGTCTCTGATAAATCTTACCATAAATTCGTTTAAGTTTGTGTAATCTTTTTTCACAAACTTATTTAGGCTCCCTCAGTTGATCAGCTTCTTCAAATGGAAACAAAATGTGCCAGAGGCTCAGCTAACCCAGACAGACAGGTTTCTTGAGCTCAGTGTTGTTTCATTTCAGACATACAAATCGGGAGGTAGTGGCTGACCTGGGCAGCTCCCCACTAGAAGGTTCATGAGCCTAGATGCTCCTATAGAATCTTCCTTAGCCATTGGGGGCCGCTTGAAGGATATCACACTATGTTCACGCATGGTCTTGATTTCCAAATCATCCTTGCAGTAACTTAACCTAACTTTAGTAGAACTTAAAAAAAAAAAAACTTCCATTATTACATATAATCCTATCAAGTGTTTGAGGAAAGTATTATCATTCCATTTTTAGATGCCTAAAGAGGCTGAGAACCTGCCCGAGGATGTAGATAGAAGGGCTTGGGAGTTAAAGTTTCTGAAGTTCTACTTTTACCTCAACACAGTACTGCTTCCCTGATGTGTATCTACGTCTGTCTGGTTAGATATACAGAATTCTTTCCATTTCATCGTGCTTTTTATTTTTTAAAAGATTTTATTTATTTGACAGAGAGAGCACAAGCAGGGGTCGTGGCAGGCAGAGGGAGAGGGAGAAGCAGGCTCCCCGCTGAGCAGGGATCCCGATGTGGGACTCGATCCCAGGACCCCAGGATCATGACCTGAGCCGAAGGCAGTCGATTAACCAACTGAGCCACCCAGGCGCCCTCATCGTGCTTTTTAAACTGTGCCCTGGCAGAGCTCTAGGGGTTCTCAGAAGCTCCCATAGGGGCCCCTAAGGGGGCAGGATAAATGGGGAGCCAAGAGAAGTTAGGGGAGGACCCTGTATTTTAAATCACAGAAACTTTGCCTTCATCTCTTTTACATAGTAGATTTGGGGATAAGATCTCTTTAGAGAAAAATGTTCCTAAGAAAACTTGCAAACAAGCTGAAAGATTAATTTTTTTTGTTTCTGCAGGGAGTAAGGCAGGTACTGGCTCCAGATGAATGGACCTTCACATAGGCACAGCCTCACAGAGTACGTATGTAAATCTAAGCAGGCTTTCAGGCTATTTTTGGTTCCTCAAGAGGCCTAGTGGAGAAGAAGGGTTGGGAGGGGCTTCCTAGGCAAAGAAGGCTGTTAAGGGTGGTGGCTGCTTACCACTCCAGACAGGGTTTGGGGTGCTCTGATAGAGGAGAAGGAGCTAGATCTTTCTTCTCTGGCTAGAAGGTGGACAGCCACATCTTATCAGTAGGTCCTAGCACGTTTAGCATTGACAATACTGGATGGGTTTGTGGCTTTATTGTCTTAGGTAGTCCTAGAGAAACCAGATCTTGCCTGGTATCCCCCATAACTACCATTATAGAGCCAGATAGGCGTGGCATGGGAGGAGCCCAACAGTAACAGCCTAGAGGCCTGATCATATGGAGGGGGTGACCAGGTGTTTTAGGGGTAAGGCTGCCCAGGCATTTAGGGGCAAGACTTCCTATGCAGAATTAACTCACTAGTCCTTTTTAAAAGATAGATAGTTAAAAGCTGATGAAACACTTGCATTTCATACATGGCATTGGTATCTATGATGGGAAATTTTATGTGTCAATTTGGCTAGGTGACGGTGTGTAGCTGTTAGGTCAAACACCAGTCTACATGTTGCTGTGGAGGTATTTTGAAGATGTGATTAAGAGCTATAATTACTTCAAGTAAAGCAGATTACCTTCCAGTATGTGGGTGGGCCTCATCCAATCCATTGAAAGCCTTAAGAACAAAAACTGCAGTTTTTCCAGAGAGGAAGGAATTCTTCTCAAGACTGTGACAGAGAAATTCTCTGAGTTTCCAGCCTGCTGGCCTACCCTATAAATTTTGGACTTGCCAGCCTCCACAGTCACATGAGCCAATTCCTTAAAATAAATCTCTTAATATACATATACATAGATCTGTTGGTTCTGTTTCTTTGAAGAACCCTTACTGCTACAGTATCTAAATTCAAGCTGCTATCGTACAGTTTTTATCAGCCAGTTGTATGTCTGAGGCTTACAGGCTTTAACTGCTCTAAGGAACAGTCCAGTGATGAGAGAAAGTTTCCTTATGACATGAGTTTTGTTTGGAAAGGCCTACATTCCCTTTAAAGGGGACTCTCTGGGGCTCCTGGCTGGCGTGCAACCCTTGATCTCGGGGTTGTGAGTTTGAGCCCCACATTGGGTGTAGTCAAAATAAAAATAAAATCTTTAAAGAAATAAAAAATAAAAATAAAGGGGATTTTCTGAGGGATCCCTACCAAACACCACGTTCACATTCTTATATTGCAGAGACAAAATAATGTTGGTTAGAGTTTTCCTTGCCCAACTTAGGAGGAAATACTCCAGATTTCCGAGAGGGTTATATAATCCTTCTCTGGGAACTGAAAGGGCAATGTGCTCTACCTGCATTATACATATACTGCTTCTTACTCTCTTGCAAAGTGCTTTCACAGAACGTACCTTGAGCCTTTGACATAGGTGTGGCAGAGGCTGCTATCTTTGTTCCCTGGTAGAGACCCTCAGTATTTTGCTGAGTTAATTGCTATACAATAAAAAGACTACTAGTCCTCCTTGGAGCTAGGTGAGGCCTAGCTTGTTTGGGCAGCGTAGCACACAGATTCCGGAATCAGGCTATGTGGAGTTCACATCTCTTACTAACGGTTAATTTGCTTCTCTGTGCCTCAGTTTCTGCATCTGGCAAATGATATGATAATAGTGCCTACTGTATTGAGTTTCTGTGATGAGTAAATGAGTTTATATGGGTAAAGGCTTTAGGAAAGTGCTTAGCACATAGTAAACACTCTAGAACTACTAGCTATCATTTTTATTGTTATTTTGGCCAACAAGATATAAGTGGAAGTGTTGTGTGAGATATCTAGGAAGTGTTAAAGGGAGGGGCAAACCCTTCTGCTCCTTCTTACTTCCTCAGAGCTGAAATGTGGATTGGCGTTTGAACGGCCATCTTGGAACAGGCAGCCACAAGCTTAGGATGGTAGACTAGCAAGATAGAGGTGCCAGAGCAGTTCTGGACTGCCTGTCTCCAGACTTCTCCTCATGAGAGAGAAACAAACTTCTTTTTTTTGTTTAAGACACTGTTGTTACATGCAGCCAAACTTAATACTAGCGGATTCAGTCAGTATGACAGGTGGTACTACCCTCTCTCAGCTGTAACCCAGTAAGGTTACCCAGTAAAAGTCAGAATGTTGGATTGAGAGGAAACCAGTGGTTAAAAAATAACCCAGCTTGTGTCCCGGTGTGAGGGAAATTTGCCAGGCCTACATTCGGAGAGAGGTGTCCCTTGTACCCGAGTCCCGTCCTCACTTTCTTCCCCCATTCCAAGCAGACCTGCTTGATCATCAGCTGCCTTTTCCTTCTGTGCAGAAGTCATGACAAGACTGGGACCACGTTAATAATTGTATTTAAGAGGCAGTTCAGGCCCTTTGTTTTCTAAGGCAGAGTTCTTTTCTAGACTCACTGAGGTATTATTTCTGTTTTCAGTTTTCTTCCTGGAATGCTTCTTCACATCGAAGAATGCTTCCCACATCGAATCTAATTGACTCCATCAGGTCTGACCCCAAACCCACCTACTTCAGACAACCCTTTCTGATTATTCTAGCTCCTTTTTAATAGCTTCTGTGTGGTTCTAGTAGGGAGGTCGAGCTTCTTGCTGCTCCCTGATGGAAAGAAACATAAGCCTTCATTACCTAGGAAGGGGTTTTTTGGTTTTGTTTTGTTTTGTTTTGTTTTTAAAGTGGAGCCCAGTGTGGGCTTGAACTCACAATACAGAGATCAAGACCTGGCTGCTTAACCGACTGAACCACCCCAGGCACCCCTCATTACCTAGGAAGGTTTGAAAGCCATATCCATGAAGCAGTGAAGAACGGGGTCTCTCCTATGTAGCCAGATTAGCTGAATGAAACCTGGCGATCAGTGGAATGGAATGTCACAGATGGCCTCCCATCTTTCTGCCCCTCTTTGGAACTCCCACAGTTCTTATTTATGTTATTCAGATATCAACTCAAGATTTAGGTCAATGAAGTTTTACATTGCCAAGTTAAACTAAGAACAATTTTGCTTTATACCTCTTATTGCCTGGGGCCATATTTGTATATTCAAGATATCTTTTATGTATAGTGGTCCATCTTTTCCAGAGTCCCTTACATTCGCAGCACAAAAGAACTGGCAAAGGCTATGAAATACATTTTTCTTCTCTCTTCCCACCGGTCTCTGTGAGGGAATTTTTCTTCTCTCTTCCCACCGGTCTCTGTGAGGGTAAGGGAATATATCCCTACTGGTATGAAATATGCTTCCTCCCCTAGAACGCAGGAGTGGAAAAATTAGTTTGGGGTTTAAAAATATTCTTTTAATCAGTGTTTCACTAATAATACTTGCTATTTCATGTTTACTATGGAAAACATTATGTGAACCATTTTGTGCCCATTATTCTATTTCATCATCACAACACTATGGGTAGGGATAATTACTGTGCCTATTTTGCAGATAAGGAAAGAGGTTCAAGAAGGTTAAGTACCTTGTCCAAAGTCACATAGCTGGTTTATGAACTCGGGTCAGTCTGCCTCCAAATTCCATAAATTCGACCATATCCTATACTGACTCTTTTGTCACTGTAATTTGCTTAATCTGTAGGATTTAATTAATCATTTGGCAGTGGGATATAGTAGAAATAATGGCTCTGGCATCGGACCTGAGTTTGAATCTGAACTTGTTCTTTTTTTTTTTTAATTAAAAAATTTTTTAAAAAATTTTATTTGTTTATTTGAGAGAGAGTGTTCATGAGCAGGGGATAGGGGTGGGGGAGAGAGAGAGAAGCAGACTCCCCGCTGAGCAGGGAGCCCGACTGGGGGCTCCATCCTGGGACCCAGAGATCATGACTGAGCTGAAAGCAGATGCTTAACCTCCTGAGCCACCCAGGGGCCCCATCTGAACGTGTTCTCTGGCTAATGGTTTGACCTTGGGCATACCTACATCATTTAAATGGGTAAATGAATGAGTGAGTGAATGCACGAATAAACAATACATCTTGGAGGAAAGTGGTGAGGATTAGATATGACTATGCCTAACACATAGCAGATACTAGATGAGAGTTTTTCTCTATCTGTTCTTCACCCTCTTACATGGTTAGCCTGTGTTTTTCCAATAGGACTATAGATACCTTAAGGACAGGAGCATGTCTTTGATTTCTTGAATAGCTTCAGCATCATACACAGTGTGAGGCACATTATAGGAAGATAATTAATACTTTTTAAAGGAAGTCTTTTGTATTGAAATTTGATGCCTATAAAATATTATAAGAAGTTTTTCTCCATTCTAGAAGCAAATAATTAACTGGGAAAATACTGTCTTGGCCCTCTTCCTTTGTAGTGTGTCACAATAATACAAGCTTGTTTCTTAATGCTTTAGCAATTTTTTTTCTAACTTGTAACATGGGAAATGAGTAATTATTGTTGAAGGCATCTCCATTTAACTTATAATTTTTATGTCCTCTTCCAAAATGAGAATTAGTTTCTGATTTGAGAATAACTTCTGAAATCCTTGGCTGGTCCGTTTTCTTTATGCCCCTCTTTAGGGCATTAAAAAAATTAGTTTACTCTGATGACTAGTCAAATTAAAAAAAATTAGCCAAGAGGCACCTGGGTGGCTCAGTCGTTAAGCGTCTGCCTTCAGCTGGGGTCATGATCCCAGGGTTCTGGGATCGAGCCCCACATCGGGCTCTCTGCTCGGCAGGAAGCCTGCTTCTCCCTCTCTCGCTCCCCCTGCTTGTGTTCCCTCTCTTGCTGTCTCTCTCTCTCTGTCAAATAAATAAACTGTTTAAAAAATAAAAATAAAAAATAAGGGTGCCTGGGTGGCTCAGATGGTTAAGCGTCTGCCTTCGGCTCAGGTCATGATCCCAGGGTCCTGGGATCGAGTCCCTCATCGGGCTCCCTGCTCCTTGGGAGCCTCCTTCTCCCTCTGCCTCTCTCTCTCTGTCTCTCATGAATAAATAAATAAAATCTTTAAAAATAAATAAGTAAATAATAAAAAAAATTAGCCAAACTATTTGTTTGACTGAATTGTTTCTTTGACAAGATTAATTGATAGAGTTTTTAAATCAAAATTACTAAGGGCATATGTCTTGATATTTTAGTGTCTGTGTTTAAACTACTATTTCAGACCTTTAAAGAAAGGTTGAGAATTAAAACCTTGAAATAAAAGGTTAAGACACAAAAAAGATCGATTTAAAAGGCCCAACACATGTCTAACATGAGCTCCAAAAAGAAGAACTAGAGGGAATGGGAGAAGAGACAATTTTTGTTTTTTAAGTTTTTATTTATTGTCAGCAAGCACACAAGAGAGAACACAAGCAGGGGGAGTGGCAGGCAGAGAGAGAAGCAGGCTCCCCTCTGAGCAAGGAGCCCAATGTGGGACTCGATCCCAGGACCCCGGGATCATGACCTGAGCTGAAGGCAGACGCTTAACTGACTGAGCCACCCAGGTGTCCCAAGAAGAGATAGGTTTTTTTTTTTTTTTTAAAGATTTTATTTATTTATTTGACAGAGAGAGACACAGTGAGAGAGGGAACACAAGCAGGGGGAGTGGGAGAAGGAGAAGCAGGCTTCCCACCGAGCAGGGAGGCCGATGCGGGCTCGATCCCAGGACCCTGGGATCATGACCTGAGCCAAAGGCAGACGCTCAACAACTGAGCCACCCAGGCGCCCCAGGAAGAGACAGTTTTTAAAGAGATAATGATGGAGAATTTTCCAGAATCAATGAATGACACAAGACTTTAGATTCTGGAGGCATGAATCCACAGTAGAATGAATAAAAGTAAATTTGCTTTCTAGACACACCAGGGGAAATTGCAGAACATCAAAGACAAAGAAAAACTCTTAAGATTAACTTGCTTGTGATCATAGAGCTAGTAAGTAATGGAACCAGTATTCAAACCCAGTGTTTTTACTCATGAGTACTAGATCATTCAGTTATAAGCTTTCATGTACAGATGAGATAATGGAGACCAAGATACGGCAGATTTGCTTTAGGAGTTTAATGGTAGTAGGCCTTGAAGTTATACTGGCCCCTTTACTTCAGAAGTAGCAGAACCCTCACTGTTAGTGGTAAGAGGAACAGTGCTATATCTTGGAAGCAATTAGTCATGGATTTTGGACTGGTTCCAAGATGATCAGCAGACACTACAGAACATAGTTAAGAACATCCAGTGCTTACCATGCTTACCATGTGTTTACCACGTGACAAACATTGTTCTAAGTTTTTAACCTGCATTAACCCATTTAATTCTCATACCGACTCTGAGTTAGGTACATGCATACCTCAGATATTGCAGGTTCTGTTCCAGACCACCACAGTAAAGCAAATATTGCAATAAAGTCAGTCAAATGAATTTTTAATTTCCTAGTGTATATATAAGTTATATTTGTACTATACTGTAGACAATTAAGTGTATAATAGCATTATGTCTAAAAATATGTATATTTCTTAATTTAAAAATACTGCAGGATGCCGGCTGGCTCAGTTAGTTAAGCCTCTGACTCTTGATTTCGGCTCAGGTCCTGATCTCCGGGTCGTGGTATTGAACCCTACATCGGGGTCCGTGCTGAGCGTGGAGCCTGCTTAGGATTCGCTCTCTCTCCCTCTCCTCCTTCTCCCCCACTCACACACATGCACTTTCTCTCTCTCTAAAAAAAGGAAAAAAAAATACTTTATTGCTAAAAAATGTTCACCATCATCTGAACATTCAGCGAGCCATAATCTTTTAGCTGTTAGAGGCTCTCGCCTTAATGTTGACGGCAATTGACTGATTAGAGTGGTGGTTGCTGAAGGTTGGGGTGGCTGTAGCAATTTTTAAAAATAATAACAAGGAAGTTTGCTGCATTGATGGACTCTTCCTTTCATGAAGGATTTCTCTGTAGCATGTGGTGCTGTTCGATAGCATTTTACCCACAGTAGAACTTCTCTCAAAACAAGTCAGTCCTTATAAACCCTGTAGCTGCTTTATCAACCAAGTTGATGTAATATTCTAAATCATTTGATGCCAGTTTAATGATCTCCACAGCGTGTTTACCAGGAGTAGTTACCATCTCAAGAAACAACTTTCTTTGTTCATCCATAAGAAGCATTTCCTTATCCATTCAAGTTTTATCATGAGATTGCAGCAATTCAGTCCCATCTTTAGGCTCCACTTCTGATTCTAGTTCTCTTTTTTATTTTTTTTATTTTTTTAAAAGATTTTATTTATTCATTTGCGAGAGAGACAGAGAGAGAACAAGCAGGGGGAGAGGGAGAAGCAGACTCCCTGCTGAGCAAGGAGCCCGATGCGGGACTCGATCCTAGGACCCTAGGATCATGACCTGAGCCGAAGGCAGACACTTAACCATCTGAGCCACCCAGGCGCGCCTGATTCTAGTTCTCTTGCTGTTTCCATCTCATCTGTGGTTACTTCCTCCAGTAAAGTCTTGAACCCCTCAAAGTCAATCCATGAGGGTTGGAACCAACTTCTTCCAAACTCCTGTGAACGTTGATATTTTGACTTCTTCCCATGACTCATGAATGCTCTTAATGGCATGTAGAATGGTAAAACCTTTCCAGAAGATTTTCAATTTACTTTGCCGAGATCCATGAGAAGAATCATTATCTAGGGCAGCTAGAACCCTATAAAATGTATTTCTTAAATAATAAGACTCGAGAGTTGAAATTACTCCTTGATTCTGGGCTGCAGAATGGATGTTATGTTAACAGGCATGAAATTAATCTCATTGTATATTTCCATTAAAGCTCTTGGGTAAACAGGTGCATTTTCAGTGAGCAGTAATATTTTGAAAGGAATCTTTTTTGTCTGAGCAGTAGGCCTCAGCAATGGGCTTAAAATGTTCAGTAAACTGAGTTGTAAACAGAAATGCTGTCATCCAGGCTTTGTTGTTCCATTTATAGAGCACAGACAGAGTAGATATGGCATAATTCTTAAGAGCCCTAGGATATTCAGAATGGTCAATGAACATTGGCTTCAACTTAATGTTACCAGGTGCATTAGCTCCTAACAAGAGAGTCAGCCTCTCCTTTGAAGCTTTGAAGCCAGGCATTGACATCTCCTCTCTAGTTGTGAAAGTCCTAGATGGCATCTTCTTCCAATAGACTCTTTCTTTCTTTTCTTTCTTTCTTTTTTTTTTTTTTTTTTAAGATTTACTTGTTTAGGGGCGCCTGGGTGGCTCAGTTGGTTAAGTGACTGCCTTCGGCTCAGGTCATGATCCTGGAGTCCCGGGATCGAGTCCCGCATCGGGCTCCCTGTCAGTGGGAAGTCTGCTTCTCCCTCTGACCCTCTTCCCTCTCGTGCTCTCTATCTCTCATTCTCTCTCTCTCAAATAAATAAATAAAATCTTAAAAAAAAAGATTTACTTGTTTATTTGAGAGAGAGAGAGAGAGAGAGAGAGAGAGCACATGAGTGGGGGGAGGAGCAGAGGGAGAGGGAGAGAGAGAGAATCTCAAGCAGACTCTGTGCTGAGTGTGGAGCCTGATGTGGGACTCAGTCTCACCACCCTGAGATCATGACCTGAGCTGAAACCGAGTCAGACGCTTAACTGACTGAGCCACTCAGGTACCCCTAGACTGTTTCAAATACATTGAAAATCTGTTGTGGGTGTAGCCACCTTCATTGATGATCTTAGCCAGATCTTCTGGATCACTTGGTGCAGGTTCTACATCAGCACTTGCTGCTTCCCCTTGCACTTTTATGCTATGGAGATGGCTTCCTTCCTTAAACCTCATGAACCGACCTCTGCTAGCTTCCAGTTTATCTTCTACAGCTTCCTCACCTCTCCCAGCCTTCATAGAATTGAAGAGAGTTAGGGCCTTGCTCTGCATTAGGCTTTGGCTTAAGGGAGTGTTCTCACTAGTTTGATCTTCTATCCAGACCACTAAACTTTCTATCAGCAATAAGGCTGTTTCATTTTCTTATCACTCGTGTGTTCACTGGAGTAGCACTTTCAGTTTCCTTTAAGAACTTTTCCTTTAAATTCACAACTTGGCTAACTGGTGCAAGAGGCCTAGCTTTCAGCCTGTCTTGGCTTTCAACATGCCTTCCTCACTAAGCTTAAATTTCTAGCTTTTGATTTAATGTGAGAGATGTGCGACTCTTCCTTTCACTTGAACACTTAGGGGCCATTAGAGGGTTATTAACTGGCCTCATTTCAATTAGGGGATAGGGAGGCTTGAAAAGAGGGAGAGACAGGGGAATGGCAGGTCTGTAGGGCAGTCAGAACATACACATTGATCGATTAAGTTCACCATCTTACATGGGTACAGTTTGTGGTGCTCCAAAACAATTCCAATAGTAACATCAAAGAAGACTGGTCACTGATCACCATAAACATTTTAATAATAAAGAAAAAGTTTGAGATGTTGCGAGAATTAGCAAAATGTGACACAGAGACAAAAAGTGAACAAATGCTGTTAAAAAAAATGGCACCAGTCAACTTGCTTAAGGCAGGGTTGCCATAAACCTTCAATTGGTAAAGAAAAAAAAATGCAATATTTTTGTGAAGTGCAATAAAGCAAAGCACAATAAAATGAGGTATGTTGGGGGGCACCTGGGTGGCTTAGTTGGTTAAGCGTCTGCCTTCAGCTCGGGTCATGATCCCGGGGACCTGGGATCGAGTCCTGCGATGGGCTCCCTGCTCAGCAGGAAGCCTGCTTCTCCTTCTCCCTCTTCTGCTCCCCCTGCTTGTGCTCTCTCTCTCTCTCTCTCTCTCTCTCTGTCAAATAAATAAAAATAAATAAAAGGAGGTATGTTTGTACTGGTTTTATCCCAATTTTTTTTAATCACAAATTTTGAGGAAATTAGGGTACATAAAGAGGGAAAGTGCTATGCCAAGGTCACAAAGCCAGTAAGTGGAAAAGCCAGGATTTACACCTCAGGTAGTCTGACTGCCGAGTCCTTAACCTCTATGCTATATTGACCTTACCTCAAACGAAGTAAATCTTGTGAAGTCAGAAACCGTGTCTGTCTTGTTCACTGCCATATTCCTAGGACCCAGTGCAATGCCTGGCACATAACAGATACTCAATGAAAATTTTTTATATTAATAAAGGGGTAAAGAAATGAGTAAACATGGTTTGCACTGCATATCCAGTGTGGCTGAATGGACTGAACTATCCCATTACCAGCTTGCTACTTCGTAATAGTGAAATTTCTGGAAAATAGGACCGCTTTGTTTCTTACAATGCCAGGCACCTTGGCAGTTTGAGTTGTGACTTGGTACCCAACATCAGCTTTGCCCTGCAGCTTTCAGGATCTGGATAAAGTGGACCTCCTGGTTCTGGCTCTCAGCTCTGAATTGTAGCTGAACCCTATTTGCCACCTGCTGACTCTTTGTGACTGTTTGGGCCCAGAGGCAACAGGACCCTGGGTGGAGAGAGTCCCAGTTATGATTTAAAAATATGGATCTGTAACACAAAGGCAACAAGGGGCAGCTGGAAACTATCCATAGCCTGCATATTCTCAGGGGGCCTGCCTGATCATGTGATCGCAGAGCATGCAGATTCTTAGCAGAATGAAAGAAGCAACATGCTTATAACATAAAAGCATCTGAGAAGCAATGGGAAGCCATCTGTCTCTTAGCTCTGAGACCAAACTCAGAGCTAGTATTAGGTCTCTTGTGTGTTACAGCTCCATTTTATTCTTAATTCAAACCAGATTCCTATTAAAACAGACTTCCTTAAAAAGCCTAACAGCCTAAGTGGGTAATCACTCTCTAAAAATGCAATCTCTCTGCCTTCACTCTGGGGCCCTTGTGTGACATTATGCAATTTTTAAAGTTTGAAGAGAATAAATTTTCACTTAAAAGATGGCAGAGACCTCTTTGTCTGTCTTATGCCTCAGAATATATAGCTACATCCACAATTTAATCATTGGAATTCCCAGGTTGATAATGCAACTTGATAGAACTAATGTCTTGTTCACTGTCGAATATGATTATACCTACTCAGAACCCCTAGTCTGAGCACTTTGCTTGAAGTGATAGGCCTCTTTGGTAAAAAGTAATTAGCAAAAGACTAATTTAATGGATGTGACTGGCTTTGTTAATTTCTTACTACACTGGACAAACCAGTTTTTTTTTTTAATTGTTTGCCCCAACCAGTTGTTTTCACATTCTGTGTTGACTTATGTCTTCAATAAAACCTGTCTACGAGTTGGTCAAACCAGTGCAAACAGTTGAATGACTACAGGGCATGAACCTGTGCAAATATTAGCGTCCTGCTGTCCTCTCTCGATCAGAAATAGAAGGATTTGGCCGTTCAATCATGATAAAAAAGATAATGAGAGTGTAAATTGTTAACAGAAATGTGGTCAACACATACCAGTTCCGTCACTAAGATGTGACTATTTATCAAGGGTGTAGTTACCTCAGAAATCAACCATGTGGGAGGCAAATTGGTAATAATACCCTCATCTTTTTCTGAACTAGAAGACTTCAACTGGGTTTCAGCATGATTAGTAAATGCTCCTTCTGCTCTGAATAGACCCTCTAATTTGCATCCATCACCACATATTTCCTAAGACAAGAGCTGGTAATCTTTTGATTTCATGAAATATTCTCATTTGTAATTGTCATTAACTGAATAGAGCTGGATCTGTTCTCTTTTCTCTGGATTTCTTTTACCAGAACATGATTATTCTGCTTCCTTAGGTATATAACCAACAAATGGATAAATCAAAGAGCTAGAAGAATTATCTTTGATTGAAGGAGGTGGAAGTGCTATAAATACATGTCTAGACATCCCTTTTTCTAACTTCCATCTCTGCATCATTAAGACATTCATTAATGAGGGCCCTGTTCACGTATCTCCTATCAACTCTAATCATTTGTGTGTTTGAATCAAGGTCTCCTGCCTTCATTAGTGTCATTAATGCCTGTCAGCAGATGATAACGTAGGAGAATCTCACAAATTCATATGCATTCCTAGAGAGGAGACCCAAACTCAGTCAGTATTCTTGTATGACAGAAGCTGTAACAAATGGCCATCCTTCCCAGGAGAAGTGTAAACAGGTCGCTAATTAATGCATTTACCATTAGCCTCTGTTTAGTCTTCAGTCATAGCATATTCATTCATTATGTTGGGACACTGAGTACAATGTTGTTATGGAAATGAGGTATTTGCACAGTCTCCTTAGAGCCACATGACAGATTGAGTTATCTATCTATTTTTCTCTAAGCACTTTCCCAGATAACAGAGAGTTTACAAATGACCTTGGAGAAGGTCCTACTTTATTACTGGCCTTCTGATGTAAATTGCATAATGGGTTGGCAGTTTACTTAGACACCTGCAATGACAGTCAGCCTTTGGTGTGTGTGTGGGGTGGGTGGGTAAAGTTGGGGCACATTGAGGAGGAAAGGGAAAGTAAATTCTAACTTTTAGGAGATGTGATACAATGGCAGGGAATTTAAATCAAAATTAGAAGTAGAATGGTAGAAAGAGAGGTTTGTTGCTGCTGAAGGATTGAAATATAGACATTGATGGTCACTTTTCTTCCCTCATATCCACAACAGTTCTCAAAGAAAGATGTAGTTAGGACAAACTTTTCTTTCTTCCAGCTGGAAATTCTAAATCCCCCACATTCTTAGATGAAAGCTTCAAATAAGGAATGTGAGCATCAAGGAAACCTAATTATGCCTTATTTGTTGACTATGTATGTAGCAGTTCTTAGCATAGCTCATCCATTCACTTACTTAACAACATTTGTTGAGTAAACATTTTGTGCCAGGTTCTTGGCTATATGTTTGCCATATAGAGATGAAAAAAATATAGCCCCCTTCAAACCCAGGAGGCAAGTTGACAAGATACCATGGTTATCATAAAGAACATAAGTGATATGATGATTTTTATGTCCAGAAGGCTATGGGAGCATAAAGAAGGGATTTGTCATGGAAAGCTTAGGGAAGATTTCTTAGAAGAGATAACATTCAAGCTGAATCTTAAAGAATAAGTAGGAATTTTTAAAAGAGGAAGGGAGGAGACATATATGTCAGGCGGAGGAAATAGGATGTACAAATGTAAAAAGACATTAACCAGTGTGCTGTGTTTTTGGAATGGTTAAGAAATTCAAGGTGACTGGAGCATTGTCTACATACAGGATAGGCTATCAGGAAGAGTGATGGGAGATCACTAATGTATAAGAAGTAGATGAGGGCCAGAGTCTTGTATCTCATTCTAAAAGGTATGTGGGAAAGAAAGAGTTAATGGAAGCATGACGTAGCTAGGTTGGTCTTTAGAGATTACCTTAGTAGCAGTAGGGAGAGCCTGGGAGAAAGTAGAATGGTCAGGAGCTTGGTGAAGTAGTCTGAGCAAGTGATAAGGAGGGTCTGAATTAAAGCAGGAATATTAAGAGAGGGAAAGGAGGTTTTGAATTTAAGGGATACTTGAGAAATCCAATTAACAGGACTAGTGATAGGTAAATGTTGGGAAAGTGAGAATTAAGAGGCAAGAAGTCCTATGGTTACCTTAATTTCAAAGATCCTCAAAGCTATGTTACTATGATGTATACTTTATCAATGTGCAGATGGAGAAATTGAGGCGTGGGGATTACATAATTTGTCAAAGTCAAGTCAGGTTTAATAACTCCTGGGGCTTTAGGACCTTTAATAGACTTGTTTCCTTGAAAAGCTGCCTTTTCCAGAGTTATGAAGGAAACTTCCTTTTCTTGAGGTTTTGGACCTAAACCTCTACTTGGAAATGTGAATTGGGAAATACTTACGTTATTTGGTCTTTCCTGTTATTCTTTTCATTCAAGAATAAGGCAGTTTTTTATTTTTTATTTTTTATTTTTTTTTAAGATTTATATTTATTCATGAGAGACAGAGAGAGAAAGAGAGAGAGAGAGAGAAAGAGGCATGAGAGACAGAGAGAGAGAGGCAGAGGGAGAAACAGGCTCCCTGCTGAGCAGAGAGCCCAATGTGGGACTCGATCCCAGGACCCTGGGATCATGACCTGAGCCGAAGGCAGATGCTTAACCATCTGAGCCACTCAGGCACCCAAGAATAAGGCAGTTTTTTAATGTGTTTTCTTTTTAGCCACATCTGCATGATGACCAAACATGCAATTAAATAGTAATAGATTCAGTCAATGAAGTGGAAAGAAGACTGGAAGGGAGTCGGGCACATAAAGTCTAATCCTAGTTCTCTCACTACATAGCTGTTTGACTTTAGGTGGGTTGTTTAACCAATCTCTAATACAAGAATCAGGCCTTCATATTTGATTTATTTCGTGTCTGTAATTAATTCTGTGATCTGTGTAATGCTAAATAACTTGCTAGACAAATATTCACCACCAAGTTGCCATCCAAGATAACAGCCCTGGTGTTTTACTGAAATGACCCAAACGTTCAGTGATTTGGATGTTGGTAGTGCAGACTTGTATTCTATTACTGTGACACAGTAGGTCCCTCCTGCTTTTCCATTGTTGATTCTTATTTCTGTCTCCAGATTGAACCCACTGCCTTTTTGGTACTGGCTAACTATTGAACACTTGAAGGCTGTTAAGAGACCTATGGATTGGCCTAGATCCTTGTGTTCCCTCCAATCAGATGTTCCAGCCAGTAGAAGGGTAAAAAACAAACAAACAAACAAAAAAAACCTGAAATAGTGTGAGCTATCTACTGGCTACTTGGAGCAAAGACTGGGTGCCATTTTTCCAGTGCTAGACAACTTTATTCCTATGTATCCAGGACAAAATAGTGCCAAACCTTAATTATCAAGGTGATTTTGAGAAAAATGCTTCATTCTTGGGGTCTTGGTTTATCTATCTGTAGGAAAAAAGATAGATACAAGTCTATTACACTGGGGATGTTATGGTATTGAGAGATTATATGGATGAAGGAATTTGGGAAGGAAGGAAGGGTCTAAAACAAGGATGATAGATGGGTTTCAATTCACGTGACCCCTGGTTGCCTGGGATCACTTGGAAAGAGTAAGTACTATGGGTATAGGGTCCGATGTGGCTGAGCACAGCTCCTGTGCCAACAGTAGGACAGATAAGTTATTGGAAGTGAGTAAGCTAGAGGTCTTTGAGGCAAAAGAGAAAGGGTACTTAGCTTGCAGGGTGCCTACAAGGCCTGAGGGTCAGTCTATATAGGAAGTACACTTTGAGGACAGCGAAAAGTTCTTTTTTAAGCTTTTACTGAAGTATAATATATACACAGAGGAGTGCACATGTCATAAGTATGCAGCTTGATAAAATCTCACAAACTGAAAACCAGCAATAAGGGTTATTGTTTTGGATTCACAGTCAAGGTGCTAAGTATTTTGGGGGCCGTGCTGAGTTAGGTGACTTAATTTTTCCTACTATATCCCCCACTGTGGAGCACTATGGCTGGCCTTTTAGTGTTGGGATATTGTATAGTTGAAACTAAAATAGGATTTGGTGTCAGGAGACCAGGGTTCCAATTCTGGATCCACTACAATGTTGCTGCGTGATCTTGGGCAAATCTTTTCACTTCTCACTAAGACACTTCTTGGAGTCTTAATGTCCTTATCTATAAAACGTACTCAATGACAAATCCTATATTAAGTAGAGGGTCAAATGTAGTTACAGTTGTGAAAGTATCTCAGAAAAATTTGAAGTGTCATTTTTCCACTGCCTAGCACAGTACCTGCTACATGGTAGTAGCACATAATAAGTTTCAGAAATGTTTGCTTAATAGTATGAAAGGTAATTTGACCTAAATGCACATCCAAGGCTGCCTTTAAGACCGTTTCACTCATGAACATTAAGGTCAGTTCAATCACCTTGAATATTTCAGCCTTAGATTCCTCTTTGCTTACAGAGAAGGACGTTTGCCCAATGGGAATATGAATAAAAGTACAACAGGGCAGGATGCTAGAATCCCATGGTGTCGTGGTGGAACTATGATGTGAGATGGTTGGACTTGTTTTTCTTTTTACCTATAGTATTCCCCTGTGGCTTCTGATGCTTATCTATAATACCTTGTAGTATAATGTTTAGATACTTGCTAGATCTAGTTGTCTCCATGGAGATAAGGGTAAATTTGTGAGTGTGCTAGTTATTCCAAGTGACTAACTATAGCAGTTTATCCAACCTTTTCTCTTTTTTTTGCAGTTCAGAAGTCTTGAAAAAGCCTACCATATTGCATGACTTGCATGTAATTCACTTTGTAAAATATCTTCCTTCCTGAATGGAGTTTATTTTGCCTTGGGGAGAGTACAGTTTGTTTATAGGAATTGCTGCTTCTTGCCTAGAAATACTCTCTTGGTAAAATGAAACATTAGCATATAGGAGAAATTCCAAGCCTCACTGCCCAGCTCCTTCAAGTTCCTCCAAGAAGATGTTCAGTGGAACAAAGGCAAATGAGAAATGTGCTTGGCTAAGAATTGCCAGAGGATGCAAGACACTCCAGAGCCTGAAAAGTCTTTCCCTCATTAGAGTAAAGCAGTGGACCAAAGCCATAGTCCCCCATGGGTTCTCCATCTAGTTGAGCTTATTCTGGCCTGGAGAAAGTGGCCTATTTATTATGGTGGTTGATAGAACCGAAGCAAGAGAGAGAATGTAGGACAATTTCTCTCCATAACAAATCCCTCTGAAAGGGGGCAGCTAGCAGCAGGTGAAGCCATCAAAAAACAGGCTTTGCCTTTCAAAGTTAGCCCTTCATCTCCTGGCCCCATATCTTCTCTTTCCCTTACCTCAAGTTTCCCTTGATACTTTCACTAGAAGCAGAACAAGTTATGGCTCTCTCTGTAGGATCCCAATTACCCTTTTCTTGAGCTCAAATATAGGTAGGCTGAGTTTGGAAGAGTGAAGTTCAAGGGTCTTGGAGCTTTGAAAAAAATTTTTAATAGAGTCAGAGGTCTAATATTAATCCCAGTAATTTTAAATTTGTAATGACTTAGAGGGCTGACTCGAAAGTTACCTTTGTTCAGCAATGTATTCAAAAAGAACTTTATTATGGAGACTGTCAAACATACACAAAAATAGTGAGAATAGTATAATGAACCTCTACTTACCCTTTACCCAACTTGAACATTTATTACCATTTTGCCAATATTTGCAAAGATTTTCTTTATGCAAAGTTTCATCTTGGTTTTCCTTCTTTCTTTTTAAAATTTTATTTATTTTTTATTAACATAATGTATTATTTGTTTAAGAGGTACAGCTCTGTGATTCATCAGTCTTACACAATTCATAGCGCTCACCATAGTAGATACCCTCCCCAATGTCCATCACCCCAGCCCCCCATCCCTCCCACCCCCCTCCACTCCCGCAACCCTCAGTTTGTTTCCTGAGATGAAGAGTCTCTTATGGTTTGTCTCCCTCTCTGGTTTCGTCTTGTTTCATTTTTCCCTCCCTTCCCCTATGATCCTCTGTCTTGTGTCTCAAATTCCTCATATCAGTGAGATCATATGATATTTGTCTTTCTCTGATTGACTTATTTCACTTAGCATAATGCCTTCTAGTTCCATCCACATCATTGCAAGTGGCAAGATTTCTTTTTTTGATGGCTGCATAATAATCCATTGTATATATAGACCACATCTTCTTTATCCATTCATCTGTTGATGGACATCTAGGCTCTTTCCATAGTTTGGCTATTGTGGACATTGCCGCTATAAACATTGGGGTGCACGTGCCCCTTTGGATCACTACATTTGTATCTTTGGGGTAAATACCCAGTAGTGCAATTGCTGGGTCATAGGGTAGCTCTATTTTCAACTTTCTGAGGAACCTCCATACCGTTTTCCAGAGTGGCTGCACCAGCTTGCATTCCCACCAACAGTGCAGGAGGGTTCCCCTTTCTCCGCATCCCCACCAACATCTGTCATTTCCTGACTTGTTACTTTTAGCCATTCTGGGTGGTGTGAGGTGGTATCTCATTGAGGTTTTGATGCATATTTCCCTGATGCCGAGTGATGTGGAGCACTTTTTCATGTGTCTGTTGGCCATTTGGATGTCTTCTTTGCATGTCTTTGTCATGTCTTCTGCCCATTTCTTGATTGGATTATTTGTTCTTTGGGTGTTGAGCTTGATTAGTTCTTTATAGATTTTGGATACTAGCCCTTTATCTGATATGTCATTTGCATATATCATCTCCCATTCTGTCAGTTGTCTTCTGGTTTTGTTGACTGTTTCCTTTGCTGTGCAAAAGCTTTTTATCTTGATGAAGTCCCACTAGTTCATTTTTGCCCTTGCTTCCCTTGCCTTTGGTCATGTGTCCAGGAAGAAGTTGCTGCGGCTGAGGTCAAAGAGGTTGCTGCCTGTGTTCTCCTCTAGGATTTTGATGGACTCCTGTCTCACATTTAGGTCTTTCATCCATTTAGAGTCTATTTTTGTGTGTGGTGTAAGGTAATGGTCCAGTTTCATTCTTCTGCATGTGGCTGTCCAATTTTCCCAACACCTGCCTTTTTCCCATTGGACATTCTTTCCTGCTTTGTCGAAGATTAGTTGACCATGGAGTTGAGGGTCCATTTCTGGGTTCTCTATTCTGTTCCATTGATCTATGTGTCTGTTTTTGTGCCAGTATCCTACTGTCTTGATGATTACAACTTTGTAATAGAGCTTGAAGTCCAGAATTGTGATGCCACCAGCTTTGCTTTTCTTTTTCAACATTCCTCTAGCTATTCGGGGTCTTTTCTGGTTCCATATAAATTTTAGGATTATTTGTTTAAAATTTTATTTTTAAGGGGTGCCTGGGTGGCTCAGTCGTTAAGCATCTGCCTTTGGCTTGGGTCATGATCCCAGGGTCCTGGGATCAGGCCCCACGTGTCTGGCTCCCTGCTCGGTGGGGAGCCTGCTATTCCCTTTCCCACTCCCCCTGCTTGTATTCCCTCTCTCGCTGTCTCTCTCTGTGTGTCAAATAAATAAATAAATCTTTAAAAAATTTTTTTATTCTTAAGTAATCTCTACACCTAACGTGGGGATCGACTCACAACCCTGAGATCAAGAGTTGCAAGCTCCACTGACTGAGCCAGCCAGGCGCCCCTCATCTTGGTTTGCTATAGGCCTGTTTACTGCACTTAAGACTTTAAATTATTTTAAGAAATTGTATATACTTCAGAAGCTCCCCTTTACATAGCAGTAATTGATCTATCAATTACAAATAATTCCTAGTTGTTCATTAAATAGGTCTCTCGGGGTCATTCTGAGACTACTTCCTTAAGGCATTTGGAGTCCAGCTTGAGTTGTTTTCCTTTGAGAGTGATAAACCTGTGTTTTTAGGAATTATCCTATGATTTGGATTTTTCCCTGGTTCACACTGACTTTATCCTTTACCATCTTCCCTAGGTATTATCAATTACCAAAGAGGGCTGTTAAATTGAAGAAAGATAGTGTTTGCCGCCCTGAGTTTTGTTGTAACAGCTGAGCTCTTCCTGTGGAGACACAATCACTTAAAGCCAGTATTTCAGGCTGGATCCCAGGAAGCCATTGGCTTGTTTGTCCAGGCAGAAACAGAGGAGTGTGAATGGGGCCTAAATGAGATAGTGATTGTCCATTAGCCCTCCAGGAAAGGATTGAGTCATACTGTCCAAAGGGCTTTAAATCAATCTGGATTGCTGGAGTGGATGATTCACTTCCAATCTGCTTGGATTAACAGCATTATTATTTCTCTGCCATCGACCAGGCTTATTATGCCT
Organism: Callorhinus ursinus; assembly: GCF_003265705.2. Lineage (NCBI taxonomy): Eukaryota > Metazoa > Chordata > Mammalia > Carnivora > Otariidae > Callorhinus > Callorhinus ursinus. The sequence goes on along the minus strand of NW_027397095.1, from coordinate 13,038,965 downwards.
TGTGTGAAGCAAGACTAATATGCTTGAAAGCACTTAAAAGTGCTTGAAGCTTTCCAGGCTTCTAAAAATTTATACACAACCTGGTGTAAGTGCTTGGCATATCTGAGGCCTATCTCTGAGTGCTTCAGAGCTATTAGCTTCTTGACTGTAGAGGAGAAAATGTGACCTCCCATTTTTTGCTTCATTAGCGTAGTGGCATAAATAAACTAGGAAAACAAAACATTTTATCAATTGATTGGACTTTTCCAGAATTCCACTCATTCTAACTATCTGTAGGGTACTATACCAAGTTTCTAATAGAGTCAGCTTTCTTTCTTTTTTATTATTTATTTATTTATTTGAGAGAGAGAGAGCACAAGCAGGGGGAGTGGGAGAGGGAGAAGCAGACTCCCTGTCAAGCAGGGAGCCCGATATGGGACTCGATCCCGGGACTCCGGGATCATGACCTGAGCTGAAGGCAGACACTTCACCAACTGAGCCACCCAGGTGCCCTTAGAGTCAGCTTTCTTAAGCCTGCATAAAGAATGAGAGATCGGTGGTGTTCTTCCTTCTCCCTTGAAGCAAGAAATTTGGGTTATTCATAATACTTGACTGTGAAACCCATCTACAAATCTCATGGGGAAAGTCTGCTTCCCACAGGCCCTGGGTATGATGGGATATGTAATTAGAGTCTCTGGGGTCTGAGTTAGTGTGGCTGTAAATCAGTTAAGCTCAGCACTTTCAAAACCATTTTCTTTCACGGAGGTGAAAAAGAATCCTAAGTGCAATGTGAGTTTGAAAGAAAAAAAGCATCTGTGTAAATTGGGTCTTGGAGGGGCTTATAAGACCTTTATTTTGTGGAGATAAATTATTCTCTCATGGTTCCCTACCCTCTCATCTTTTTCCTTGTTTGATGGTGGCTGAATCTGGAAGTAGGACAGGGGTATCAATAAGAGACGTGTAATTGCCTTCTGTTTGAATGTGCAAGTCTTGAGATAAGGGCAATACTCAACTGGCATGCTTGCAGGGTTTTTTTGTATTTGGGGTTTTTTTTTTTTTCCCTTTGAAATAGTTTGGTTTAGTAATGACTGTTGGTTTCAAAGCCATGCTTTACAGCATCTGTCTGTTCAGATTTCTTGATGGGCTCCAGCATTTCGATGTGGGAATTGTTCCCTGTCTTCGAATGTTTTTAGGCATCCAGGCTCCGACACTTCTTATTTCAGGGACTGGAAAGGGAGAAGGAAGAAATATTGGGATGTGATGGTCCTGGGCTTTAAGGTTTTAGGTCTGAGATTCTCTTCTAGCTTTTGCTCTCTGTTTTCTGCCAACCTCCACAGGGGCCATGCCTCGTCCCTGTACTTCTTTGTCTGTTGTCTGTTGCCCACAGGGTGCCTTCTACTTCTCCCCCAGTGCTATCCGGGAAATCGACATTTCCCCATCCATCCTATTTGTGACACAGCCCCACTGAAGTGAGAAAGACTGGGACTTCTACTTGTTCCTTTATATTCTGGAAGGACTTCAGTGCATTGGTGTACATTGGCTGGGGTGATCTGTTGGTGGTTGTGGAGGAATACCCTAAAGGAAGGGATGCTTCTATTAACTTCAGGACCTCCTTCATTCCTTACATGTCAGGCTTTGGTATAAGTAAATTAACTTGCTCCCAAAGGAAACAATCCAACGCTATTGTTTTGTTTTTCCTCCAAGCTAGAGGTATAGATGGTTGTTTATGTTGGGGGCTGGGGGACGAAAGAAGAATGTAACGAAATCTGGAGGGACCTTTAATGAAATCAAACCCATTTATTTTCCAGGGTTGTATTAGTGGGAAGATTTCCATATGGATGGACCAGCTGGATCTAAGAGCCCTCAGTTTTCTTTCTTTCATATGTCTTACTCTCTTAGGTGACTTGCTACTCCTACATTTGCTTGAATCTTATCTTTTCAAAAGTGGTTGAGAAGCCTGGTTTGAAATTCTAATTCTCTTATTAACTATCTGTTGGGCCTTGGGGAATTCCCTTTTCCTCAGTCTGCTCGTCTGTAAAATGAAAGGGTTGACACAGATGATAGGTCTCTAAGATTCCTTCAAGTTTTCTGGTTCTAAATTTGTGAGTCATCTTTTTTTTTTTAAGTTTATTTATTTATTTTTTTAGTAACCTCTACATCCAATGTGGGCCTCAAACTCATGACCCTGAGATCAAGAGTGGCATGCTCTTCTGACTGAGCCAGCCAGGTGCCTGTAAATTTGTGAGTCTTCTGATCATGTCTGGTGGAGGGTATCATTGAGTCCTGCAGAGACTGGTCTAACAGGTATTCTGTATCATTAACGTAACCATGAGTACTTTTTTTTTTTTAAGATTTTATTTATTTATTTGAGACAGAGAGAAAGAGTGATAGAGAGAGCATGAGCAAGGGGCCAAGGGAGAGGGAGAAGCAGACTCCCCGCTGAGCAGGGAGCCTGACGCGGGGCTTGATCCCAGGACCCTGAGATCATGACCTGAGCTGAAGGCAGATGCTTAACTGACTGAGCCACCTAGGCACCCCACCATGAGAATGGCACCAGTGAGATGAGCAAGAGTTCAGAAATCACTGTGTAGCTTCAGCTCCAGGAAGTCCTAGAATGAAGGAGTCCTCATTCTGGGCATATTGGGCCATTGCCATATGAGACCATTTGCTCTATTGTAGTTGTGGAGTTAGGTTAGGAGAGAAGGGCTTGGAAGCACTGAATTAGTGGGGCCTTTCTTTGTGGCTCCCACAGCACGTATTCTGTTCAGCACTTTTCCCACTGCCTCGGGATTACTGGGTAGATATTGTCTCCCTTGTGTTCCCCATGAATTCCTAGAGTTCCTAGAACAGGAGTAAATATCTTAGGCACCTCTGCAACTCTAGCATCTAACACAGGACCAGGCACACAGTGGGTATTCAGTGAATCTCTTCTGAAAAATCTACTCTGATTTCCCAAACTGGAGTCACACAGCTCCCATAGCACCTTCTTTTCATATATCAGAATACTGATTACACTCTACTCTAGGTACCAACTGATTTGTATCCACTACCTTGCAGGTAGGATTGTATAGGTCTTCTCTACCACAGTGCTATGCACAGAGGAGGTACTAAATTAAATAAATATTTGCTTGATGGATGTGTAGATGATTTTACTGTTGCAAAGACCCAAATATTATGTGGTAATGCCTCCTTCCTGCTCCTTGGGACTCCCAAAAAGGTACATCTCCCAGCATTTTGCTAAATATTTTATCTTTGTCATTCATTTAATTCCTGTTATTTGAGAACCTGCTATATGTCTGTACTGTACCAGGAGCAATCCTATACAGAGATGAATCAGACAGATCCAGCCTTGTCAAGAAAGCTTTTATAGGTGAGGAAACTTCAGAATTAAAACAATGTTGGGGCAGCTAGGTGGCTCAGTCAGTTGAGCATCTCACTCTTGGTTTTGGCTTAGGTCTTCATTTCGGGGTCGTGGGTTCAGGCCCTGTGTTGGAGCCTATTTAGGAAAAAAAAACCCAAAGAACAACAATGTCACTATGACATTCCCACTATGAGGGACAAAATCTTAACACATATATGGGAACTTTAATCTTAAATCAGGTGGTCTAGGGCCCCACACAAGATTTCCCTTTTCTCCATTCTTTCCTCCCTGTATCCCATTCTTGGCTGTTTTTGCATATCTGCCTACCTCCTGTGTGTTTTCAGGCTTCAGCTTGGAAGCTGTAGTGTTGCAGCCTCTCGCTACTTTAGCTGTCATTGAGGACTGTTCATTTATGACACTACCAAACTAAATTTATGCTTAACAGTGGTAGTGGAGATTTGCTAGTAATGTCTTACTCTTTCATTTTATGACTTGATTAGGCACCAAAGCTGATTAGGTTAAGTTTTTTTTTTTTTTTTCTTACAAGAAGGATGTTTATTTCAGTCCTAGAGTCTTTTGGGAATTTTTTAAAATGATTATTGCGTAGCATTTGCTTTGGTAGATATATCAGTTATGCTTTGTTGTTGTTGTTTTCCATCTTTTGAGACTAATAATTATCTTATATCCTAATGTTTAATGGACAAAAATCAATCACACAAATACAACTCTCTATAGAAGATACTGTTAAATACCATCTACATGTGGCCAGAAGGAAAGGAAACATGTTTTCTTGAACACGTAATGTCTATAAAATGTATCTCTAGGGAGACCACTAGAAAGCTAAACCATTCCTTCCTTACCTGTCTCCCTTCCACTGGTGCAACTGAGCCGCTAGGGGACAGATTCACTGTTTCCTATGCCTATTGTCTTTTCAGATGTTCCCTTAGCTCTCGGGTGGAAGGAGCTAGACCCCAACCTGATTGATTATAAAGGATTATTGATCCAGAGGTCAAGAATCATTCCCTGAATGCCATTTTAAAGAATGGTAAATCTCTCAAGAACATGACATCATCTGCAGTTTTCCATTTCCCTTTTCCTTACAGATCTGCCTAGCGGTGAGGAAATTGGGATTATATTCTCGTTTGTGCTGAAGGTAGACACCTAGTTGGGTTCTGAAGTATCAGCAGGCTGGGGCCAGTACCTATATGTGACATTATCAGAAACAGAACTGAGCAAGTATTTACCAAGCAATCAACATGTGCCAAGTATTTGCTAGAAGCTAGGGATTTAGAGATGAATAAGATGGTCAAAACCAGCAATGAGATACCCTTTTTTCTTTGGTAATATTGGGAACATTTAAAAGTCTCACAACAGCAAGTGTTAGTAAGGATGCAGGAGAGTGACAACTCTTGAATAATGCTGATGGGCATAAAAATTGGGATAGCTACATTGGAGCACAATTTGTTAGTGTCCGTGAAGCTAAAATTCACATATTCTACAATCCAGCAGTTCTACTTCTAGGTCTCTTTATTAAAGTAACATTTACACATATACACCAAGAGATATTTAATAAAGCACATTTGTTGTAACTTTTTTTTGCAATAGCAAAATCTTGGAAACAACCTAAATGCCCATCAACAGGGAACTGGTTAAATAAAATGAGGTAAATCCATATAATGGATTATTATACTACAATTAAACAGAATTAGCCAGATATATGTATCAACATGGATATATTTCAAAAATATTTTTGAGTAAAAGAACTAGGTGGCGGAATGATACACATAGCCATGTGACATTTGGAAAATGGTGTGCAAGCCCATACTATATATTTTCTATGAATACAGATAAGTCAGTAAATATATTAAAAAGACTGGAAGGATACATATCAAACTCATATTAGTGTTTGGTTATCTTTGGAAAGGCAGGGAAGAAAGGGGGTGGATGTCGAGAGGACATTTTGCTTTACCTATAATATTCTATTCTGAAACAATGAATAGTGTTTTCATAAATTATTTTTAAAGAAAATAAATAGAAAAAGACTAGAAGTAAAAGTGCCAAAATGTCAATAATGGTTACTTGTGGATGTTAGAAACATGGGTGATTGTTGTATTAGTCTTTGTACTTTTCTGTATGTTTTTAAACTAACAACAATTGAAGAAACAACCACAAAATCTCGTTGTCCATAACTTCAAAGAGCTTCCTCTCAAATGAGGGAAGACAGAAAGGAAAACAAACACATAGATAGGTAAAGAGTTCAGGGTGCTGAGAGAGCAAGGAGGAGAGGCTCCTAACTTAGACTTAGGGGTCCAGTAAAAACTTCCCCAGAGAGGATGTCAATGATTTAGGCCTTGAAGATCAAGTATGAGCTTTCTAACTCACTGTATTCTGTGATATTCCAGGCCAAGGAAAGAGCATAAGCAATGGAGTAGAGATAAAAAATGGTGGGGCGCCTGGGTGGCTCAGTCATTAAGCGTCTGCCTTTGGCTCAGGTTATGATCCCAGGGTGCTGGGATCGAGCCCCGCATCAGGCTCCCTGCTCTGCGGGAAGCCTGCTTCTCCCTCTCCCACTCCCCCTGCTTGTGTTCCCTCTCTCGCTGTCTCTCTCTCTCTCTCTCTCTCTCTCTCTCATATAAAATAAATAAAATCTTTTTAAAAAAATGGCATTGGTGTATTAGTGGATGAGGAAACTCCAATTAGTTTGGTTTGTTTTGAGTACAAATTGTCAGGTGTCTGGAAGGAGTGACAGGAGATGAGGTAATATAGGTATTCATGAAGATTGGAAGGACTTTGATAAGGAGCTTGGACTTTTTCTTATTATAATTACTAAAATTTATTGGATGGTTTATCATGTGCTAGGCATTGTGTGAGGCTTTGTCCATATACATCTTTTAATTTTCTCCACGGTCTATAAGAGGTAGGTATTATTAGCATCTCTATTTAGGGAAAGGAAAAAGAGGCTTATTGAGAGGATCAGGTCTGTATCTGGGCAGTGAAATGCCTTTTTGATTGATTGATTAAGATCTAGTTATATAGATGAGTTTGCACTAAGCTAATGCGTCTCAAATTTTGGTGAGCTCCTGGGGGAGCTTAATGACATGTAGGTTCCTTGGCTCCAACCTGTAGGTTTTGATTTAGCAGATCTGGGGTGGAAACTAGGACTCAGTAGGTTTAATATTCATCTCTAGATGATTCTGATGTAGGTGATCCTGGGATCACACTTTGAACAATCCTCACACCCCTGACTTTCTTCCTTGAGAATGTTGGACCACTGGTATCCATTTTAAGCATAGCTGCCCAAGGCAGGGCAGCGCTCTAACTACTTATTACAAAAATTAGCCCTATTACCTTGGGACTCTGTTTCACTTAGATAACCAGTCACTGACATAAATAACCAAAGCCCATCTTCAAAAACTGTAAAGTGAATTAGGAGCCTTTAGTTTCTCATCTGAGGTCTTCCAGCTCTTGGAACTCATCAGACCCAAGGCTGAGTACTTGGTGTATGCTTAAGTAAACACTGCTGTGTGGTCAGTTGATTAGGCTCAGCGTGACCATAAGTAAGAGTGATAAATCGGGTGGGGGGGATGGGGTAACTGGGTGACAAGTATTAAGGAGAACACCTTTTGTGATGAGCACTGGGTGTTATACGCAGGACACTACATCAAAAACTAAAGACGTATTATATATTGGCTAACTGAACATAATAAAAAAAGTGATAAATTGTAGGTAAGTCATCGGTTTTGTATTTTATAAGTAAATACATCGTGCATATAGGTTACTTGGAAACCAACTGGATCTGTGGGCAAGAGATTTTACAAATGGAATGCAGAGGATGCAGGCTTACTTTACTATTCACACATCACAAAAAGCAGAGGCTCAAACACCATCCTATAGCCTTGATTCAGAGAGATCCTATATTCATATTCCTGCCATGGTATAAACTCTCCTTTACCCACTTCTATTCTCTGGGCACCTGGAGTTTCTTCTGGATCTTCTGAGAGAGTGTTTACTTCAGTCTCCTGTGTCACTAGGCACTATAGGTAGAGGCAGAGAATTCATATTCAAAGCTCTTCATTTCTTTCTCCCTTAAATTTAGATGGATGGTTAGGAGATTAATGAAGCCCTTTGAAGTTGGAAATGAAAGTCCTGCTGAATCACAGCAGCCTGGTCTTTTGGTTCCCATAATGGTCCTGTATTCTTGCCTCTTTCTTTTGAAGTGATAATAATTTGAGGAATTGGTAGAGGCTGTCCTATTTTACAGTGATATACCTCAATCCCTTTGCTCTTTTAGGGCCACACTCAAGATTATGTTAATAAAGTATGGTTTTGATGAAAGGAAATAGTCCTATCTTAGCTCAAATGCTTTGGTCTAGAATGTAGATAAGGGCTAAAACATAACACTGATGCATTGTTATTTATGTGTTCCTTTACCTCTGTACTCTGTACTCAGCATCAAAAATTCTGATTAGTGTTCCCCCCCCACAATCCTTTTAATAGTTCTTTTGTCAAAATAATATCTTCCTCCTGCTACCATAATTATATCTCTTCACACTTTTCAGTCTTTTGTAAGTTCTATGTCCTTTTCAGACCAAGTTGTATTCAGAAGCTGTGCTGATATAATATCAATGTGACTTGAAGTGAAAGATATAGTTAAAGAACCTCGTGTTGTTTTGTGTGTTTTCCCTCCCCTGTGTAATGAACTTATTTCCTTTTTCTTTCTTTCTTTCTATAACAGATTTGCTTTGTTGTAGACATACTCTGTGTACATTAGGGAAAAACCATTAGTATGCACATTAAAAATGATGGAGACATTCATAGAGTGACTGAATAGATAAAAAAACAAGACCCATCTATATGCTGCCTATAAGCGTCACTTCAGACCAAAAGACACATACTCGAAGCAAAATAAGTCTCAGTAAATTTAAGAAGATTGAAATCATATAAAGCTGCTTTTCTGACCACAGCAGTATGAACTAGAAATCAATTACAAGAAAAACACTGGGAAAAACACAAATACACGGAGACTAAACAACCTGCTATTAAACAACCAGTGGCTTAACAAAGAAATCAAAGAGGAAATCAGAACATACATGGAAACAAATGAAAATAAAAACACAATGGTCCAAATTCTTTGGGATGCAGCAAAAGCAGTTCTAAGAGGGAAGTTCATAGTGGTACAGGCCTACCTCAAGAAATGAGAAAAATCTCAAACAACCTAATATTACATTTCAGGGAGCTATAAAAAGAAGAACAAACAAAGATCAAATCTAGAGGAAGGAAGGAAGGAAATAATAAAGATTAGAGTGGAAATAAATGAAACAGAGACTAATAAAACAATAGAAAAGATCAATGAAACCAAGAGGTCATTCTTTGTAAAGATAAACAAAATTGATAAACCTTTAGATAGACCTGTCAAGGAAAAGAGAGAAGACTTAGATAAAATCAGAAATGAAGAAGGAGAAATAACAACCAAAACCACAGAAATACAAATGATTATAAAAGAATATTATGAACAATTATATGCCAACCAATTGGACAACCTAGAAGAAATGGATAAATTCCTAGAAACATACAATCTTTCAAAACTGAATCAGGAAGAAATAGAAAATTTGAACAGACTGATTACTAGTAATGAAATTGAATCAGTAATCAAAAAACTCCCAACAAATGAAAGTCCAGGACCAGATGGATTCACAGGTGAATTCTACCAAACATTTAACCAACTGAGCCACCCAGGCACCCTTTTTTTTTTTTTTAAAGATTTTATTTATTTATTTGAGCGAGAGAGAATGAGAGATAGAATTCTACCAAACATTTAAAGAAGAGCTAATACCTATTCTTCTCAAACTATTCTAAAAAGTGGAAAAGGAAGGAAAACTTCCAAATTTATTCTACAAGGTCACTGTTATCCTGATACCAAAACAAGACAAAGACACTACAAAAACAAAAACAAACTACAAGCCAATATCTCTGATGAACATAGATGCAAAAATCCTCAATAAAATACTAGCAAACCAAATCCAACAATATATTAAAAAATTATTCACCATGATCAAGTAGGATTTATTCCAGGGATGCAAGGGTGGTTCAATATTTGTAAATCAATCCATGTGACACTTCACGTTAACAAGAGTAAGGATAAGAGACATATGGTCATCTCAAGAGAAGCAGAAAAAGCATTTGACAAAATATAACATCCATTTATGATAAAAACACTCAACAAAGTTCGTTTAGAGGGAACAAACCTCAAAATAATAAAAGCAATATGTGAAAAACCCAGTGCTAACATCATACTCAGTGGTGAAAATATGAAAGCTTTTTCTCTGAGATCAGGAACAAGACAAGGATATTCACTCTTACCATTTTTATTCAACCTAGTTCTGGAAGTCCTAGCTGCAGCAGTCGGACAAGAAAAGGAAATAAAAAGTAAGGAAGAAGTAAAACTGTCACTATTTGCAGATGACATGACACTATATATAGAAACCTCAGAAGAGTCCACCCAAAAACTATTAGAATTGATAAATGAACTCAGTTAACTTGTAGGATACAAAATTAATATACAGAAATAGTTGCATTTCTATACACTAATAATGAAAGAGAAATTAACATTCCTATTTACAATTGCACCAAAAAGAAATAAATACCTAGGAATAAATTTAACCAAGGAGCTGAAAGACCTATACTGTGAAAACTAGAAGACATTGATGAAAGAAATTGAAGATGACACAAACAAATGAAAAGCTAGTCCATGTTCATAGACTGAAAGAATTAATATCAAAATGTCCATGGTACTGAAAGCAATCAACAGATTCAGTGCAAATTGGACAGTTAAATGCAAAAAAATGAAACTGGACTGCTTTCTTACACTATACACAAAAACAAATTCAAAATGGATGGAAGACCTAACTGTGAGACATGAAAGCATGAAACTCCTAAAAGAAAACATGCAGTAATCTCTTGGACATCGGCCTTAGCAACATATTTATGTGTATGTCTCCTCAGGCAAGGGAAACAAAAGCAAAAATAAACTATCGGGACTACATCAAAATAAAAAGCTTTTACACAGCAAAGGAAACCATCAACAAAACAAAAAGGCAACCTACTGAATGGGAGAAGATTTTGCAAATGATGTATCCAATAAGGGGTTAACATCTAAAATATGTAAAGAACTTATGCAACTCAACACTAAAAAAAACCCAGTCTGATTTAAAAATGGGCAGAGGACCTGAATAGACATTTTTCTAAAGAAGACATACACTGCCTTCAGCTCAGGTCATGATCCCAGGGTCCTGGGATCGAGGCCCGCATCGGGCTCCCTGCTTGGTGGGAAGCCTGCTTCCCCCTCTCCCACTCCCCCTGCTTGAGTTCCCTCTCTCGCTGTCTTTCTCTCTGTCAAATAAATAAAAAAAAATAAAAAACAAATAAAGACATACAGATGGCCAACAGACACATGAAAAGAGGCTCAACTAATCATCGGAGAAATGTAAATCAAAACCACAATGAGATATCCCCTTATACCTGTCAGAATGGCTAAAATCAACAACACAAGAAATAACAAGCATTGGTGGAGATATGGAAAAAAAGGAACACGTGCACTGTTGGTGGGAATGCAAATGGGTACAGCCACTGTAGAAAACAGTATGGAGGTTCCTCAAAAAATTGAAAATATGAATACCATATGATCCAGTAATTCCACTATTGGATATTTACCCAAACAAAATGAAAACACTAATTTGAAATGATATATGCACCCCTATGTTTATTTCAGCATTAATAGGCAAGATATGGAAGCAACCCAAGTGTCCATTGATAGATGAATGGATAAGAAGATGTGGTAGAAGTATATGATGGAATATTATGCAGCCATCAAAAAGAATGAGCTCTTGGGGGCACCTGGGCGTCTCAGTTGGTTAAGTGTCCAACTCTTGCTTTGGGCTCAGGTCATGAGATCAAGCCCGGTGTCAGGCTCCGTGCTCAGCGGGGAGTCTGCTTGAGATTCTCCTCTCTCTGTCCCTCTGCCCCTCCCCCTGCTCACTCACTCATATACTCGCTCTCTCTCTCAAAATAAATAAATAAATCATAAGAAAAGAATAAGATCTGGGGCGCCTGGGTGGCTCAGTTGGTTAAGCGACTGCCTTCGGCTCAGGTCATGATCCTGGAGTCCCAGGATCGAGTCCCGCATCGGGCTCCCTCCTCAGCAGGGAGTCTGCTTCTCCCTCTGACCCTCTTTCCTCTCGTGCTCTCTATCTCTCATTCTCTCTCTCTCAAATAAATAAATTTAAAAAAAAAGAAAAGAATAAGATCTTGCCATTTGTGACAATGTGAATGGACCTAGTGAATATTATGCTGTGAAATAAGTCAGACAGAGAAAGACAAATACCATATGATTTCACTTATATATGGAATCTAAAAGACAAAACAAGTGAACAAACAAAAAGCAGACTTAAATACAGAGAACAAACTGGTGATTACCAGAAGGGAGCCGGGTGGGGCAATGGGCAAAATAAGTGAAGGGGACTGATGTACAGACTTCCAGTTATAAAATGAATAAGTCACAGGGATACAAAGTACAGCATAGGGAATATAGTCAATAATATTGTAATATTGTATGGTGACAGATGGGTGACCATACTTACCATGGTGAGCATTCAGTAAGGTATAGAATTGTCAAATCACTCTGTTGTATATCTGAAACTAATATAACATTGTATGTACTTCAGTAATAAAAAAATGATGGAATCATTACAAACTTCCCATTATAAATGAAATAGGTCATGGGAATGTAATGTAGAGCATGGTGACTATAGTTAATAATACCATATCACATACTCGAAAGTTGCTAAGAGAGTAGATCTTAAAAGTCCTTATCACAGTGTGCCTGGGTGGCTCAGTCAGTTAAGCGCCCAACTCTTGATTTTGGCTCAGGTCATGATCTTGACGTCCTGGGATTGAGCCCTGCGTCAGTCTCCACATTCGGTGCGGAGTCTGCTTGTCCCTCTCCCTCTGCTCTCCCCCCTGCTCATGCATGCTTTGTCCCTCTCTCTCTCAAATAAATAAATAAATAAATAAATAAATAAATAAATAAAATAAAAAAATTTAAAAAGTCCTTATCACAAGAAAAAAATTTTTTTTGTAATTGTGTTGTGGTGACAGATGCTAACCAGACTTACTATGGAGATCATTTTGAAATATATACAAATATCAAATCATTCTGTTGTATACCTGAAACTAATAAAATGTTATATATCAATTATTCTATAATAAAAAAATGATGGAGTCATGAAGCTGATGGGACCTATAGGTATCCTCTGACAAAGCCTCTGCATTTACACAGGTAAATATTTAGCCTACTCAAATAAGTAGTTCTCTTACATCTTCTTTCAAGACTATTTTTATCATGGGGCACCTGGGTGGCTCAGTCAGTTAAGTGTCTGCCTTCGGCTCAGGTCATGATCTTGGGGTCCTGGGATTGAGCCCCGCATCGGGCTCTCTGCTCAGCAGGGAGTCTGCTTCTCCCTCTCCCTCTGCCTGCCACTCTGCCTGCTTGTGCTCTATCAAATGAATAAATAAAACCTTTAAAAAAAAGACTGTTTTGATCATTTAGTCCTGTTTCATCTCTATAGTCAAGATGTTCCTCTTCATGTCCAACCGTGAGTTTCCTTGCAAGAGGAGTATTCGTGGTGCCTTTTCCTTTTATTTTTATAGACAAAGGCATTTTTGTGTGTACTTTATGCCTTGACATTAAACTTTGAAATTGCTCTGAGCTACCCATGCACTATGAGCTGATGACACCTCAGCAATCTCTCAGGTTTCTATTCTTTTGATTCCTGATCCATCTTTTACTCCTATTTCCAGTCCTGTTCTTGCCCTTTGAACTTTTGAGGCATGCTTCAGACGTGTATAAATCTTCAAACCAAAGATTGGGAGCCCTTGTTATGGCTTCTGGACTTCTATGGTATGGGTGGCATCATGAATATCATCATCAACATTTACTGAGCATTTATGTGTTAGGCACTGTTTCAGGACCTTTATGTTTATTATCTCATTTACTCCTCACAAAAGCCATATCTTATAGGTTCTGCTGTTATCCCATTTTATAGAAGAGGAAGCGGAGATTTGGAGAGGTCAAGGACCTTGCTCAATTTCACACAGCCAGTAAGGGCTACAACCAGAATTTGAACTTAGGTCTGATGCTTGAGTCTTTGCTTTTAGCCATTATGCTTTACTGTCTCTCTAGAGAGCCTTCGATAGAAGGTATAACTTATTTTATTCCAAAGATACACACAGGAGATAGAATTAACCATGTCTATTTACCAAAATGGAATAAAGGCGATTCAGAAGTTTTTTTGTGGGTTATATACATTGTCAGATGTACTCTTGATTTCTCTTTGGAATCAAGTATCATTGGGCCTGGATGATGAGGACTTTTGACTGAAAGCTCCACAAGACCGTATGTAATTTGCAACCGTATATGAAAAACAGAATATGATGGTGCTTAGGCATGGTAATATAGCTAAATAGGGTTCCCATGAAGTGTGCCAGTTGTCTCCTAAAGGGGTTTTTAAGGTATGTCTGATAACTTTTCATAGATATGGCTCCAAAGACTTTTCTTTCGTGTTGAGACAGCGGTTCTCTCATTGTTTGCATTTTGTCTAAATTCTTAAATTTTTGCTCTTCTGACCCTATATTAGTAAAGGTACTACTTTGCAGTTCCTGCAAGATTTTTGAATCCATAAGCTGAAAAGCACTTTGAAATCAACATTCACAAAGATAAGCCATATGCTGGGCCATAAAAACACACCTTAACAAATTAAAGTAATTAAATTACACAAAGTATATTATTTGACTATAATGAAATTAAACTATAAATCAGTAACAGAAAGATTGATTAGCAGGAAAATCTCCAGTCACTCAGAAAGTAAATAACATATTCCTAAATAATTCATAGGTCCAAGAGGAAACATCAAGAAAATTTAGAAAATATTTTGAGGGATGCCTGGGTGGCTCAGTTGGCTAAGCATAAACCCCCGGATTTGGATGGTTTCACTGGAGAAGTCTACCAACCATTTAACAAAGAAATGACACCAATTCTATGCAATCTCTTCCAGAAAATAGAAGAGGGAACGCTTTCTGACACATTTTCTGAGAGCAATATTATCCTGTCAATCCAGATAAGAATACTACAGACATTATAATATTATCCATGAACATAGATGCAAAAATCCTCAACAAAATATTAGCAAATTTAATCCAGCAGTATAAAAATAATAATACAGCATGACCAAGTGGGGTTATTCCAGCAATGCAAGACTGATTTAATATTGAAAAATCAAATCAATTTAATCTACTATATCAACAGTCTAAAAGAGAGACTCCACATGGGTTTATCAATTGATTTTTTTTTTTTTTACAACATCCAGCATCCATTCATGGTAAAAATTCTCAGTGCACTAGGAATAGAGGGAACTTCCTCAATCTGATGAAATGTGTCTATCAAAAAACCTTCAGCTAACATCCCACTTAATGGTAAAAGATCAAATGCTTTCCTCTTAAGATGGGGAACAAAGCATAGATTTTCACTCTCACCACTCCTATTCACCCATGTACTATACTGGAAATCCTAGCCAGCACAATAAGGAAAGAAAAAGATATAAAAGGCATTCACATTAAAAAGGAGGCAATAAAATTGTCCCTACTTAAAACATGATTTTCTATGTAGAAAATCCCAGCAAATCTATAGTAAAACTCCTAGGACCAGTAGGAGACTTTAGCAAGGTCACAGGATACAAGACACATAAAAATCAATTGTGTCTGTATATACTAGCATTGATAATTAGAAACCAAAATTTTAAAAACATGCCATTTACAATAGCTCTAAAAATGAAGTAATTATGTATAAATCTAATAAAACATGCATTGATCTATATTCTGAAATCTACAAACTGCCAATTAAAGAAATCAAAGACCTAAATAAATCGAGAGCTATACCATGATCATATATTGGAAGACTAAACATAGTAAAGTTGTCAATTTTATCCAAACCAATGTATAGATTTAATGCATTTCCAATCAAAATTCTAGAGGTATGTTTGTATATGTAGACAAGCTGATTCTAAACTTTATATGGAAAGCAAAGGAAATAGAATAGCCAAATAATTTTGAAAATAAAGAATAAAGTTACAGTACCCAATTTTAAGACTTACTGCAGGCATACCTTGGAGATATGAGTTTGCTTCCAGACCACTGCAACGAAGTTATATCACAGTAAAGCGAGTCAGATGAAGTTTTTGGTTTCCCGGTGCATGTAAAAGTTACATTTACACTATACTGTAGTCAGTTAAGTGTGCAATAGTGTTATGTCTAAATAAACAATGCACCTACTTTAATTAAAAAATATTGCTAAAAAGTTCTAACCATCATCTGAGCTGTCAGTGAGTTCCTAATTTAATACACAAGTCACTGCTCACAGATCACCATAACAAATAGAATAATAACTAAAAAGTTTGAAGTATTGCGAGAATTACCAAAATGTGACACAGAGACATGAAGTGAGCAAATGCTGTTGGAAAAACGGTGCCGATAGACTTGCTTGATGCAGGGTTGGCCCTAATCTTCAATGTGTTAAAAAAAAAAAAAATGCTCTGTGAAGCTCCACGAAGCAATGCACAATAAAATGAGGTATGCCTGTATGCCCGCATAAGGCAGTTCTCAGGAATTTAATTATGATGTGTCTGGGCATGGATTTCTTTGGACTTACCTTGTTTGTGTTTTACTGGGCTTCTTGAATCTGTAGGTTTATATCTTTTGCCAGTTTTGGAAGTTTTCATTATTTCTTTAGATGTTTGTTTTCCACCCTACTATACTATTGAGTCCATCTAGTGAGCTTTAAAAACCTTTTTTCCTTCTGTTTTTTTTTTTTCAGTTCCAAAATTTCTATTTTGTTTTTCTTTCTATTTTCTATTTTTTTTTTTGAGTTGCTGTATAGTTCTATTCATTTCAAAACTTGCCTTTTTGCATACAAGTTGAGATTTTTCCTAGTTCTTCATATGCTGGATAATTTTGAATTCTGTCATGCAAATTTTAAATATTATGGGTGTCTGGTCCTGTTGAAATCCATGGAGAATGTTGATATTTTTGTTGTAGCAGACCATCTACTCATTTGGGTTTGGGGTTGCAAGTTTTGATCAGATATCTGTGGATTTTGCTTTCAGTGTTAGTTCCATTTTCAAAGCCTTTGCAATGTTATTTGTATCTATCCTGCCCAGTGGCCACCATGAAATTGGGCAGGGGTCTACTCTGGAGTTCCTCTTTGAGATGCACATTTGGGTCTTATCCATGTATGTACAGCTTAGTAGTGAGCCCAGGAATTTATAAACAAGTTTCGGGGCTAGGCCACTTTGCCAGGCTCCCCTTCTCTCCCATATTCCCTGTACTTTCTGGTTTTTTGAGGCTTCCTTTTTGGTCCTTTGGCCAGTAAACTGGTCTTCATTAGTTCATTCTGCTGTGCATTTCCTGCAACTGTGCTCGCATGTGGGGCCAAGTGATAGGAGGACAGAGAGAGGAGTAACAGTGACGTTTTCTCCAGTCTCTTGGGACCACTGCTCCTGTGACCTTCCCTCAGTGTTTAGCTGCCCCTGGGTCCCCCACTGTTGCTGCCCCTGCTGCCTTCCTTATGGAATTGCCTGGGGTCTTGGGTATGAGAGAACAAAGGCAAGACAAAACAAAAGAATAGAAAAGAGAAAAGAAAAGAAAAAAGAAAAAAAGAGAGAACAGAAAAATGGGATTTATTCCATTCTTTCTGGGTGTTAGGAGATGACTTTCCCATGCCTTGAACCTGAACTAGAGGGCTTCTCCTAGCTGAGAGCCTCTAGTTGGGGTCTCTGTTGAAAGCAGCTTTATATATCTGTGTTGAGATTAGAATGAAAGGGGCACCATATTCTCAACAGAGTGGGCATTGGATAGGGCCAGTAGCTGAGGTACGAAAAATGAGAAAGTACTAGAGTAAGGCAGGTGTGCCTCCAGCACCCCCTCCAATTTAACTCTCTTCACAAGCAGTTTCTCATTCTGACAAGTAATAGCTCCAGCTCTGTGTCTGCTAGAGTGTTCAAGGGCCACACGCTAATGGATGTTGGTATGTGTTTATTGAAAGAGGTGGCTAGTATTCATCAGAGTTGATGGTAAATGAATGTTTATTTTTATTTTCTTCCTTGCCTGTGAAATATCAGACATAATGAGATTCAGAAATAGCAGGCTTATAAATATGAGTAGGGGTGAATGTCCCTTCTCTCTCAACTGAAAAATTTCATTTTGTAATTATCAGCTTTCATTGCAGACAGTGTCATTATTGGCTTTCCCTTCCTTCTATTTAAGGGAATACAGAGTATGGGACAGAGCTAACTTAATTCCTTCAAGGTTAATTAATTGCCTCCGGACTTGGGTGCCTTTCACCTCCCTCCCCCCAAGTCATCTCAGCAACCCCCGTGTGGGTCAGAGAGTGGCCAAAGGCACCAGAAGCCCCCATGCTGAGATGAGCGTTTGCAGCTGATTTGAAAACTTGGTATGGACTCAGAAGGCCACAGTCATCTATACTTTCAGCCTACCTGGTGTTGCCCGAATATAGAATTCTAGAATCGTTTGTCCAAGCTGAAAGGGCTCGGGGGGGGGGATCCTCACATCCATGGAGAAACTTAGATGGGGGCCCGATCTCTCCATTATACAAATGGAGGAATTGACTTGAAGATCATATGAAAGTCAGTGTCAGCTCTGAGCATAGAACACTTTCTTCTGACTTCCTGTCTGTCCTTTGCTCTTTCTACTATACTTTCCAAAGACTTTTAGGGGAAACCAAGTGCTATAAGAGTGTGTGACCCCTGGAATGACGGGTGATAAGTTAGTAACAAGAGCAGATAGTAGCTTGGGCTTCTCAGAGTAGCAAACTAAGGAGTTCACAACATTAAGGAGAGTCTCGTCACTTGATGGGAAAGATAAGAGAGGATATCAAGCTCTAATAATTCTCATGACCCCTGGGTAAGATAGGAAATTGTTGTTCCCATTTAACTAAGGAGGAAACAGGCTCAGTTGTACTGAAGTCCAAGTCACAGAGTAAAATTCGAAGTCTGAATTAGAACTTATATTTCTTGACTCTTGTGTTTCATTCATGGATCCATTTCTGATTCTTGTGGTAAAGTTGGGTTTTATTAAAAGAACCAGATACCACAGCTGGTCATAAGCAGGGTATAAAAATAGTTTTATAGAACCTTCTATATAGAATATTAGTCCTAATTTGTTTAATAAATACTAGTCAAGTGATCTTTATGAGCTTTTTTACTGACCTTTTAAATAATTTATTGGATCTGTGTATAGACAAAACTAGAGTATGAAAGGAGTGAGCCTGCCTAGTGTTGTTGAAAGGGCATTGAAGGATTGTGATCCTAAACGAATCAGTTAATCTCTGGGTCTTGGGCTCCCCTCTGCATGATTTGGGATCTTTAGGGTTTAGCCTAGATCTGAAATTTTGTGCTTTTGTGATTTGTGCTGCCTTGGTATTTTCTTCTAAACTTTTAATTCTCCCTTGCTGCATCATACTTCCCTTACATTAAATGTGTGTGTGTGTGTGTGTGTGTGTGTGTGTGTGTGTGTGTGTGTGTAGGGAATGAAGGAATAACTTAATGAAATTACTGTTCTGAGTTGCTTATCTATGTTTATCACAATTTAACAGCAAAGTCTCTAAAAATTCTGAGTGACTCTTTTATTAAGAAGGCTATTTTCTGGAGGACAAATGTGGTGATAAGTGAACAAATATTAGACAAGCAGTAATTCATGAACTATCTCCTCAAAACAAAGCAAAACCATATAGAACCCCCAATGCTGCTCACTATTCTAGTAATTCTGGATGGATAAGTAGGAATTGTCTTATATTCATTTTTTCCTTCTATTTTTCTTCTCCTACCAGTAGAGAGACTTCTCATAGCTTTTCCCTTCACATTCTCAGCATTTGAAAGTATTTTATCTGAAAATATCAAGTCTTTACAAAAACTAGCACCTGTAAGAAATCACCCAAAAGAGAGAATTCCCATTTACACATGGGGAGTAAAGTAATGGAATGAGATCGTGCATTGTGTGTGTGTGTTTGTGTCTTTGTGTAGCTTAAACATCTTTTTATTTTAGAGTAGTTTTTTTTTTTAAAGATTTGTATTTATTCATGAGAGGCAGAGGGAAAAGCAGGCTCCCCGATGAGCAGGGAGCCCGACGTGGGACTCGATCCCAGGACCCTGGGATCATGACCTGAGCCAAAGGCAGACGCTTAACCATGTGAGCCACCCAGGCGCCCTATTTTAGAATAGTTTTAGACCTACAGAAAAATTGCAGAGATAGTATGAAGAGTTCCTATATACACAATGTCTAGTTTCACATTAACATCTTCCTTTTTTTTGAGAGTGAGGGAGAGATCACGAGCAGGAGGGAAGGGTCGAGGGAGAAGTAGACTCCCCGCTGAGCAGGGGGCCCAATGCGGGACTCGATCCCAGAACCCTGGGATCATGACCTGAGCTGAAAGCAGACGCTTAACCAGCTGAGCCACCCAGGTACCCTCCCATTAACATCTTTCATTAGTGTGGCACATTGGTCACAATTTATTAACCAATACTGACATACTGCTATCACCAAAGTCCATACTTTATTCAGATGTTCTTAGTTTTTACATTAAATCCTTTCTCTATTCTAGGATCCCATCCAGAATACCACATTACACTTAGTCATCATGTCTCCTTAGGCTCCTTGTGGTTTGTGAGTTTCTCAGACTTTCCTTGTTTTTGATGACTTCACAGGGGAGGAAAAATAATTTTCTCTTAATCCTTCTGGGTTCTTGGCTGAGACCCCCCCCCGCCCCATAATAAAAGACAGATTAACAGGAGAAAAATAAAGAGAAGTTTAATAACATGTATGCCTCCTACGTACATGGAGATACTCAGGAAAACTGAGTAACTTCCAGAAATGGCCCAAGCCATCACCTTACATACCATATCCAGCCAAAGACAAAAGATGCTGGTGGTCGTGGAGGGGTGGACAAGGCCAGTTATGGGAGGTTTTTAGGCAAAGCACAGTAAAGAAGGGTATGGTTGTTATGCAGGTTTAAGTCCTTGCGTTCTCCGTTGACAAGAGTTTCTGGAGATTTAGTCCTCCTCCTCTTCCTGGTACAGAGAGGGAGACACCCTTACAGATGGAGATTTCCCTTCTATATGTAAGTGTTTTGTACAAAAGGGTAACTTCTGCTTTTCAGAGCTTCTCCTTTGTCAGCTGTTTCTTAAAAATAACCAGCTCAAGATAATCCTTATGCCAAAGAGGCATATTTTGGGGTGGCAACTTGACAGTTTTAAGGAGTAAAGTTCCTTCAATTTGTAGTTTTTCTTTTTAATAGTTAATGTAGTTTTGGGAGATATGGAATGTGGATGGAGTGGAATGTGGAATGAAGATGCCATCCTCACATGGCCTGGTTGATCTGCTTTTGTTCCAGGGACAAACTGTACTTGACTGCAAATGTGTATGGTTAGCCATGATGGATGGTGTCTTAAGGAGGAGGGGAATGCTGATCCTCTGCCAGATAACACAATTATTTTAGAGCTTTCTTTCTGGCTAGAACAAGGCCAAGTCTAGTCTTTCTGATGGTGGCTCTGTGGTAACCTCTGCAGGTATGATTCCATTATATGGAAATGCCATTTTCGAGTCCTTAACAAAGAATATTTGAAATAGTATGCTTGCTGGTAAGTTGTTGCAAAATACTGTACAAGTAGAATCTAGTATATAACCTGGGAGTTATTCTTAACATTCTTCCCCCTTTATTACCTGCTATATCTAATCCATAATCAAGTACGATCAATTTTACCAACCCAAATATCTAAGTTATTCATTCCCACCCCTTCCTCCTTACCATCCCAGTCTAAGCTGTCATCAGCTCTCATCTGGAATACTATAATTGTCTCCTAACTAGTCTCCTTATATCCAGCTTGGCCCCCTTCCAATATATTCCTCACATTGTAGTCATTGATTAATTTATTCATTCAATCAAAATATGTTTATTAAGTATCCATTATATGTCAGGTACCGTTCTACGTGTTGGTTATATGGCAGTGAGCAAAACAGAGCCCCTGCCCTTATAGAGTTACATTACTATTGTGAGAGATGGGCAATAAGCAAATATTTAATATAATGTTAGGTAGGGATAATGTCATGAAGAAAAATTAAACAGGCAAGGGCACGATGTTAGGGGGTGCATTTTAGGTAGGCTTGGCAGAGAAGGCTTCTCCAAGTAGATTTTTTTTTTTAAAGATTTTATTTATTTGAGAGAGAGAGCGAGAGAGACAGATTGAGAGAACGAGTGGGGGGAGGGGCAGAGGGAGAAGCAGACTCCCTGCGGAGCAGAGAGCCTGATGTGGGACTTGATCCCAGGACCTTGGGATCATGACCCAAGCTGAAGACAGAGGTTTAACCAACTGAGCCACCCCAGCACCCCTGAGTAGTTGTTGTTTGAGTACAGACACCTGAACAAGAGAGGAGGTGATACATGCAAGTGTCTGGGGAAAGAACATTCTAGGTAAGATAAACAGTAAGTCCAATGGCTCTTGGGTGGGAACAAGGTTGGCATTTTTAGGAATAGCATGGAGACCAATGTGGTTGGAGCAGAGGTAACAAAGGCAGAATAGGAGAAGTGTCTGGGGGCCCGAGCTTTGCAGATCATGGTAAAAGGACTTGAATTTCTCCCAAGTGTAATTGAAAGCCTTTAGAAGATTTTAAGCAGAGGAGTGGCACGACTGAGTGATTTCTCATAATTAATCATATGACATCCCTTCTCCTACTTAAAAGCTTTTAAAATCTTCCCACGAATTTTGGGGTAAAGACCAAATTTCTTACTATGATCTACAAAGCCCAGTATGGTCTTACTCCATCTGAGTCTTCAGCCTCATATTGTATTATGCCCTCAAGTCTTTGTACTCACCAATCTTTATCTTGCCGCAGAGCCTTTGCCTATGCTATTTCCTTGGCCTGAAATGCTCTTCCCTTCCCTTTTTATCTCATGAATGCCTATTCATCCCTCAGATCTCATTTTCATTGAGTAGGTAGAAATCCTCCTATTATGTTTATACAACTACATCCATCTCTATCATAGCATTTGTCATAAGCGCAATTTTGTATTTGCATAATTACTTAAATAACATAATTTTGCCATGCAAAATTGGAAGCTCCATCATCATTATATCCATGGCATCCAGAGTACTTGGAATCCTTACAGAAGTTACAAAATCAGAATTTGTTGAATCAATGAATGAATGAGTGTATTTCCCTGTGGTCTAACTTGTGTATTTTATATGGTGGAGAGGGGGGCTTGAAAACAAACAATCTCTTATCTGGTATGTGTTTGGGCCACCCAAAAGATGTGTGTCTATCTTTTATTCTGTACCTGATGGTACTCTTTTGATTCACTAGATCAAGCGGTTCTCTCTGGGTGTCGTATTTTTCACAGATCTACTGGCATGGTGGTGTCAGTTCATATCCTAGCCCTGTTTCATCAGGCCCCATAGCCTCTGCAGCCCTGATGGGCATCGGCACAGTGGGTCTCAGCTGCTGCTTTATGGAATAGGGCAGTTCCTTGTTGATAGGTACCATTGTTCTGATAATTCATCTTACATTACTGGAGTTGCCTATAACAAAGTTGAAGATGTGTGTAGGTGGGGGGGGGGCTTGTCCTGAATCATGTTACTCTCTGTCGGAGGAACCCCAAATAGGGTTGCTGGGACCACTGATGTTTGAGGTTAGTGAAAAAACTCTTTCCTTTTCACTAGGACATAGTCATGCAAGTAAGAGACCGTGCTACTCTCAAACGTTATGTCACTCTGATGGCTTACTAACCCAAACTCTTCATTCCCGCACCCCTCTTCCCTTAGGATGAGTTTTTTCCCTCAGCATTTCTTTAAACTAGGTTTCTGTTAGGATGCCTGGGTGGCTTAGTCAATTAAGTGTCAGCCTTCAGCTCAGGTCATGATGGTCCCAGGGTCCTGGGATGGAGTCCACATCGGGCTCCCTGCTTGGTGGGGAGTCTGCTTCTCCCTCTCCCTCTGCCCCGGCCCCCACTCATACTCTGTCTCTGTCGAATAAGTAAATGAAATCTTTAAAAAAAAGATTAGGTTTCTGGTGAGCCATCCTATCGCACCCTGCAGGGGACACAACCAGACTTCTCATGCCAGGGTTCCCCCAGGCACTATGCAGACACACTTTCTTCAGACCAGACCGCGCTTGACCAGTTTGCAAAACATGCCCTACATGCCTGAGCCTCATGCATAGAGACGATGATGCAAGCTGAATTCCTTCCACATACAATTAGGAACAGCAGGGTGGAGTAGAAAGAGCATGTGTGAACTTTGGAATTAGACCCATGGAGTTGGGTTCATCTCACAACTCCACACATTAGTGGCTGAACTACCTGGTATGTTGCTAACTTCTCTGAGCTTCAGTTGTTTGCTCATTCATGAAATGGTACAATGACAACTTCCTTGCTGGATCCCTAGATAAATAGATAGATGCATATAAAGCTTTACCATAGGGTCTGACCTAATAAGGATAGCTAACCAAACAATTTCTGAGTTAGGAACTGTTCTAAGTGCTGTACTAAGTATTACCTCGTTTGAACATGCTCACAACAACCCTGTGAGGTAGGTACTATCTCCATTTTATAAATGAAGAAACAGGTACAGGGAGGTTAGGTGATTTGTCCAAAGTCACACACACACAGAGAAGTGGCCGAGCTGACTGGGAGGGGCTGATCTACATAAGCTCAAAAATCTCTTTCCCCCCAAAATTCTACTGTATACATTGAATTAAAACAAGGTCATTGTATTACATAAATAGATGCATTCATTCACCACCCCACTCCCCGCAGCAGTCCTTCTATAAACCAGCATTAGGGCTAACACTAATGAGGAGATAAAAGAATAAGGAGCTGCCTGACTTACTTTTATCTGAGAATAATTGAATATTTCTGGCAGCGAAAGTCTCTGAGCAGAGTGGCTCCTTAGGATGACTGATTTAAAAGAGGGCTTCATTGCAGCCCATCCTATCCCAGAGGTTTTCCCTGATGTTTATATCCTCAAGGAGGAGCAGGGCACTGGAAAGAGAATTCCAAGTTGTCTTCCCAGGTTATGTGAGAGCTATTGTGGCTTGCAAATGTCTGTTTTTGGACAGATAATTTGCTCACAGGTGTATCTGGTTTTGGGGGGCAGGGAGAATAATTATTAACGTTAATAATGAAAACAAATGCAAAGGAATAGAAGAGTAACGTAAAGCTAATCACACTGCAAAGAATGAAAAACTATACCCCTATCAAAAAAGCTGAAATTGGGGCACCTGGGTGACTCAGTCGGTGAAGCGTCCGACTTCTTGATTTTGGCTCAGGTCATGATCTCAGGGTGGTGAGATTGAGCCCCACGTCGGGCTCTGCACTGGGTGTGGAGCCTGCTTGGGATTCTCCCTCTCCCTTTCCCTCTGCCCCTATGCCCCCCACACTATCTGAAAAAAGGGGGGGCTGAAATTGTGTGTATGCAAAAATACACCCAAACTGCACATGACTACCAAAAATGAAGCAGGAGGGCGCCTGGGTGGCTCAGTTGGTTAAGCGACTGCCTTCGGCTCAGGTCATGATCCTGGAGTCCCGGGATCGAGTCCCGCATCGGGCTCCCTGCTCGGCAGGGAGTCTGCTTCTCCCTCTGACCCTCCCCCCATCTCATGTGCTTTCTCTCTCATTCTCTCTCTCTCTCTCTCAAATAAATAAATAAAATTTAAAAAAAAAATGAAGCAGGAAACTTTCAGAAAATACACAGGACAAAACCCTAGTAACCTTGAAGATTTGCCCCAGTGGTTCTCAAACTGTGCTGCATATTAGAATCACCTGGGGAGACTTAAAAACTCCTGATACTCAGGTTGCACCCCACTGTGATTAAATCTAAATGTTTGGGGGTGGGAGCCAGGCTTTTTTATTTTTTTGAGGTCCCAGGTGAGTGCAATGTTCAACGAAGTTTGGGGACACTGGTCTAGCCTATCTATCCAGAGGTCATCTTCTTACCCCTGGGGCTCTGTCGAAGAGTCAATGGCAAGGGAGCCTTCGAGGACCTGACATTATTTAGTAAGTCAATCTCCAAGGTAGAATTCCTGAGTATTAGAAATATGGGTGTTCCTTGAGACCATGGGCTGTGTTCTTACTTGGATGGCATCTCTTCATTAGATTTAGCCTCAAATAAGTAGTGATGAAAGTAGCTGAGGAGAGAGAAAAGAAATGGCTCCACAATTTACTTATAAAAAGAGCTTGGGGTGGGGCATCTGGGTGGCTCAGTCCGTTAAGCGTCTGCCTTCGGCTTAGGTCCTGATCCCAGGGTTGTGGGATCGAGCCCCGCATTGGGCTCCCTGCTCAGCTGAGAGCCTGCTTCTCCCTCTCCCTCTGCTGCTCCCCCTGCTTGTGCTCTCTCTCTGTCTCTCTCCCTGTCAAATAAATAAATAAAATCTTAAAAAAAAAAAAAGAGCTTGGGGTGCCTGGGTGGCTCAGTCAGTTGAATCTGACTTCAGCTCAGGTCATGATCTCTCAGTCCTGGGATCGAGCCCTCTATAGGGCTCCCTGCTCAGCGAAGAGTCTGCTTCTCCCTCTCTCTCTGCCCCTCTCCCCTGCTTGTGCTCTCTCTTGCTCACTCTCTCTCAAGTAAATAAATAAAAAGTTTTTAAAAAAATGGAGCTTGGGTGGGTGATTTGGTTATAATTTGTTGTGACTCTTTGCAAGGACTGCTTTAGATTATAGCTTATATGTTTATTTAGAGTGGCTGACGGACATTGTGAGGGAAGATAAAGCCATCAATCATTATCACCATGAAGGAGAAGAGGATTTATTTCACACTTTTTTTTTTTTTTTTTGCTCAGGTGATTTTCAGCAAAATCTACAACCACTTAGCATCACCTTATGTTCCTGTCCCTATTCATTGGTGTCTCTAAGTCTCTAACCCCAGTAAAAAGACACTAATAAACAATTACTAGTATTTACATAGTTTTTAACATGTGCAGATGCTGTTCTGAACTACTTTTTGCATCAACACACAATGTCTCAACTCAAAGAACTGGCCCATTGGGTGGAATGTCAGGACCCAGTGACTAGCTGGTGGGCGAGGATACTTCGGATGAGTCCTTGTGGTCCCCCTCAGTGAAATTACCAAGATTTTCTTGATACTTTAGGCTATCATAAAAAAAACTTGAGCTAGAAAAAGCCTTCGGAAATGTTGAAAAGGTAGCATTCCTACCAGGTAGGGTGATACAAAACCGCTTTAACAGTTTAAATGTATGTGATGACAAAATATAAGATGACTTTATTAACATCCCAGTGGTTAATCACTTGACTGTGACTATGTTTCTTTTAATAGTCAAGACAAAAATCCTCCAACAAAATATGTTCTGACTGGACCTCTTTTTTTTTTTTTTTGAAGATTTTATTTATTTATTTGAAACAGAGACAGAGACGGAGAGGAGAGCCAGAGTGTGCGCACCAGCAGGGGGAGGAACAGAGAGAGAGGGAGAAGCAGATTCCCTGCTCAGCGGGGAGCCTGATCTCAGGACCCCAGAATCATGACCTGAGCCATAGGCAGATGCTTAACTGGCTGAGCCACCCAGGCGCCCCCTCACTAGAACTCTTAACCACACCCATGGTCAGGTTAAAAGGGCAGGTTAAAATGCCCTTTTAACCTGAGTTAAAGACTACATTTCCACTATGTAAGGAGGAAGGTACAAGTTACGGATAGTGGCTTGAAAACTGCTTTGGTTGGTTTCTCAGGAAGGTTTTCTTAACCACTCTTGGTGTCTGAGTATTCTGATATTTACAACTGTAGTCTGACAGCTTGTTTTTCTGAAGCTTAATGGTTTCCTGGGTGACATTTTCCCCTTTCTTCCAATGTATTCAGCATCCTATGCAGCCTGGAATCTCAAGTTCCCGAGAGAGATGAGTACCAGAATCATCTGAGCCTAAGCTAAATATATATGTTTTAGGCCACACCTCATTTGAGAAATATTCTTTGGGTTCAAAGAGAAACTCTGTGAAACTCAATCTCAGCAGTCTCTGAAAAGTTGGTGTCGTATCTTTTAGGTGCTCTAGAATGGCTCATCTTGTTTCTGAACTGTTTCCGAGCATCCGTGTATTCCTAAACACTCACCAAACATGGGGAATTCCTTTAGCATAGCTTTTATCTTCAGGCTGTGTCACTTCCTCGAGGTGTCTCTGCATTTCTTCACAGACTGCCTCCTCAAAACCTGTTTTCCATTAGCTTTTACTCTCTCTTGCCTCATACGTTGCATTGATGATTTTGTAACTCTTATCAAATGGAGGATGATAGAGACAAGCATTTTTTTTAAGTATCATGATTTCTCTATGAAATTTGGCTTTTGTTTGAGCAATTTCAAATTCAACATTTTTGAGGGCCTCAGCTGCTCGGAGTACTGGCTGTATTCTAGGTGGGCTGTGTGTGTTCTTTCATATCTTTCTTGAGAACATTCGTGAGCATGAGAGACTTGCTTTTACTGAACAGTTTTTTCTTCCTTCCAGCCCTCAGTCACGAGGGGGCCGGCCATTCTTGTTGTACCTTGTGATGCCAGCACCACAGCCTCCCTGGCCGAAAAGAGCCTCCTGAGCAGAGCTTGAGGGTCCTTTGCTTTCCCATCTCCGTGCCTTTTTCTTCCCCACCGTTATGTTGAGACTAAACTGGTCAAGTGTCGGGCGCCTGGGTGGCTCAGTTGGTTAAGCGACTGCCTTCGGCTCAGGTCATGATCCTGGAGTCCTGGGATCGAGTCCCACATCGGGCTCCCCGCTCAGCGGGGAGTCTGCTTCTCCCTCTGACCCTCCCCCCTCTCGTGCTCTCTCTCTCTCTCTCATTCTCTCTCTCAAATAAATAAATAAAATCTTTAAAAAAAAATAAACTGGTCAAGTGTCCTCCATCCCCTAATGAAGACAGGAGGCTCAGGAGGGCACAGCTGGGAAAAGATGTTGGGCAGTCCCTCAGCGCCATATTCGATCTTTCTGGTGTCATGTGGCCGGATCCCGATCCTCTTGGCCTTGGTGAGCTGCCTCCATAGCGTGAGGGTTAACGTCTTCAACAGTCCCTGGACAGCACCCCTTGCCCCTCCTCCCCCCCCATCCTTCACAACAGCTGCTTCCAGTTGGGCAACCGGAGCTGGTTTTATGTTGCTTTCATCAGCCATGTTGGGGGAACCCAGGTGCCTCCTCACTGGCTATGGCTGGGAAGCGAGGACACAGGTGAGAGCAAACGAGGAAGGTGGCTGTAGCCATGCTGCTGGGGTGAGGACGATGGGCTGAGGTTGGCATGATGGCCACGACTACTGGAGAACCTTGCCTAGTGCATTCCCTGTCGGCCTTGAGTTGGCATTTACATCTGGCCACAGTCAGGGCAAGTTAAGGAAGAGCTCAGGAAAGGTCAACCTGCTGTTCCCTCCAGCAAGTTTCTCCTGCTGGCCCTGGAGGCCTCTAGGTCTAAGCTCGTTTGCTGAGAAGGCGTGATTGCCAGGCTGTCTCTTTGCCACCCCGCCCACCACCTTGCCTCCAGTTTGCTTTTGTGAGGAGGGGCTCGTTGCTTCCCTCTCCATGCAGACCCCAGGAAGAAAGGCTAGTTCACGATTGCCAATATGTCCTATGCAAATGATTTAAGATAGGTAGCTCTTTTTAAAATGCAGTTTTATTTTTTTTAAGGTAGACTGTTCTCCCAACGTGGGGCTCAGACTCACAACCCCACAATCAAGAGTTGCATGCACTGCCAACTGAGCCAGTCAGGTGCCCCGAATGAAACAGGTAGCTTTGACACAGTAGGTACAAATTCGACCAAGGGGCAGGAGTGTTTCCTCCCACTAACACAAACTCCAGTGAAGCTGCTGCTTTTTTCTTTTCTTTTTTCTTTTTTCTTTTCTTTTCTTTTCTTTTTTCTTTTCTTTTCTTTTCTTTTCTTTTCTTTTCTTTTCTTTTCTTTTCTTTTCTTTTCTTTTCTTT
>NW_027397095.1:13008386-13009457 GCF_003265705.2 Callorhinus ursinus | reverse complement strand
CTTCCTTCCTTCCTTCCTTCCTTCCTTCCTTCCTTCCTTCTTTCCTTTTCCCTTCCCCTTCCCCTTCCTCTCCTCTCCTCTCCCCTCCTCTCCTCTCCTTTTTTCTTTTCTTCCTTCCTTCTTTCCCTTTCCCTTCCTGTTCTCTTCTCTTCTCTCCTCTTTACCTTTTGGTTCCAGATCAAGAAGACAACATGGTTTTGTGCAAAATGCCCTGGAGCTTAATGGTCCAATATTAATGAAGACGTTTTAGGTTGGAAGAGACCTTAGAAATCATGGAATCCAGTGGTTCTCCAAACTTGAGTGTGCATAGGGATCCCCTGAAGGGTTCGTTGGACCACAGATTGCCGGGCCCCACTGCGGAGATCAGGATTCCAGGGTCTGGGGTGATCTGAGAATTTGCATTTCCAGCAATTTCCCATGGGAGGCTGCTGCTGGTGGTGGAAGCACTGCACTTGGAGAACCAGGGTTCTAATCTAACTTCCTAATTTCACAGATGACTGGGTCAACTGAGGCAGAACCCCGGCTGGGTTAACCCTTATCAGTTGTTATGCCTTTGCAGTCTCATTTAGCTTCTCTGTGCCTCAGTTTTCTCATCTACAAAATTAGAGTTAACAGCCCCCGTCCTGCCTCCCACACGGAGTTGTCTAATATGCAAGGTGGCTGCTATTGGCTAGTTACTCGGGCATTTAGCAACATCCCTCTAATTACTTAAACATTTCTCCCTGGCTACTGCGTTAGAGTTTACTCCTGCTTTCACTTTTGTCAAGGACCAAGACAGGGAGATGCTGTCAAATTGGGGGTAGGATATAAACCATTTGTTCTTTTTGTTGTAATTTTTTAACTAGTGCTTGCCTCTTACCTTCATTAATATTTCTAAGCATATTAGTTTTCTTTTTTTCACCAACAACTAAAATTTTTTTTTTATTATTAACATATAATGTATTATTTGTTTCAGAGGTACAGGTGTGTGATTCGACAGTCTCACACAATTCACAGCGCTCACCATAGCACATACCCTCCCCAATGTCTATCACCCAGCCACCCCATCCCTCCCACCCCCACCACTCCAGC
>NW_027397095.1:12992002-13008286 GCF_003265705.2 Callorhinus ursinus | reverse complement strand
TCTCTTATGGTTTGTCTCCCTCTCTGGTTTCATCTTGTTTCATTTTTTTCCTCTCTTCCCCTAGGATCCTCTGCCTTGTTTCTTAAATTCCACATATCAGTGAGATCATATGATAATTGTCTTTCTCTGATTGACTTATTTTGCTTAGCATAATACCTTCTAGTTCCAGCTACAACGTTGCAAATGGCAAGATTTCATTTTTTGATGGCTGCATAATATTCCATTGTATATATAGACCACATCTTGACTCATTCATCTGTCGATGGACATCTGGACTCTTTCCATAGTTTGGCTATTGTGGACATTGCCGCTATAAACATTGGGGTGCACGTGCCCCTTTGGATCACTACATTTGTATCTTTGGGGTAAATACCCAGTAGTGCAATTGCTGGGTCATAGGGTAGCTCTATTTTCAACTTTCTGAGGAACCTCCATACCATTTTCCAGAGTGGCTGCACCAGCTTGCATTCCCATCAACAGTGTAGGAGGGATACCCTTTCTCTGCATCCCCGCCAACATCTGTCGTTTCCTGACTTGTTACTTTTAGCCATTCTGACTGGTGTGAGGTGGTATCTCAGTGAGGTTTTGATGTGTATTTCCCTGATGCCGAGTAATGTGGAGCACTTTTTCATGTGTCTGTTGGCCATTTGGATGTCTTCTTTTTTTTTTTTTTTTAGATTTTATTTATTTATTTGACAGAGAGAGAGGGAACACAAGCAGGGGGAGTGGGAGGGGGAGAAGCAGGCTTCCTGCTGAGCAGGGAGCCCGATGCAGGGCTCGATCCCAGTACCCCCGGATCATGACCTGAGCCAAAGGCAGATGCTTAACGACTGAGCCACCCAGGCGCCCCCATTTGGATGTCTTCTTTGCAGAAATGTCTGTTCATGTGTTCTGCCCATTTCTTGATTGGATTATTTGTTCTTTGGGTGTTGAGTTTGATAAGATCTTTATAGATTTTTGGATACTCCCCCTTTATTTGATATGTCTTTTGCAAATATCATCTCCCATTCTGTTGGTTGTCTTCTGGTTTTGTTGACTGTTTCCTTTGCTGTGCAAAAGCTTTTTATCTGGATGAAGTCCCACTAGTTCATTTTTGCCTTTATTTCACTTGCCTTTGGCGATGTGTCCAGGAAGACGTTGCTGCGGCCGAGGTCGAAGAGGTTGCTGCCTGTGTTCTCCTCAAGGATTTTGATGGATTCCTTTCTCAAATTTAGGTCTTTCATCCATTTTGAGTCTATTTTTGTGTGTGGTGTAAGGAAATGGTCCAGTTTCATTCTCTGCATGTGGCTGTCCAATTTTCCCAAAACTATTTGTTGAAGAGACTCTCTTTTTTCCATTGGATATTCTTTCCTGCTTTGTCAAAAATTAGTTGACCATAGAGTTGAGGGTCCATTTCTGGGTTCTCTATTCTGTTCCATTGATCTATGTCAGTTTTTGTGCCAGTACCATGCTGTCTTGATGACTACAGCGTTGTAATAGAGCTTGAAGTCCAGAATTGTGATGCCACCAGCTTTGGTTTTCTTTTTCAACATTCCTCTGGCTATTCGGAGTCTTTTCTGGTTCCATACAAATTTTAGGGTTATTTGTTCCAGTTCTGTGAAAAAAGTGGATGATATTTTGATAGGGATTACACTGAATGTGTAGATTGCTCTAGGTAGCATAGACATTTTCACAATACTCATTCTTCCAATGTATAAGCATGGAATGTTTTTCCATTTCTTTGTGTCTTTCTCAATTTCTTTCATGACCATTCTGTAGTTTTCTGAGTACAGGTCCTTTGCCTCTTTGGTTAGATTTATTCCTAGGTATCTTATGGTTTGCGGTGCAGTTGTAAATGGGATCGACTCCTTAATTTCTCTTTCTTCTGTCTCTTTGTTGGTGTATAGAAATGCAACTGATTTCTGTGCATTGATTTTATATCCTGCCACTTTACTGAATTCCTGTGTGAGTCCTAGCAGTTTTGAGGTGGAGTCTTTTGGGTTTTCCACATAAAGTGTCATATCATCTGCAAAGAGTGACAGTTTGACTTCTTTTTTGCCGATCCAGATGCCTCTTACTTCTTTTTGTTGTCTGATCACTGAGGCTAGGACTTCTAGTACTATGTTGAAGAGCAGTGGTGATAGTGGACATCCCTGCCGTGTTCCTGACCTTAGGGGAAAAGCTCTCAGTTTTTCCCCATTGAGAATGATATTTGCTGTGGGTTTTTCATAGATGGCTTTTATGATATTGAGGCATGTACCCTCTATCCCTACACTGTGAAGAGTTTTCATCAAGAAAGAATGCTGTACTTTGTCAAATGTTTCTTCTGCATCTATTGAGAGGATCATATGGTTCTTGTCCTTTCTTTTATTAATGTAGTATATCACATTGATTTGTGGACGTTGAGCCAACCTTGCAGCCCAGGAATAAATCCCACTTGGTCGTGGTGAATAATCCTTTTAATGTACTGTTGGATCCTATTGGCTAGTATTTTGGTGAGAGTTTTTGCTTCCATATTCATCAGGGATATTGGTCTGTAATTCTCCTTTTTGGTGGGGTCTTTGTCTGGTTTTGGGATCAAGGTAATGCTGGTGAGTTTTCTTCTCCATGTAGAAAATTTCCCAATGTTTTCCTTTTCTATTTCTTCCATATTCTTTAAATTTACAAAATTCTTTACCATCTGATAAGACCAGTCAGGTATATACAGATCTTCCTGGACTCACAATGGGGTTATGTCCCCATAAGCCCATCATAAGTGGAAAATAGCGTGTAATACACCTAACTTACCAAACATTGTAGGTTAGCCTAGCCTACCTTAAATCATAAGTTGAACCATCATAAGTTGGGAGCCATCTGTAGTTTCTTTTCATTTTTCAGTATGAACTTTTACTATCTTTACCCTTACCTATTTGGAGTTATATTGGCACATGATACGACATTCAGATCTAGGGTTTGTTTTGTTTTGTTTTGTTTCTAAACAGTTTATCTCTGGCATCATTTGTTGAGTAATCCCGTTTCTCTCCCTTCGTGTGTGCTTGGCATTCTTTAAAACTTCTAGGAAGGTAGATTCAGTGGAAGGGAGAGTTGAGTCCCAGCCCATTCTTTTTCAAATGGAGGCACTGAGACCCAGAGTAGCTAATGGTTTTCCTAAGGTCCTGTTAGTTAATGGAGAAAGCACAACTAAAATCAAGACCTCTGGCTTCTTACCTGAATTTGAGATAAGTCTGCTTCTTGTCTTTTCCAGCTCCAGGGACATTTGACAACAGAAGGTTTACCAACCAGCCACAAATTAAATGAACATGACCTAGGGTCTCTGAAAGGTTTAGACCAGCCTGCCTCACCTATCCCAGATAAATCAGTAAATATTTACTGCCCACGTGTGTTCAGTGACTTGTGTGGGACATTGCTGGGGACAGAGAAGTAAGTCACTTTCTCTGGTGACAAGGACTCAAGTCTAATTGGGAGAAAGACAGCATGTGAAATATTTCCCTCTTTACATTCTCATTTATTGACTCGCTCAACTGCAGCAGAGCGAGTCCGGAAGACCTCCATTGTGTGGACTTTTCTCAGGAAAGGTTTCCTAGAGGAGGGGGAGCGTGGAATTCAAAATATGGCAGCATCCCCTACCTCGGAAGGGCAGTAAAGGCAATAAATTGTCTCCACAAGCCCTGTCTTAAAATTTACGCAAAGCTGAAGAGTGTCCTTGGCTTATAAAGCCTGACCCGAGGGATGGTGGTAGGAAAGAGATATTGCCTCTGGCCAGGAATTATCTGAAGGTCTTATTGCCAGGGGTTGAGGAGAGAAAGGGATGAGTATGTGATGGAAGTCCTTTGGTGGGGAAGGTTCTTACTAGGACACCCCCATTTCCTATTGCATGCTATGATCAGAGCTGCCTCTACCTATCCTTAGCAGAAACAACTACTCCTAGGTAGATTGAGAGAGAGAGAGGGGCGCCTGGGTGGCTCAGCTGTTAAGCGGCTGCCTTCGGCTCAGGTCATGATCCTGGAGTCCCTGGATTGAGTCCGGCATTGGGCTCCCTCCTCAGCAGGGGGCCTGCTTCTCCCTTTCCCACTCCCCCCTACTTGTGTTCCTGCTCTCGCATGCTCTCTCTCTCTGTCAAATAAATAAATAAGATCTTTTAAAAAAAAAGAAGATGGAGAGAGAGCACTCCTCATTTCACCCGCTTCTTCTCTTTCCATCCTTTTTTTTTTTTTACATTGAATATAATTATAGATCAAAGACTAAAAGTTTGGGACAAAGATGATAATTCATAACTGAAATACATATTGACAAATTATAAACAACCCAATTTAAAATGGGGAGGCACCTGGCTGGCTCAGTCGGTAGAGCCTGCGACTTTTGATCTTGGGGTTGTAAGTTCAAGCCCCACATTGAGTGTAAAGATGACTTAAAAAAAATAAAGTCTTTAAAAAATGTGGAAGAGAGGGAAGGGAAAATAGAATAAGCTCATGGATTTATACATTGGCATGTGGGAGTCCAAGGATTTTTTTTAATAGACTTTATTCTTTAGAGCAGTTTTAGGTTCGCAGCATAACTGAGCAGAAGGTACCAAGATTTTTCATATACCCCTACTCCCACACACGCACAGCCTCCCTATCAACATCCCGCACCAGGGTGGTACATTTGTTTCAATCAATTAACCTCCGCTGGCAGGTAATTATCACATAAAGTTCATAGGTTACAGTAGGCTTCACTCTTGGTGTTGTACATTCTATAGATTTTGAGAAATGTGTAATGACACGTATCCTCTGTGACACATCATACAGAATAGGTTCCTTGTGCTTCACATACTCATCTCTTTCTCTCTTCAACCCCTGGAAGACGCTGATCTTTTTAGTCTACCTAGGTTTGCATTTTTTAGAATGTCATATAGTTGGGATTTTACAGTATATATATACTTTTGAAATTGGCTTCCTTCACTTAGTACTATGACTTAAGGTTCTTCCATGTCTTTTCATGATGTGGTAGCTCATTAATATTTTCCCCCATCTTTATTGAGCTATCATTGATGTATAACACTGTGCAAGTTTAAGGTACACAATGTGATGATTTGATGTATATATATGTTGTGGAATGATTACCATAATAAAGTTAGTTAATACATCTATAGTTACCATTGTTGTTTTGTTGTTATGAGAACATTTAAGATTTATTCTCTTAGAAACTCAGAAGGCTATAATATAGTATTAACTATAGTCACCATGTTGTACATTAGATCCCCAGAATCTGTTCAACTTATAATTGGAAATTTGTGCCCTTTGACCAGCATCTCCCCATTCCCCTCACAGCCCCTGGCAACTACCATTCTACTCTCCATTTCTATGAGTTTGGCTTTTTTAGATTCTACATATAAGTGATATTGTATAGTATTTGTCTGACTTATTTCAGTTAGCATAATGGCCTCATGATCCATGAATGTTGTCACGAAAGTTAGGATTTCCCCCTCTTTTATGGCTGAATAATATTCCATTTATATACATACATTTTCTTTATCCATTCGTCCATCCACAGACATTTAGATTGTTTCCATGTCTTGGCTACTGTGAATAATGCTGCAGTGTACATGGGAGTCCAGATATCTCTGTGAGATCCTGATTTCATTTCCTTTGGCTGTATACCCAGAAGTGGGATTTCTGGATCATGTCGTGGTTCTATTTTTATTTTTTCAAGGAATTTCCATTGTTTTCTATAGTAGCTATGCCAATTTATAGTTTCACCAATTGTGCACAAAGGTTCTCTTTTCTCCATATCCTCACCAACACTTGTTATCTCTTGACTTTTTGATAATACCCATCTGAACAGGTGAGAGGAGATATCTCAGTGTGGTTTTGAGTTGCATTTTCCTGATGATTAAACATGTTGAGCACTGGGTCCTTGGGTGGCTCAGTTGGTTAAGGGTCTGTCTTTGGCTCAGATGCCCACATCGGGCTCCCTGCTCCATGGGGAGCCTCCTTCTCCCCCTCCCTCTGCCTGCCGTTCCCCCTGCTTGTGCTCTCTCTCTGTCAAATAAATAAATAAAACCTTTTTTAAAAAAAAGATGTTCAGCACCTTTTTCTGTACCTATTGGCTATTTGTATGTCATTTTTGGAAAAATGTCTATTCAGGAACTTTGCCCATTTTTAAATTGGATTATTTGTATTTTGGGGGCACTGAGGGCGCCTGGGTGGCTCAGTCATTAAGCGTCTGCCTTCAGCTCGGGTCGTGATCCCAGGGTCCCGGGATCGAGCCCCTCATCAGGCTCCCTGCTCAGCAGGAAACCTTCTTCTCCCTCTCCCACTCCCCCTGCTTGTGTTCCCTCTCTCGCTGTGTCTCTCTCTGTCAAAGAAATAAATAAAATCTTTGAAAAAAATTTGGGGGGCACTGAGTTTTATGAGTTCCTTATATATTTTGGATAGTAACCCCTTATCAGATATATGATTTGCAAATATTTTCTTCCATTCAATAGGTTGCCTTTTCATTTTGTTGATTATTTCCTTGGCTGTGCAGAAGCTTTTTTGTTTGATGTAGTCCCATTTGTCCATTTTTGCTTTTGTTCCCTGTGCTTTTGAGGTCATATTAAAGAAATCTTTGTCAAGACCCATGTCAAGGAGCTCATCATAGAGAAACTTTTCTTCTAGGAGTTCCATGGTTTCAGGTTTTACATTTAAGTCTTTAACTCCTTTAAGTTAATTTTTGTGAGTGGTATAAGATAGGGGTCCATTCTTCTGCATGTGGATAGCCAGTTTCCCCAACACCATTTATTGAAGAGATCATTTTTTTCCCCTTTGAGTATTCTTGGCTCCCTTGTCAAATATTAGTTGACCACACACACATGGGCTTATTTCTGGGCTCTCAGTTCTGTTCTGTTGGTCTGTGTGTCTGGTTTTATGCCTTCCTTCTGCTAACTTTAGGCTTAGTTTGTTCTCCTTCTTCTAGTTCTTTGAGGTGTAATGTAAGGATGTTTGAGATCTTTCTTTTTATTAATGTAGGCATTTATCACTGTAACTTTCCTCTTAAAACTGCTTTTGCTGCAGTATGTAGTGTTTCCATACTATATGGTGTAGTATGTTGTGTTTCCATTTTATTTGATCAAGATATTATTTCATTTCCCTTTGATTTCTTCTTTGATCCATTAAGCATTTGGGAGGGCATTGTTTAATTTCCATGCATTTGTGAATTTTTCAGTTTTTCTCCTATTATTGATTTCTAGTTTTGGTCAGAAAAGATACTTGATATAATTTCAGTCTTCTTGACTTTGTTAAGACTTGTTTGGTCTATTTGGTATAACTATCACCATTAATAGTTTTTTTTTTTTTAACCTGATTAGGTCTTGACTCTCTACATATGACCTTCCCATCTTATTTTTATTCGAATCGTCATCATGGCCTATGAGGTCTCTGCTCTCAGGGAAGGACCCTGATGCTGGATGCACTGTTGTAGACTTAATTACAAAATCTTCATCTTTGGACAGCGTGCTTTGGAAGGGAGGAAGCAAAAATGTTGCCTTGGAGTTTCTAATAGGTTGTCATTTTCCTTGACTAAATAAAGTATTTCTGATGGAAAAGTCCAGAGGCTTTGGTCTAGGGATTGTCTTTTAGGCTTTATGGGCTTAGATAAACATTTCACTTTTTGGTTGCTACTCCAAGCTTTATAAGACCAGTCCCCTAGTCAGCCCACTTACCCCTTGGAACACCTTACTCACATCCCTGGGGGCCCCCAATATTTGCAACTTGGGTAATAGTAACACACAGAGCAATTATACAGAGCTCTCTGCACTTGCCCCATGTTAACCCGTTCCAGGTCTAGCAGCAATGAGGACCTTCCTATGAGGCGGAATCTTTCTTGGGGATTATCGTATCCTGATGGTTAGTCCACTAGTGTTTGGCCTCTTGCCCCAGGGCCACGTTGACCCTTTCCAAATGGCCCAGAAATGTATTGCATGTCATACCTATGCTATTGTCGAAGCACTTAAGACCTGATGAAATTCAATATTTTAAAGATGCCGAAAACTGTACTTTCAATCAGGCAGAGAGCAAGGTCACCACCATGAAGGATATCGGGCCACTGGAGATCTGTCTTAGCCCCTGGCTCCAAATTTAAGGTGGAGAACTCCATGTAGCCAAACTTCTAGTCCTTTCCCCTCAGTAGCTTCTGCTTCACAAGGCTTTAGGCAAAAGTAGAACTGCAATCCCAAAGCCATAGAACATATTAACACAGAACAATTAACTTTCTGCTAACTGGAAGCTTTAAGTGATTAAATCAATTATCACCCTGCCTTCATTTGTAGAGGCACACACCTCAAAAGTTAGTAGACTGACATTATGGAAATAGTCTAAGTGTCCATAGACTGATGGATGGATAAAGAAAATGTGGTATATACATATACATATACATATACATATATATATATATATACACGTATACATATAATGGAATATTAGCCAAGAGAAAGAAGAAGATCTTGCCATTTGCAATGACATGGATGGAGCTAGAGAGTATTATGCTAAACAAAATAAGTCAGTCAGAGAAAGACAAATACCATATGATTTCACTCATGTGGAATTTAAGAAACTAAACAAACGAGCAAAGGGAAAAATGAGAGAGGCAAACCGATGGACTCATAACTCTAGAGAACAAACTGATGGTTACCAGAGGGGAGGTGGGTGGGGGGACGGGTGAAATAGGTGATGGGGATTAAAGAGTGCACTTATCGTAATAAGCACTGAGTCATGTATAGAATTGTTGAATCACTCTGTTGTACACCTAAAACTAATATTACACTGTGTGTTAACTCTACTGGAATTTGAATAAAAACTTTTGGAAAAAACAAGTTACTAGGCTGGACAGCCCCCACCTCCTAAGCAAACCACTCACCCCTAGGCACAGAGAGGAGGGGAGGCCAAAAGTGGGAATGGGAGAGGAAGAGTCAGGATGAGAGGGATGGTCAGCTGTGAGGGGAAGGGTTGGGCATGTAGCCCCGCAATTTCTGACTCCTCACTTCCCATTGTGCCACGCAGTCTTTTTCTTTTGTAGCATCGCCTCCATTAAGAACTTCCAGGCAGAGGAGTAGAGATGTAGCCATCTTTACCTTAACAGTCGGTTAATAGTCTGGCTCTCTGAGGCAGAAACCACCCTGGATTTTTGTCTAGGTTCACTGGAAGTTAAATTTTCTTCTTCAAGTTGTTCCCTTTATTCCATACCCCAAACACCACCAAACATTGAGAGCTCCCTTTGGATGCCTGGCCAGTAGCTCACTCATTTTCGTAAGAGACTCAGAAGCATCTTCACACTTCCCCCGTGTCTGCCTGTCACCTCGGGGCTACTTTGCTTAAATGCAAATGGAGGCCTAAACATGACCGTGCCTTTTAAGTTCTGAGTGGTTTGGCTGAGAAAAATCAATGGCTGCTTGGTTGTGCTGGTGATGGTATCCTGTGACATTACATGACCATATGCTGGATTTTGCATTCTCTCTATAAAACATCTATTGTTCCTGATACTGTATCTTTGCCTTTTTGATAATGCTTGGTTTTTTGATTGCATGAAATTTATTTCCTTGTTATTCTGATAGTGAACCATTAATTTAGGTAGATGCCCTTTACCCAGGTGATCCTGGTAGGGCAGCTGTTATACCTCCCTTCTCTCTATTCTCAGCGTGGACCTCTCTTAGGTTATGCTTACTCCCAGGGCTCTCCATTAATAATTTTTTCACACAGCTAACAACTCTGTTTTTAAATGAAGAGGTTGTTTTTTAATGCTCAGAGGCACATTCTTACAAGTATTCAGTTTCTTTGATCTTTGCTATATGAAAAACAAATACAACAGAACCTCTTCTATAGTCTATCCGGTCTCTCAGATAGGGAGGGAAATCAAATAGGATATTGACGGCTCAGACCTGGGGATTGTCAGAGAAGCAAAATGACCTTAAGAGATTGTGCAGGGCAGGGGTGCCTGGCTGGCTCAGTCGGAAGAGCATGCGAAGTTTGATCTCGGGGTTTGTAAGTTCGAGCCCCATGTTGGATACAGAGATTACTAAAAACAAACAAACAAACAAACAAAAAACCCACACACCACACACACACACACACACACAAACTTTAAAAAAAGAGAGTTCGTGTACGGCAGAAAGGGCCTCCACACAAGTGTGCCTAACCTAGCTGATAGCTTCTAGGTGGGTGTTTGTGTGGGGGAGAAAGTAGTGTTGAAGAGGAGGCTTTTATGTGTATAAACACCTGGAGAGCAAAGAGATGAATGGGAGAGAGAACATGGGGGTGAGTAGAGGGGGTAAGATGGTGGTCATACTCCAGCCTGGCCCAGGGACTACATCTGAGTCCAGCAGCAAGATGGGCTACTGGAACATGCCATTATCAAAAGGAAAGGGCCCCATTGTGCTCAGGTAACAAAGCGTAACATGGAGTGAAGAAGGGAAAGGAGTGACAGATTAGATACTTAACCTGGCTTGCCTGTAACATTTATAAAATTTGCAGGGGTCAGAAAAAGAGTTGGGTTGGGGATCTACATACCCTATGTCTAAATATTTCAAATGTTTGAATCACCAAATACAGCATGTTTTATTGAATGATTTATCTCCTTCCACAACACATGTACCTTCATAATGACCTGAAAGGATTTAGAATTCTCAGACTCCTCTAAGTCCTGCTCCGATGATGTAGGAAGAGCTGCCCCCCAACCCGTCTCCTAGACCAGGCCCCATCCCCTGTTTCAGGCACACGACCCCCTCCCCCTGAGGCCTGGGGGCACGCACACCGGCAGTGCCGTGTCAGCCCTCGCGAGGTCAGCTCTCAGAGGAGCACGCAGGCCCTGGCAACGGGCTTGGGGCGGTTCCGGGGGGCCAGGGACCTGGAGGGTGGGCAAGCAGGGGCACACTCCTCGTTCCCGTGGACGGGACTCCCGGGCCTGTAGGGAGAGGCGTGGCCAGAGGAGGACCAAAGTGGGGCCTCGACAGCAGGAGCTCAGGACACCGGTCCCCCTGGCTTGGGTCTTAAAGCAATCGTCTACAACAGCTCCCACGGCGTAAACACTAACCGGAACCAGTTCGAAGGCCCTCAAATCACACTACCTCGGCCTGCTCTTTCAGTTTAAATAATGGTGACAAAGAGCCCTCTGCCTTCTATTTCACCATGTGCTTCTAGCCATAAGGAATATTACGTGATAATACATTTTAAAATGTCAACACTGGTGACCAAACACGGAGTTGTGGGAGTGTGACGTGTACTTCATTTTAGCAGACATGAATTACACCTAATTAGGGCTTTGGGAAAGAAAGATAAAACCCTTCAAGGTCAGCCCGGGGATCGGTGGTGGTGGAGTAGGGGGTACACATATGGTAGACTATATGTGTGAGAAACGGAGCTGTGTTAGCACAGGACGTGAGAGAAGGTGTCTCATGCCACCAAGGGGGCACCCAGGAAACCTTAACGAAATGCAGAAATGACGCCCTCTTCTCTCAAACCCCTGGGCCCTTCCCCTTCTCTGATCCTCTGTTCGGGTCAAGTATGACCTTATCTTTTCTTTTTCCTGAAACAGATTCCAGAACTTTAGTACATTCTCTCCCTTTCTGCTTTTATTTTCATTATCGTGAAATATTTCAGATCTCCACAGGATAGAATACTCTGTCAAAGTCTGTGTACCCACCACCCAGCTTAAGAAACGTAACATTACAAATACAGCTGAAGCCACTGCGGAGCCCTCCCCGGTGGGATTCCCCTCCCTTTGTTTCCCCAAGAAGTAGCCCCCATCCTGACTGAGTTATTTACCTTTCCCCACGCATGCTGTCACACACGCTGCATTTGTATGCATCTCTCCTGCGCAGGTTTTTACCCCAGACATCTGTATCTGCCGTCAATACGTGGTGATCATTTTGCATGTTTTTTAGACTTCATACACAGGGTATCGTGTTTGCATCCTTCTGGAAGCAGCTCTTTCCCTTATGCTGCTTT
Source organism: Callorhinus ursinus (assembly GCF_003265705.2). Lineage (NCBI taxonomy): Eukaryota > Metazoa > Chordata > Mammalia > Carnivora > Otariidae > Callorhinus > Callorhinus ursinus. The sequence continues at coordinate 12,996,350 of NW_027397095.1, read as the reverse complement.
CTGCTGCCATCACCCCCTCTGAGCCGCTCTGTGTCTCAGCCCCCTGTGAGTTCTGGTCTCCTCCCCAGGCCAGCGCTTGCCGTCCTGTCCAGTTTACCTGCAAGCCCCAAGCCAGTGAATGAAGGCTGCTTCTACCACAGGTGAGTCTCAGCTTCTTCCCCTGTGGCTCTTTTTTTTTTTTTTTTTTAAAGATTTTATTTATTTATTTGAGAGAGAGGGAATGAGGGATAGAGAGCACGAGGGGGAAGAGGGTCAGAGGGAGAAGCAGACTCCCCGCTGAGCAGGGAGCCCGATGTGGGACTCGATCCCGGGACTCCAGGATCATGACCTGAGCCGAAGGCAGTCGTTTAACCAACTGAGCCACCCAGGCGCCCTCCCCTGTGGCTCTGAACCAGCGCTTCTGAGACCTGAGCTGCATCAGCATCCCCTGAAGGGCTTGTTCAAACACAAGAGTGCTGGGCTTATCCTCAGAGTTTCTGCTTCAGTAGGTCTTGGGTAGAGCCTAAGAATTCCTGAGTGATGCTGATGATGCTGTTGTGGGGACCAAACTTCGGGAACCAACCACTGCTCTAAAGCAGTGTCTGGGCCCAGGCTCAGCAGCACCATCTGGCCTCGAGGCCAGCTAAGCCATGCAGGAGGTTTCCGTCAAAACCATGTTCTAGGGCGCCTGGGTGGCTCAGTAGGTTAAGCGTCTGCCTTTGGCTCAGGTCATGATCTCGGGGTCCTGGGATCGAGCCCCGCATTGGCTCCCTGCTTAGTGGGGAGCCTGCTTCTCCCTCTGCCCTTCCCTCTGCCCTTCCCCCTGCTCGGGCTTTTTCTCTCTCTCAGATAAATAAATAAAATCTTAAAAAAAAAAAACCCAAAACACCCCACCCCCACCCCCTGCTCGGGCTTTCTCTCTTTCTCAAATAAATAAATAAAATCTTAAAAAAAAACCATACTCTAGAGCAGCACTGTCTAATAGACATATAATGCAAGTCACATGTGTAATTTTAAGTTTTCTAGTAGCCACATTAAAAAGTAAAAAGAGGGGTGCCTGGGTGGCTCAGGCAGTTAAGCATCTGACTCTTGCTTTCGGCTCAGGTCATGATCTCAGGGTCATGGGACTGAGCCCCGCGTCGGACTCTGCGCTTAGCACAGAGTCTGCTTGTCCCTCTCCCTCTTCTTCTCACCCCTCCCCGTCAAGTGAATAAATAAAATCTTTTAAAAAGAGTAAAACGAAATGGGCAAAATTAGTTTTAACAGTATATTTTAACTCAATATATTATCGTTTCAACATGTAATCCATATGAAATAATCAGTGAGTTAATGTGACATTTGTATACTTAACAGCACATACCAAATTAGACTAGCCATATTTCATAGCCACGTGTGGGTGTAGTTACTAATGTCGTGGACAGTGTAGCTCTAAAGACCTGACTTACATCTCTCTCCTTACAAAAAGTGTTTTAAACTTGACATTTTATTTTATTTGGGGCTGTGATAAACTAATTTAAAATAGGCTCACCAAATGGTGTGGAAAGTGATACCTTTCAATGAAGGTACGGTGGGCCAAAACAAAGAGGAAAAAGAGAGATTTGAGTCAAGATAATTTAACTAAGGAAAATCTGCCTACATTCCAGTGTATTAATTTAAAACAAACTTAGTTTTAACTAGAACAAATGCTGTCAAATATATCTGTCAAACGTAAGAGAAGAGTCGCATTTCATTGGATATCACTTTTTGGGTGATGCAGTTTGGAATGACATCGGTGTTAATGAAATTCCCGTGGGCTTCTAAAAAATGAAAAACCTAAAAATAATGAACAACACATTCTTTCTTCTTTCTTCATCTTCTTTCTTATGTGCCAACTGCGGGATGAAATGAGAGAAAATGAGCAGTTAGGCAGCATTAACCAGCACCAGTGACTTTCTAAACCTGTGAAAACAGCCCTGTGTACATGTGCTGCCTTTGGGTGCTGGATCTCAGCAAGTGGAGGACAGCACACTCTCCTCTTGTCACCTGTGCCCTTGTGTATAGGGTGCTCGGGCAACCCATGGCTTCCATTCTGTGATCATACCGACCTTGTCTCCCTCTTGCCTAAGTCCGTAAATGCTTCCCCCACCCCACCTTGAGAGGCCATTCTGGAATTTACGGAAATCCCTTCACCTTAAAATCCTCTGCTCATTCCACAGATGACACTCCCTTACTCTCCCAGACCCTCGGTCTCCCTATCTACCATACAAGAATGAGGCTGTGATTATGAAATACACAGCTGTGAAAATGCAAAAAAAAAAAAAAATGTTAATCATTTCAATACATTCAAAGACAAGATACACCTCAAGACTTAATTGCCAATTCAGTGATAAGTCATAACCATACTATGACTAAGTTTCCTTGGACTGTCACATAAAATACAAAAATCTACACCTGAATACTTAGGTATTAATCATTAAGTGTGGTCCTCCTTGAAATTCTTGACTTTTTGCTCTTTGTATGTAATCACCTTCGCAAAGGCATTGTCTCTCCTAGTAAGTACAAGGGGGTACATTTCCATGGCCAAGTAATGAATGTCCAACTAGTGCACAGCCCAGCCACTTTCACTGCTGCTTCTGCTAACCGTTCTCTAAACAAACATTGGTCTCAGTTGCTGATACAAACTACCACTTGTTAGTAGTCTTCCAGGTAGAGGACAAAAGACCTCACAAGAACGAATGAGCAACCATGAAATATATTTCAGAACATACTGTACTTTCTATTACCAGGTACGTGAGTATTCTATTAATGTTCTAAGCAGGTAAAACTGAATTTTTAGACTAATTTTAAACACGCTTCTTAATTTACTGGGAGAATTGAAAAAAAAAAATAAGACTGTCAGTAACAGGTAAATGCCAGGAATGGGGCGGGGGGTGATGTGCAAAGCTGTACCGATACCTGGATTTTCTGGGCCTGTTCTCTGTTGGGGCAGATCTTTTTTAGTCGGGTCCTTCTTGTTTTTTGTTGAACTTGTCTTTTTCTTCGTCCCTTTCAGAGTCGTGGGCCTCTTTGTCAGACTTCTCATACTGATATTTAGTTGTTCCTTTGGTAAAGAATAATACAGACTTTGGAGCAGACATTCACAGGGAAAACCATCCCGATGCGTGATGAATAGTGACACCCAGTACTCTACCCAGAGGAGAAGCAGGAGGCTAGAAGGGACTCGGAAAAGGAGAGGTGGGAAGCTTCCCGTAGGTTGATACGACCCCTCCATGGCCCTCACCGTTCTGCCGCTTGATCACTTACTCTCACGGTGACATTCCTAACAGTCAGTCACCCTGCCACCCTGTGCTGCTGACTATTTCGGGCCCTTCTGAGAAGAAGGGATCAGAATCATCAGGGTCTGCTGCCTTCCGTAAGTTTTTGTCAGGGATTTCTCACAAAGATGTTGTGCCTCAACGACACATTCTGTGGTGAAGCTCGTTAGCTCCTCCACCCCTGAATACTTCACTTCTACCAGGCGCTCGCGGGTCAGTTCGTAATGATCGGGGACGAACTTTTGGAGACTCCTGACAGTTTTAAAAGCCCCGCGCAGAAACGAGGTGTGCCATTGGCTCGGTCTAGTCCTTCAGGCCCCGGCCCCCTGCGCGGACAGCCGCCCGCGGCTCCCGCGCTGTCCCGCGGCGCTCAGCCGTCTCGGCCGAGGCTGCCAGGGGGTCTCACGCTTCCTTCTCAAAGTCGTAGGTCCCTAGGGCGTGGGGCTCCCGCTTGGGCCCTCGGCCTTGGGTTTGGGGGAAGCCCGAGCCCGGCTTCGGGGCCCGGGCCGCCCGCAGCCCCCGCCCCCCGGGCGTGCCCCGCCCTCCTCACCCTTGGTGGTCGCCCGGCCCTCCTCAGGCTCCTGGTCGGGCTCCTCCGCCGTCTCCCAGGCGGCCTCCTCCTCGGACGAGCCCTCGGACTCGCGGGCCATGGCCGGTGCCGCCCGCGCCGGCGGGGCGGCGGGGGGCGCGGGGTGCCCGCGGGGGCCGCGGGGCGGCCAGGCCCGGGGCCGGAGCGTCCCGCGGCCGCCATGGGGCCGCACGAGGATGTGGTTGTTGTAGTAGACGCGGCACAGCAGCGAGTGCACCAGTTCCAGGAACATGAAGCGGAAACCCACCATGGGGAACTGGTGGGCGTCCACCAGGTTGTCCAGGCCCTCCTGCGGCTGCTCTGCCCCATCCTCCTCCGCCGGCCCGAAGTCCGAGTCGTCCTCCTCGGCCGCGGCGCTCCCGCCCTCCCGGCCGCGGGCCAGACCCAGACCCAGAGCCAGCGCAGCGTCCCCGAGGCCTCCCACGGGCCCCGCCACTTCGACCACCTCAGTCCGGGGGAGCCCGGACTCGACGGCCACCTCCATTCG
>NW_027397095.1:12950265-12991992 GCF_003265705.2 Callorhinus ursinus | reverse complement strand
GCTCGAGGGCCACCTCTATTCCAGGGGGCCCGGACTCGAGGGCCACCAGCAACTCCCCGAGGCCTCCCACGGGCCCCGCCACTTCGACCACCTCCATCCGGGGGAGCCCAGACTCGACGGCCACCCCGATGCCGCCTCCAGCCTCCGGGGCCCACGCCCCCGCCACGCGCACGGGGCTCTCCTGGCCACCTGGGGCCCCGCCTGTATCCCCGGAGGCGGACATGGCACTGAGCAATACCTCGCTGGGGCGGCGACCAGGCCGAGGCGACGCCAACGGCAAAGATGGTGGCCCCCGAGGGGGCTGCCGCAGACTGGAGGCCGTGGGCAGCGGGGCCCGACGCGAGGTGGACTGGGCGGCCGAGGAGCAGGCCACGGAGGGGAGGACAGTCTGTGGCGGTGCCTGAGGAGGCCCGCGACGGGAAGGGAAGGGGGTGGATGTCACCAGCGGCCCACCCAGCCCTCCGCTCAGGTGACAGCGGACAGGACTACAAAGGTCCCCCTAGAACCGTGACTGGGGGCGGGGACAGAAGCTTCAACAATGGGCCGCGGCCCACTGCTGGACCTCCAGGCTCATTTGTCGAGAAGCAAGGATTGACATGCTCAGCCTCCAATGAGTGACCAAGGCCCTTGGGTTCTAGGGTTGCTCATGGTTACCTCCCTGTTCTTCGAGGCCTGAGGGTCCTCCACGACTCTCAGGTCCACACGACTCCTGTCCCTTTAATTTTACCAGTGTCTGAAAAAGTATAGTGGTCCAATACAGAGACACCTTGGGCCATGTGAATTGCAAGGTGTTCCCCGATTTCCACTTGATAATGGCTCATGCAACTAGGGACAGGGTCATAAAAATGGTGTACAGCTCAGACTTCAGCAGTAGTAAAAATCTCCCAAGAAGAGAGAAAGAAGTGGGACAATTTAACATGGTTAAAGCTACTTGGAAAAGAATAGACAAAATTGACATGGGTGCAGTCAGAACTGAGTATTGAAGAAGTGGTGAATGAGAGGAGTTAGAAGGTATATAATGAACCCTGACAAATTTAAGCCTTCAAAGAATGAACAAAAAAGAGATACTTCTTTTAAAGGACCAGGTCATCTCCTAAGAGCTAATAAGCCTGACAGACTTTAAAAGAGCAGCCTTCCTAGGATGTTTCTGAAGCAACAGTCCAAGTCTTTTTTTTTTTTAAGATTTTATTTATTTATTTGACAGAGAGAGACAGCAAGAGCAGGAACACAAGCAGGAGGAGTGGGAGAGGGAGAAACAGGCCTCCCGCCAAGCAGGGAGCCCGATGCGGGGCTTGATCCCAGGACCCCGGGATCATGACCCCAGCCGAAGGCAGACGTTTAAGGACTGAGCCACCCAGGTGCCCCCCAAGTCTTTTTATTGATTTCAAAATCTACTTAATCAAGACCTCAAGTGTAATTCTGAAAATTATGCAGAAATTAACTGCTATTTCATACTCATTCTGTTAAAAAAAAGTTTTATAATACTAAAAATGTCTTTTGAAAAAACATAGCAAATAATATTTGGATATTTAATACCAATAAATCCTGTCAAAGTGAGGAGGGATGTTTTCCTTTCATCAACCCAACAAAATTTTACTGTTTTTATTTTTTATTTTTCCACCACAATAATAGAGCATGGTGCTATCAAAAGACGTTGGTTTAAATCTGGAAGGCAATGTAGAAAATCTCTAATTTGTAATCCTCACTATAAAGAGAGCAAAACTGAGGTAGAATCCCAATCTGAGGTCTAGAGTTGGTTTTAACATTTAGCCACTGATGTGATTGTAGGAAAATTATCATTTCTATGCCTCAGTTTATCATTTTTGAAGGGAGAGTAATAATTAGCTATCTTACAGTGTTGCTCTAAGAATCAAACAAGATAATGGGGTAATGCTCTTTTTCATACTGTGATATGTTATATACACATAAGGTATTATTATGTCAATAATAATCTTTCCATTCTTCAACTACTGGAGAGAAGCTATTGAGTAGTTTCTCAGGCCTTCAGAGAGAATCATCTAATTTGGTTTTGGAGGAATCCGTTGTTCCCAGCTAATGCACTTACACACTTCCTCCCTGGCTGAGATCATAACCTGGCTTTAGTAAAGATTTGAGTAAAATAGGTAGATGGAATGAGATGGGATTATATTTAGGATATTAACCATTTGTTGAAAATATGTTCTTAGTTTGATTTTGTCTTCTAAGTTGGTTAATATTTCTAAGTATGTAGTTTTTCATTTTTATGTTACAAAATCTAATAATATTATTTTCATGGTTTTAACATCATAAATTTGCAAATCTTTTCTCATCCAGAGATAAATTTTATATTTTCTTCCTTTTGGAGGTCTTCTTAATGTTTACATTTAACTCCTTAATCCATTTGGAATTAATACTGACACATAGTATAAGGTTAAAATATCAGTTATCTTTAATTTTAAACAGCTCACCTATAGCACCATTTGTTGAGTAATTACTCCACTCTATAATGATGTGTGGCCATGTATCCTTTAGCACTTTCCATAAATGTAGAAGAGATGCAAGAGAAAATGCATATTCTTCCAAAATTTCAGAGCTGGAAAGGCTTTTAGATATTGAAGCTAACCATTCTTTTTTAAATGTGGAAACTAAGGCCCAGAGCAGCTAACTAGCTTCCCCAAGGTCTTGCAACTTAATGGAGGAGCCAGGACTAAAACCAGTCTCCTGACCTTCAATCTGAAGTTGAAATAGGCCTACTTCTTATATGTGCTGCTTCGGGAGAAACTTGACAGCAGAAGGTTAATTAACCAGGCACAAAGTAAATGGCCAAGAGTTGAGGCTCTCTGAAAGTTCCAGACCAGCACTCCTGATCTCTAGTCAATAAGCAAGTATTTACTAAACAACTACATATAATGTCCCATGTAAGACCTTGCCAGGGATGGAGAAGCAAGGGCCATCATCTCTGGTGGCATATCATAGTCTAGTTGGGAGAAAGGACTGCATGTTGGAAAAAAAAAAAGAGCAGCCCCTGACATTCAGAGCTGGACTGGCACCCATGCTAGGCCTTTTTATTCTCCTATTGGACATAAACAATGTCATAGAACACCAACATCAGACAAGGGCATTCAGCGACCATGATGAAAGGAGGCAAAGCAAGGCCACTTTGTAATTTTACTTAAGCAGGGACAAAAACAAGGTCACAAAATACTAAACATCTTCCTCTCTTGGCTAAAATGAGTGTCTACCACTTCTTTACCAATTATAATTTTATCCTGATTCTAGTCTCCCCTCCCTATAGATAAGATTTTTTGTAATACCCATCATAGAACTGTCCCTACTTTGGGCGCCTGGGTGGCTCAGATGGTTAAGCGTCTGCCTTCGGCTCAGGTCACGATCCCAGGGTCCTGGGATTGAGTCCCACATCGGGCTCCCTGCTCCTTGGGAGCCTGCTTCTCCCTCTGCTTCTCTCTCTCTCTCTCTCTCTCCCTCCCCCCCTCTCTCCTTCTGTCTCTCATGAATAAATGAATAAATTCTTTAAAAAAAAAAACTGTCCCTACTTTGTAATAGCATCTAATCTGGAGCAAACCCCTGTTTCCTTCAAAACTTCCCCAAATAATCAAACCCAAACCCAATGCTTATAGTAGGTTCTTTACCCAACTTGTTCAACTACTGGTATGTTCCTTTGGTCTTAGGCTGGAGGATATTGACGATGTAAAACATTTCTGTCTTTACACTTATATATTGACTCAGCCAAGTGAGTCAGGAGGCCTCACAATTGGTGGGCTTTTCTCAGAAAAAGCTTCCCAGAGGAGGGAGGACTTGGATTCAAAAGATGGGCATGATGTCCTGACTGAGAAGGACAGTAAAGGCAGGACATGGTCTCCACATGGCCCTTGTTGAGATGCACTCACAACCTCGGAGGGTTATGGGCTATAAGAAGAGCCTGAGCCTTGGGGTACGGGAAAGGAAACAGATGTTGCTCCTGGCCAGGGGGCAGACTTAGATGACCTTCCATGTGACCGAAGCCCCGAGGTGAGGAAGGTGCCAGATAGGACACTCCCATTTCCTACCACATGCTCTGACCAGGGCTGCCCCCACTCTTCCTTAGCAAAACAAAGCTCCCAGGTAGATGGTTTTTCATATGAAATCAGAGTATTTCTGGGGCACCTGGGTGGCTCAGTCGTTAAGCGTCTGCCTTTGGCTCAGGTCATGATCCCAGGGTCCTGGGATCGAGCCCCACATCGGGCTCTCTGCTCGGTGGGAAGCCTGCTTCTCCCTCTCCCACTCCCCCTGCTTGTGTTCCCTCTCTTGCTGTGTCTCTCTCTGTCAGATAAATAAATAAAATCTTTAAAAAAAAATCAGTATTTCTGCTTTCTTTACCTCCTTCCTATCTCTATCCATTCTTTTTTCAAAACTTTCAATAGGATCATCACTATTCACTTTAGAGAAGATAGCATGTTACCAAAAACAAAAAAAAACACAAATCAAAAACCATACAGGTGTCTTTCCAGGTCGTGAAAAGCTGGGCTGTCCACTTGAAGCTGATAGGACAAACACTCCAGACCCTAGTTATTCAATCCTTCAGTGAGCGGGTATTAAGTACCTACTATCTACCTGGAATTATGGTAGGGGCTGGGGACTCACAGGTACCTAAGACCCATGGCTTGTCCTACTTCATGGTCTAGAGGGTTAGACAGATACTTGAATAATGATGACACAGGGTGTCAAATGCTATAACAGGGATTGGCATGAAGTGGGAGCATGGGAGAGAAAATGATTAGTTGGCGGGGGAGGAGAGGTGAAGGAAGTGGGTTGGTGCCTGGGAAGGTGCTCAAGAGGAGTCATTTCAGGTGGGTCCTAAAACTAGGAGTTCAATTGGCACTAAAGGTGGGTGGGAGGGAGGTTAGTGAAGGTAAAGGAAATAGCATGAGCAATGGCAGAGATAGGGAATGAAAATGGCTGGAGCACTGGGCAGAACGGCGGATGGGCCTTTAAAGCTAAGATGCAGGAGTGGGGGACAGGGCTGGGTGGCTCATTCAGTTGAGTACCGGACTCTTGGTTTCAGCTGAGGTCATGATCTCTGGGTCATGGGATTGAGCCCCACATCAGTCTTCTAAGCTGAGCACAGTGTCTGCTTGAGATTCTCCTCTTCCTTTGCCCCTCCCCCTGCTCGCACTCTCCCTCTCTCTCTCTCAGTTTAAAAAAAAAAAAAAAGCTGAGTGCGGGCCTTGAATGCTTCAGTAAGGAGTTTGCCCTTTGTCCTGAAAAGTAGGTCTTCTGCTTCTAAAACAATCACAGAGATGGTAGCAGAATTAGCAGAATAATTTGTGGTGCATTTAGGAACAATTAGAGCCAAGAAAAGGTCTGCTAAGTCCCTTAAAGTCTTTCCAGCAAGTTTTAGTGTCCACACTTTTTCTCTTTGTAAAAATAACACATATTCTTTGTATAATAGATCAAAAAAATAGATAAGCCAAAACAAGGAAGCGGAAATCACACATATCATGGGGCACCTGGGTGGCTCAGTCGGTTGAGTGTCTGACTCTTGGTTTCAGCTCGGGTCATGATCTCAGGGGCATGAGATCAAGCCCCGCATCAGGCTCCCTGCTCTGCGGAGAGCCTGCTTCTCCCTTTGCCTCTGCCACTCCCCCTGCTTGTGTTTTCTCTCTCTAGCTCTCTCTCTCTGACAAATAAATAAAATCTTTAAAAAAATTATAAGATAATAAGGTGGGACCTTTTTTTTTTAAATATTTTTTTTAATTTTATTTATTTATTTCAGAGAGAGAGAATGAGAGACAGAAAGCACGAGAGGGAAGAGGGTCAGAGGGAGAAGCAGATTCCCTGCTGAGCAGGGAGCCCGATGTGGGACTCGATCCCGGGACTCCAGGATCATGACCTGAGCCGAAGGCAGTCGCTTAACCAACTGAGCCACCCAGGCGCCCAATAAGGTGGGACCTTGACCACTGGGCACGGCGGTTCCTGGGACCGGTCTAAAGTCAAGGGGCCCAAATCACCTGTCCACTGGCTCACACCCTTACCTGCCATCCCTGATCACAGCCATTATGCCTCGTGGTCAGAAGAGTAAGCTCCGTGCTCGTGAGAAACGCCGCTGTAACAGAGATGAGACCCGAGGTCTTATGAGTGCTCAGGCCACCACAGCAGAGGAGGAAGAGACCACTTCTTCCTCCTCTCCTGTTTTTGGGGATGCTCCCTCAGGCTCCCCTGTTCCTGGCACTTCCCCGGAGCCCCAGGAAGGTGTGGCCACCACCAGTGCTGCTGCAGGTGTTTCACGCCCGAGATCTAATGTAGGTGCCAAGAGCCAGGTTGAGGAAAATAAAAATTCCTCTCAGGCCTCAACTTCTACTGAGAGTGCTCGCAAAGATCCTCTAACCAGGAAGGTGGGGATGTTGGTGCAGTTCCTGCTGTATAAGTATAAATTGAAGGAGCCCATTAAAAGGCAGACATGCTGAAGATCGTCAACAAAAGGTACAGGGAGCACTTCCCCGAGATCCTCAGGAGAACCTCTGAGCGCATGGAGCTGGTCTTTGGCCTAGAATTAAAGGAAGTCAAGCCAGGCGGTCACTCCTATACCCTCGTCAGCAGCCTAGACCTCACCAGTGATGGCAGTGTGAGCAGCGCCTGCGGCTTTTCTAAGAATGGGCTTCTCATGCCTCTCCTCGGTGTGATCTTCTTGAGTGGCAAATGCACCTCTGAGGAAGATATCTGAGAATTCCTGAATATTTTGGGCATCTATGATGGAAGGAGGCACTTCATCTTTGGGGAGCCCAGGAAGCTCATCACCCAAGATTTGGTGCAGGAAAAGTACCTGGAATACCGCCAGGTGGCCAACAGTGATCCTCCACGCTACGAGTTCCTGTGGGGCCCGAGGGCCCACGCTGAGACCAGCAAGATGAAAGTCCTAGAGTTTCTGGCCAAGATCCGTGATACCGTCCCCAGTACCTTCCCGCCGCATTATGAAGAGGCTCTGCGAGATGAGGAAGAGCGAGCCCGAGCCCGAGCCCGAGCCGCAGCTGGGGCTGCCTCTACTACCAAGGCCGGTGCACGTTCCCAGGCCAAGTCCAGCCGCTCCTCTCGTCCCTAGACAGGGCTGAGGCAGATTCTTCGCTTTGTTGTTGGGAAGGCCTGTTAACTAGTGTTCCTGATATGCACAAATAACTTGCTATCTTTTTGTTTGTTTGTTTACATGTTTCAAGCAGTGTTCCTTTCAACAGAAAGTTTATTTAGATTCAGAATATAAGTTTATGAGTGACATGGATCACACATTTATTGCTGTTTATCAGGTTTAGGAGTAAGAGTTTGTTTTTGTTTTTGTTTTTTTGAAATACAAATTAGAAATCCTTAAATCACTTTTGTGATTCAGAGCAAGCTAACATGGCTTTAGGATAGGAATATCTTTGGAAAAGTGAGAGTTCCACACTAAAATAGTTGGTATCAGAAGGTAGATGGATGGATGGATGGATGGATAGATAGATTGAGTAAAAATTGGTTAATTCTTGGTTTGTCTTACTTTTTGTAAATTTAAAAGACATACCTCAATTTGTTTATGTTTGTCAAGAATGTTTAAGAATATAAATCATAGTGAATCAGAAGAAAAAATTATAAGATAATAAGACCATAGATAAATGAGCAAAGGACATGGATAGATAAATCATAGATAAACACAAATGATTTTTAAACATATGGACAAATGACTTTTGAGCATTTGGACATATGCTCAAACTCAATGCAAATTAAAATTATATTGAGGTAATGATAATCACTAGCATTTATTAAGTGCTCATTATAGGTTGGGCACTATTTTAAGCACTTACATAGATTATCTTATTTACTCCTTGCAACAAAGCTATGATATGTGACTACTATTATTATGCATCTTTTGCAAATTAGGAAACCAAAACGTACAGAGGTTTAGCAACTTTCCCAAGGATACACAGTCAGTAAGGGGCAGAGCCTGAATTAAGAAAATAAAATAATAAAATAATCTCCTTACCCAGAACTAATCACTCTGATATTTGGTATATAATTCAGTTTAATTTTTTCAGGTTGGTAAGAAACTATAATTCTTAATTCTCCTCTTTGACTAGAGATTTCCACTCTAAATAGGAGGTTGGCTGTTGATTGCAAATAGATGTTCTTTATCATGTTAAGAAAGTTTCCTGTTCCTCTATTATTAACAGCTGTGTGGCTTAGGGTAGGTTGTCTCTCTGGTCCTCAGTTTCATTTCTTGAAGGTAATAGTTACCATCCCACAGGATTTTTGTGAATGTTCAATGTGATAATATAAAATGACCATTATCAGAATTAAGGGTTATTAGTGAAGTTTGTCAGGGTTTCCTCACTTTCTTTCTTTTTTTTTTTTTTTAAGATTTATTTGACAGAGAGAGACACAGCGAGAGAGGGAACACAAGCAGGGGGAGTGGGAGAGGGAGAAGCAGGCTTCCCGCGGAGCAGGGAGCCCGATGTGGGGGCTCCATGCGGGGCTCCGTGCGGGGCTCCATGCAGGGCTCGATTCTGGACCCTGGGATCATGACCTGAGCCCCAGGCAGAGGCTTAATGACTGAGCCACCCAGGCTCCCCAGGGTTTCCTCACTTTCTAAGCACGCAGTTATTGCAGAGGAAGCAGAATATTAATTTAGTCCTCTTGTCCACCTTCAACCACTAAATGCTTGCTGTCTGGATAGAAGAAATTACTAGAAATGCATGCCTGCAGATCCCCCCCCTCCATTTTTATGATCTTAGTCATTCTTATGGGACTTTTCCTCCCAGGTTATCCCATGGCTGCCTCTTTCTTAGAATTCAGGTTTTAGTCAAAGAGCACTCACGGGGGATCCTCCCTGATCACCCTAAGTAAAGCTGTCATCCAGTGCCACCCCAGTCACTGTCATATCCCTATCCTGTTCTATTTTTTCATAGCTTAGAAATTTTCCCATTTAATCACTTTTTATCTTTGTTGTTATAACCCTATCCCCATTACCCCCCGTTGTACCCCCACCACAGAGGCAGGGCTTATTGTCTGTTTTCTTCACTATGTCCCCCAAACACCTAGAACAATGCCTGGAACATAGTAAATACTCAAACATTCATGAAATGACTACACTCGTCCCCACTCTTCCACAGTTTGAGCTACCCATGGTCAAGTGCAGTCCAGAAGCAGATGATCCTCCTTCTGGTATGTCAGGTCAATAGTAGCCTGATGCTATGTTGCAATGCCTATGTCATTCCCCTCACTGCATCTCATCAGGTAGGCATTTTATCATCTCCCATCATTACAAGAAGGGTGAGTATAGGATGTTAAGATATTTTGAGAGAGAAACCACATTCACATAACTATTACAGTATTATAATTGTTCTATTTTATTATTAGCTCTTGTTGCTCATCTCTTATTTTGCCTAATTTATAAATTAAACTTTATCATAGGCATGTATGTATAGGAAAAAAAAACATAGTATATCTAGGGCTTGATACTCTCTGTGGTTTCAGGCAGCCACTGGAGGACTTGGAATGTACCCTACACAGATGGGGGGACTGTTGTATAAGCAACTTGCTTTCTCTATATTGGTTAATTATACAAGGTACAAAACCAAATGTTACTGGGTTGTAGGATTACATTTATGAATTGGGCGAGCCCCCGATAGGTTAGTGAGATTAAAATTGGGCCTGGAATTTCTGTAAAGTGTTGGTAATTTCCCCATATCAATATATCCCATATCACCAGAGGGGTATGATCATCTTTAGATTGAGGGGGCAACTTCATAGGGAAAATGTCTTAATTTAACAGTTAAAAGCATGTGGAAGATTGCAGGGGATTACACCATTGTTAAAGTTTGTTTGCTTTGTAGTTAACTCACAATAAATTACAACTTTTGGAGGTCAGAGAGGTCACATGCTCAGAAGTCAACTTGCTGTCTCTTTACACGGTGTAAGTTAAAATCTTCCAAAACTTTCTTCCCCTGCTTTCCCACAGGTGTGAAATTCCCCACCTTGGCATCATTTCTTAGGCGCTCTCAGAGACAAGTACATTGTAACTTAAAATGGTATCACAACCTACTGAAAGTATCATTAACCAAACATTATTTAAGGCACCGTCTGGAGGAAGTAGAATAGAAGTTCTGAGGAGGCAAGGAGTAGAGGAATGAAGAAAACACCTGGAACATGGGGTGCTCCCAGGGAAGGAAGGTCTGTATGGAGAATGACAGTGAGTAATCCTGATTTTAGGTGCCTGGAAGTAGTGGTGAGGTTGGAGAGGACAGAGGTCACTGCCTGAGCATGAAGGACATTGGAAAAAGAGGCAAAGGACCTAGAGAAGCAAATGTCCCATTTTTATTTTTTTTTATTTTTTATTTTTTTAAAGATTTTATTTATTTATTTGAGAGAGAGAGAATGAGAGATAGAGAGCACGAGAGGGAAGAGGGTCAGAGGGAGAAGCAGACTCCCTGCTGAGCAGGGAGCCCGATGCGGGACTCGATCCCGGGACTCCAGGATCATGACCTGAGCCGAAGGCAGTCGCTTAACCAACTGAGCCACCCAGGCGCCCCGTCCCATTTTTATAGCTTTGCCTAAGACTAACTTCTCTCTGGAGGTGCTTGATACTTTAGGACAGAAAATGAATAAGACCCTTTGAGGTTCCAAATAGTGAGGAGCTCACAGTTTAGGGAGGCTTACGTAAAACAGATGATGAAGTATGCTATTGTAACATAGGGGAGAGAAAGTTATTAATGCCATCCAGATAAGGTATCTAAGTAACCTTAATTGAATGTAGAAACAAGACCTCCTCACCAAACTCATGGGCCACCTTCTTTTCTCGGACCAACTACCCTTTTACCCACTTTCTTATCTAGATTCTAGAGATTAGGCCCATTTACTACTTAAAGTCATACATAAAACTATAGCAATACTGATATGAACTTCCTCAGGGCCCATGTAACCGCTCTCTAGCTTTAGAAATAAAGCAGTAGAAATGGAGTTGAAGCTCTGCATATCTTTTCCTCAAGTAGTAACCAGTATCATGAATTTGGTGTTTCATTCCCATGCGCATTTTTTCTTTGCCTTCATTTACTGGAATGAAACATGTGTTGTTAAATACACACGTTTATCCCCAAGTATGTAGTATTTTTTGCATATTATAAAATTCTATATAAGTGGCATCACAGTATTTGTATTCTTCTGCAACCACCTTTGTGCCTTACTCTTTTCTCCGCTACCACCACCTAATCATTACCATCAGGGCAGTATGTGTTTCAGGATCTTGTAAGCTCCCGTCCTACCCCCCAGCCCAGTCCTCACCGACCTATTCAGTTTACCGGCAGCATATTCCAGCCAGTGGATTAAGGTTGGTTTTACCTTAGGTGAAGGTCCCCTTCTCCTGTTGTCTTGTGCCAAAATACAGACCTAGATCATCACATTGGGAGCCACACTTTGAAAACCACTGCTCTGGAGCATCTTTTTCCCTGGATATTTTAGCCTCCCTTGCACAAAATAGTCTGATACAAACTTACCAAAAGGTGAAAAGATAGCATTCCTAGTAGGTAGAGTGGTTCAAAAACTGTTTTATTAACAGTTTAAATGTACTTCATGACAAAGTATAAAATGAAAACAAGACGTTATTAACACCTCACTGATTAATCACCAGACTGTGACTAAGTTTCTTTTAATGTAACAGTCATACAGAAATCCTCAAACAAGGGGCACCTGGGCAACTCAGTTTGTTAAGCGTCTGACTCCTGATCTCAGCTCAGATCTTTTTCTTTTCTTTTCTAAGATTTTTTAAATTTATTTGACAGAGAGAGACACAGCGAGAGAGGGAACATAAGCAGGGCAGGTAGGAGAGGGAGAAGCAGGCTTCCCGAGGAGCAGGGAGCAGGATGCGGGGCTCGATCCCAGGACCCCGAGATCATGACCTGAGCCAAAGGCAAACGCTTAACGACTGAGCCACCCAGGCGCCCCTCAGCTCAGGTCTTGATCTCAAGGTCAAGAGTTCAAGTGCCCATCATGGAGCCTACTTAAAAAATAAAATAAAATATATCTCTTTTAAAAAAAAACTCAAAAAGCTAATAGTTATTGAATATGGTCTAACTGGAACCCTTTACCACACCTATGGTCAGGTTAAAAGGGCATCATTTACTAGTTAGTACAAGAGACTACATTTCTACTATGTAAGGAGGAAGGCACAAGCCACGTGAGCCGGCTTGAAAACTACTTCAGTTGGTTTCTCAGGAAGGTTTTCTAAACCACTCTTGGTGTCTGAGTATTCTGATATTTACAACTGTAGTCTGACAGCTATGACAAAAGGGCTTCACCAGAACCAAACTGTGGAAGTACATAGAGTACAGTGGGAATTCTGTATCTGGCACAAAAGTAGGGGACAATTGAAATTCTAAGAAGAAAACTGGTTTTAAAACCTTTATAAAGCTTCTTATTTAGCTACCTAGAACATTTTTTTAAATAAGCTCTAAGCAATTCAGAAGATGTTTAGGCTATCCTTTAATGATATATAGCATACCCGGCTCACTGCTACTTGCACTCTGCCAAGTAGAGTCTGCTTTAGGGTTCTCCTTCTACATCTGGTTAATCTTTTTCTTCTTCTCACCTGCTTCTTCCCCTTTGTCATAGTCATCATTCTATGTGCTTGGTCCTGCCAAGTATAATACTGATCGTGGGACTAGATGCTCCTGGAAAAAGAACCACAGTTGAAGATCTTCAGGAATCATAGCTGTAATAACCCTACTTAGCTTTCCAAGCTGGGCATTTCAGGACTCCAAAAGTAATTGAAGAATAAGTCTTTGGAAGTTGTTTTGTTTTTTGTCTCTCTCTAAAATAAGTAAATAATGAAATAAATAAATAAAATCTTAAAAAAAGAAAAGGGATCAGAATCATCTGGATATGACCTCATTATATATGTTTTAGACAACACCTCATTTGAGAAATACTCACTGGGCTCAAAGAAATTCTGTGAAACTCATAGGCTCAGCAGCATTGGAGAACGTGAGCAAAGTCTCTCTCAGGTGCTCTAAAATAGGATCGTTGGGTTTCTGAACCACATTTCTGAGCAACTCTGTGTTCTTTAAAACTTTCACACCAAAATAAAGAATTTTTTAGGGTAGACTTTACTTTCAGATGTTTTCTCAAGTTTTGTCTTCTTTTTTTATTTCCTTAACTGTCTCCTCAATACCTGGTTTCCACTTATTTTCATTTTCTGTAGGCTCATAAGATGATTTGTATCTCTTATCAAACAGAGGTTGATAGGGACAGGCATATTTTCTCTCAGTACCATGAATTACTTTATGATGATGTTTAGATCTCATTTTTGCCTGTTCTATCTGGAGTTTCCTGACAGCAGTAAGTCACTGCTTAACAACATTAGGCAAGTCCTGAAAGAAGTTTACACATGCTCCAACTAAATATATCACATTTTTCTTGGGATGCTACCTTGGCTGGAGGAATTTGTCTCCTCTCTACGATTGATTTCTTCCTTCCAGCCCTCAGTCACGAGGGGGCCGGCCACTCTTGTTGTACCTTGTGATGCCAGCACCACAGCATCCCTGGCAGAAAAGAGCCTCCTGAGCAGAGCTTGAAGGTCCTTTGCTTTCCCATTCCTCAGCATTCAGAAACAGTCCTCTCATTTGGTTGTGGAACAGTCAGTCAGTTGGTTATTAGGTCTATGAACTTAAACATTTCCCCACTAGCTACTGAGACTTTATACCCTTCCTTCCCTTTTGTCAAAGACTGAACGAGGTAAATGCTGTCAAATTGAGGGTAGGACATAAACCATTTGTTCTTTTTGTTGTATTTTTCTCATTTTGCATTTGCTTCTTATGTTTGTTAATATTTCTAAGTATATTGGTTTCCCTTTTTTGTGTAGAAGGTTCCCAGTGTTTTCCTTTTTTTCCATATTCTTCCATTTCTTCCATACTCTTTCAAATTATAAAATTCTTTACCATCTGATGACAACATAATTGAAGCATATATTTTCTTCTCATTTTTGTGCTGTGAATTTTTACCACGTATGCCCTTACCCATCTGGAGTTATTTTGGCACATGATATGAAGTTTGGGTCATGGTTGGCTTTTTTTCCCCTTTTCATCACTCCAGGGAACCTAGCAAGTTCAAGTGCCCACCGTGGAGCCTACTTAAAAGAAATTACTTCTATTCTAGCTATCCAGAACATGGATCATCTAGCTCGTGTCAAAAGAGAAGCATTTTCTTATTTTTTTCTTTCTCTTTCTTCTCCAGATAACCCAGCAGAGCAATTTGTATTAGTGTTCTTGTAAGAGACCAGTTGAATTAGATTTTCTGTATTAGTTTATGGCATTAATGCCATTTCTGATAGTTCCCTGATTTTATTGACTTGATTTGTAATCTAGGGTTGGACTAATACATGGCAGGTTACTTATTATGGTTCCTGGAGTGATGAAAATCCAAGGCCCATAATTGATTTAGTGCAATGAAAGAGATTCAAGTGTGCAGGATTTTAAGGGAAACCAGGGTAGTAATTGCATACTAGTGCCTCTTCCTTTCATTTAGCCTTATCTTTTTTTTTTTTTTAAAGATTTTATTTATTTATTTGACAGGGAGACACACAGCGAGAGAGGGAACACAAGCAGGGGGAATGGGAGAGGGAGAAAGGGAGCCCGATGCAGGGCTCGATCTCAGGACCCTGGGATCATGACCTGAGCCAAAGGCAGACGCTTAACGACTGAGCCACCCAGGCGCCCCTCATTTAGCCTTATCTTAACTCAGAAACAGCCCCAGCAGAACTTGCAGTCTTCATCCTTACCTCTAACACTTTTATAAAAATATTTTGAATCTTTGACTTCTTGCCTGAATTACTGTTGGCTGACAAATGTGCTATTGATATTTAGACATTGGGCCATTTATGCACTGTTTAATTAGGGAAGTGATACCTGACAGAGGACTAAAGAGATTTTATAATGGGGAGCATAAAAAGATCATGCATTTAAACAGTGGTGTGACTTTTGTTTTGGAAGATAAAGGTTATTGTAAAATTGTTTTCCTTGGTTATACCTTTCAGAAATAGTACAGAATTTGATGATGAGGTGGAGAAGAAAACTTAATCCACTTCTCAACTCTGTTGCTTCCTCCTTAGTTCGAACTTTGAGAATTCTTGCCTTGATTATTGCAGTAGCCTCTTAACTGGTCTCCCTGCTTCCATTCCATTTCAGTCTGTTCCTGCTCCTCCAGCAGAGTGATCCTGTTAATTCATAAATCCAGTCATGTGCAAAACCCTCTTTAAAATACCTCCCATATTGGGCACCTGGGTGGCTCAGTCATTAAGCGTCTGCCTTTGGCTCAGGTCATGATCCCAGGGTCCTGGGATCGAGTCCCACATCGGGCGCCTTGCTCCGCGGGAAGCCTGCTTCTCCCTCTCCCACTCCCCTGCTTCTGTTCCCTCTCTGGCTGTGTCTCTCTCTGTCAAATAAATAAATAAAATCTTAAAAAAATAAAAATAAAATAAATAAAATAAAATACCTCCCATACCGTGTTAGGTAAAACCCAAGTAATTCCGATAGCCTTATAGAGCCCTCCATGATCTGGACCCTTATTACTTCTCTGATGTTATATCCGACTTGTCTCCCCAATACTCTGCTCCAGCCACACTAGCTGTGCCTCTGACACGCTGGGCATTTTCTTCCTCAGGACTTTGGCACTTGCTTCCTCAGCCTGCAGTCCCCTTCCTCCACTGATCTGTATGCCTCATTCCCTCACCTTCTTTTCTTCTTCAATCAAAGGTCATCTTCTTACTGGCGCCTACCCTGATTGTCCTATTTTAACTTGAAACCCTCTCTCAATATTCTTACTTACCTTCTCCTGCTTTATTTTTCTTACCAGATCGTATCACTTGCTAACCTACTCTATATTTTACTTATTTGTTTACAGTTTATAAAGGTGTCTCTGGGCAGGGCAGGAGGGTATTGGGCCCAGAGGTGAGATTCTCTTCATCAGATTAAGGAAAGTGTTCTTTGAGATTTATTTAATGCTTGTTCTACATGTATTAAGATAATAATTAGATTGTTCTTTTAATGTGGGAATTACATTGCTAGGGGTTTTTTCAATTTTCTCTCTTCAAAGAACCAACTTCTTCTGGCTTTGTTGATGTTTATGTTTGATTTCTACTTCATTGCTGCTCTTTCTTATTCCCTTCCTTCTACATTCTTTGAGTTTAATTTTGTGTTCTTTTTCTCCCTTCTTGAGGTGGATATTCGATTCGCATTGATTTACCAGCCTTTTATCTTTTCTAAGATTTGCACGTAAGGCAAAGGCCACCTTCATGGGTGTGTCACCTGTGCAGTCACACAAGGTTCCACACTCAGAAGCCACCTCCCCTGACTTGGATTATGCTGTTGCCATCTTAAAATTTTTTATTTTATCTTGAAATAGCACAGAGACAGCCCCCTTAGAATTACATTTAAATAGCGAATAGAAGGGCGCCTGGGTGGCTCAGTCGTTAGGCATCTGCCTTCCCCTCAGGTCATGATCCCAGGGTCCTGGGATCGAGCCCCACATCGGGCTCCCTGCTCTGCGGGAAGCCTGCTTCTCCCTCTCCCACTCCCCCTGCTTGTGTTCCCTCTCTCGCTGTGTCTCTCTTTGTCAAATAAATAAATAAAATCTAAAAATAAATAAATAGCAAATAGAAAACACCACGGCAAGTTGAGAGAGAGACTATGATGAAAAGGAGAGGGGCGCCTGGGTGGCTCAGTCGTTAAGCGTCTGCCTTGGAGCAGGTCATGGTCCCGGGGTCCTGGGATCGAGCCCCACATCGGACTCCCTGCTCCGCGGGAAGCCTGCTTCTCCCTCTCCCACTCCCCCTGCTTGTGTTCCCTCTCTCGCTGTGTCTCTCTCTGTGAAATAAAGAAATAGAATATTTATTTATTTTTTTTTTTAAAGATTTTATTTATTTATTTGAGAGAGAGAATGAGAGATAGAAAGCACGAGAAGGAAGAGGGTCAGAGGGAGAAGCAGACTCCCTGCTGAGCAGGGAGCCCGATGCGGGACTCGATCCCGGGACTCCAGGATCATGACCTGAGCCGAAGGCAGTCGCTTAACCAACTGAGCCACCCAGGCGCCCAAGAAATAGAATATTTAAAAAAAAAAAAAAAAAAGAAAAGAAAAGGAGAAAGCTTTATACATTGTCCTTAATGGGTCTTCCCTCACAGCCCAGCTTTTTGGACAAAGGGCCATGCAATTTCATTTTGCACTGGGCCTAGCAAATTTTGTAGACGGCCCTGCTTAAATGTTATTCCAAGGGGCGCCCGGGTGGCTCAGATGGTTAAGAGTTGTGCCTTCAGCTCAGGTCATGATCCCAGAGTCCTGGGATCGAGCCCCGCGTTGGGCTCCCTGCTCAGTGGGAAGCCTGCTTCTCCCTCTCCCTCTGCCATTCCCTCCACTTGTGCTCTCTGGCTCTATCTCTTTGTCAAATAAATAAATGAAATCTTAAAAAAAAAAAGAATGTCATTCCAAGCATGGCATCCCAAAAGTTTGATAGATTATATTTTCTCTCTAATTCAGTTCAAAATATTTTAAAAATTTCACTGTGATTTTTTTCCCTTTTATCCATGGAGTATTTAGAAATGAATTTCTTTCTTTCTTTCTTTATCTTTCAAATGTGGGGGTCTTTCTAGTTATTGTATTATTATTATTTCTAGATTATCTTCAGTCTGATGAGATTTCAGTCCTTTCAAGCTTATTGCTTTGTAATGCATGCGGTCAATTTTGGTAAATGTTCTTTGAGCACTTGAAATACATATATTCTGCAAAATTGGGTGAAGTGTTTTATATATGTTAAGTCCGGTTTGTCAGTTGTGTTGTTTATATCTTCTATAGCTTTATTGAGTTTTTGTTTAGTAAGTTGCTGAGAGAAATATGCTGAAATCTCCCTGTACCATTATGGTATTTTCTATTTTTGCTTTTAGTCCTGTCAATTATTCTTTTATAAATTTTGACATTTGTTGTGTTGTCTTTCCATTTTCATTTGTTTCAAGATATTTTTTTCTTTTGATTTCATCTTTGACCCATGGGTTATTCAGGAGTATCTTATTTAATTTCCACACATTTGTGAATTTTCTGGTTTCCTCCTATTATTGATTTCTAGTTTCATACCACTGTGGTTGGAGAAAAGTACCTTTCAATCTTTTTACATATGCTAAAACTTGCTTTGTGATCTAACATATGATCTATCCTAGAGAATGTTCCATATGCACTTGAGAAGGAATGTGTATTCTGTTGCTGTTCACTAGAATGTTCTGTATATGTCTGTCAGGTCCATTTGGTCTAAAGAATAGTTCAAATCCAATGTTACCTTATTGATTTTCTGTCTGGAGATCTATGCATTATTGAAAGGGGAGTATTGAAGTTCCCATTATTGTATTGTTGTCTATTATTCCCTTCAGATCTGTTAGTATTTGCTTGATATATTTAGGTTCTCTGATATTGGGTGCATGTATATTTATAATTGTTATATCCTCTTGATGAATTATCCCATTTATCATTAAATAATGACCTTGTCTATTATTACGGTTTTTGATTTTTTTTTTTAAGTTTTTATTTATTTAAGTACTTTCTGTACCCAGTATGGGTCCTGAAGTCAAAACCCCGAGATCAAGAGTCACACATTCTTCTGACTGAGCCATCCAGGTACCCCTACAGTTTTTTATTTAAAGTCTATTTTGTCTGATATAAGAATAACTCTCCTTCTCGCTTTTGGTTTCCATTTGCATGGAAAATCTTTTTCCATACCTTCATTTTGAGCCTGTGTCTGTGAAACTGAAGTGAATCTCTTGTAAGTACCATATAGTTGGAGTTTGTTTTTCTATACATTCTATGCCTTTGATTGGAGAATTTTTTTTAAAGGTTTTATTTTATTTTATTTTTTTTAAGATTTTATTTATTTATTTGAGAGAGAGACACAGCAAGAGAGGGAACACAAGCAGGGGGAGTGGGAGAGGGAGAAGGCTTCCCGCGGAGCAGGGAGCCCGATGTGGGGCTCGATCCCAGGACCCTGGGATCATGACCTGAGCTGAAGGCAGACGCTTAACGACTGAGGCACCCAGGTGCCCCTGATTGGAGAGTTTAATCCATTTACATTGGAAGTAATTATTGATGGGTAAGGACTCACTATTGCCATATGTGAATTGTTTTCTGGCTGTTTTTTAGTTCTTTTGTTCCTTTCTTGCAGTCTTCCTTTTGAACTGATGATTTTTTACAGTGGCAGAGTTTGGTTACCTTCTCTTTATCTTGTGTATATCTAATTCTGTATTTTCTTTCCATCCTTTTGTCTCCCTATAACATCTCATGATATTATATCCATATATTCTACTGTCATATTTGTCCATTGAGTTCTTAATTCCAGTTTTTATGTTTTTCATTTTTAGAATTTCCACTTGTTTATTTATTTATTTTTTTAAAGATTTCATTTGTTTATTTCAGAGAGAGCACAAGTTGGGGGGACAGGCAGAGGAAGAGGGAAAAGCAGACTCCGGGAGTCCAATGTGGCGCTTGATCCCAGGACCCTGAGATTACGACCTGAGCCGAAGGCAGACGCTAACCAACTGAGCCACCTAGGTGCCCCTCCATTTGTTTATTTTATATGGTTTCCACCTATTTGCCAAATTTCTCAATTTTTTTACTTCCTTGAACATTTTAAGTAGAATGACTTAAAATTTTATGTCTAACACTCCATTTGTATGTATTTTTTATGTATTTTATTTTCTTTCTGTGTCTTTCTGTCTCTGTGATATGTTGTCTTGTCTTCTCATATTTTCTATTTTGATTGTAGACCAGACGTTTTATCAGGGGTGGGGGTAGTAGAGATATTGTTAGGTTCTAGGTGATGTTTCTATATTTGTTTCAGGTAGGTGCCTAGGCTACGAGCACTAACAACCTCTGGTGCATTTCTAGTTCACCCTTACTCTTTTTTTTTTTTTTAAATATTTTATTTATTTATTTGAGAGAGAGAGAATGAAAGACAGAGAGCATGAGAAGGAAGAGGGTCAGAGGGAGAAACAGACCCCCCGCTGAGCAGGGAGCCTGATGTGGGACTCGATCCTGGGACTCCAGGATCATGACCTGAGCCGAAGGCAGTCGCTTAACCAACTGAGCCACCCAGGCGCCCTAGTTCACCCTTACTCTTAAAACATCACTTTTTCTGGGAGGTTTACTAGGGTTCCTTTTCTCTATGGGACCCTGTTTTATTCTCCCAGCATTGGGAGTCTTTTGAATACACTGTTTATCCTCTCATCCTCTCAGATGGCTCTTCTTGAATTGAAGGTATTTCTAGGGGAAATATGGTCTCTAAAACTGGGTTCTCTTTTCTAGGTTTCCTGTTCTCAAATCTTGGCCCTCTAATTCCTTGTTGTCTTGAGTAGTTCTTCAGTGCCTTAACAGATTAAAAAAATTTTTTTACATAGCTTTTCTCATTATTCTCAATGGAAGGGTTAATATAGATTACCTAGTTGCTATTATTGAATGTGGAACTCACTTATGTTTTTATGATGCATTTTTGCTTTTCCTTGAACTTTCACCGTGATCATCTTTTACTTTTGTCATCTTTTTTTCTGTGTTCACTTGCTTATTCACTTCAGGAAACGTGTATGTATTGTGTACCTACTATGTGCTATTTACTCTATTACATGTTGAGGACTGGGAGAAGGACAAGATATCATCTCATTAAAAAAAAAGATATCATCTTGGGGCACCTGGGTGGCTCAGTCGGTTGAGCATCTGACTTGTGGTTTTGGATCAGGTCATGATCTCAGAGTCGTGGGATCAAGCCCCACATTGAGCTCCACTCTCAGCAAGAAGTCTGCTTGAGATTCTCTCTCTTCTTCTCCCTCTGTCCCTCTGCCCGCTCACACTTGTGCTCTCTCTCTCTCTCTCAAATAAATAAAATCTTAAAAAAAAAAGATACCCTCTCATTTTACTAGATTATTATGGCCTCTTTGAAGAAGTGTCAGTACCTGCATTTAATATATGAGAAATCAGACACTGATAATTAAATTCTTGTCCAAGGTCAGTGTTTCCAGCAGAGCCTGGACTTGATCTTGGAATGACTAATTCTTTTTGAAAGTTCTTTTTTACTCTACTTCATTGCTTGATAGCCTTAAGACTTTAGGGCCAAAGAGACGTTGGCTTACTCTAGCCCAGAAACTGAGATCCCACCATTCAAAACAGGGGTAGTATGAAATAGTATAAAAAAAATTCCCCCAAGTGCCCTACTCTTATGATAAATTACTTTCCTTAATTGGTAGTCATCACAATTGATCCCTTTAAAATTTACCTTGTACTTTCACAAACTGTCTCCATTTTAAGGTTGGTATTGGAAGATAGTACTTTTTTTCTTTTGTGGGGAGAGGGGTAGAGGGAGAGGGAGAGAGATTCTTAAGCAGGCTCCATGCCCAGCATGGAGCCCCATGCAGGGCTCGATCTCACAACCCTAAGATCATGACCTGAGCCAAAATCAAGAGTTGGACACTTAACTGACTGAGTCACCCAGGCACCAAGACAGTACTTTGTAATAAAAGTTGTTTTGCATTGAGCTTCTCTGTAAGACCTGATTTTGCCTAAATTGGATCAAAATTTGCATTATAGTAGAGTTCAGAATTCTAGAGTGTTTGAAGTTAATGTAGAGGTTGCCTAGGTCAAGTTATCTAATAAATATAAATATACATATAAACATATAAGTCTGTCTTTTTAATTCTGAAAACTCATTAATGAAATCACTAACAATAATTCAGATAAAATAGGAGGAAATATGGATTAATTGCCAAACATGAGAATCCCAAACTCTCCAACAAAAGATCAAACTTATGGCTGACATGTCTTTTTTTTTTTCCTGCAAGTATGAACCCCATATAATTTGTAAGAGTAAATCACATAGAGCAGATAGTATTTGGAATTTGGGTTTCCTGGCTCTTACGAGCTTTGGCAAAATAATGGAGTGATATTGCCCTTTCTTGCCTTTACCTATTCACCTTGAAAGAGAGTGCTCTTTAGTGAAGAGAGTATAAGTTGCTAAGGAGAAGTTTTTGAGGCTAAGGGTTTTGGTCTGCACAGTTTGAATGTGGGTGAGTTTCCTGCTCTTGTATACTGAAAGGTACTCTTTTTGGGCTCCCATACTGTTAGGCAAATTTCAGGCCTGTGAGGAAAAAAGCAAAGCAAATGTTGCCAGAGGGAACAGTGAGGCTCCTGCTGTTTTTTCTTTCTTCTTCCCTGGGGTGACCAGTAGCCATTCAACACTTGTACCTATCTGAGAGTTTGGGTGATCTAGAAAGAGAAACATTTCCATAGGCCAGTGTTTTTCCAACATGGCTGTGGATGAGAATCAACCGGAGGTACTGGTTAAAAATACAGATTTCTAGTATCAGAATCATTGGTCCTGAGAATCTATATTTTTTTTTTAATTTTTTTTATTGTTATGTTAATCACCATATATTACATCATTAGTTTTTGATGCAGTGTTCCATGATTCATTGTTTGTTCATAACACCCAGTGCACCATGCAAAACGTGCCCTCCTCAATACTCATCACCAGGCTAACCCATCCCCCCACCCCCCTACCCTCTAGAACCCTCAGTTTTTCAGAGTCCATCATCTCTCATGGTTCGTCTCCCCCTCTGACATACTCCCCTTTTCTTCCTCTCCTGTTATCTTCTTCTTTTCCTTTTTTCTTAAAATATGTTGCGTTATTTGTTTCAGAAGTACAGATCTGTGATTCAACAGTCTTGCACAATTCACAGCGCTCACCGTAGCACATACCCTCCCCAATGTCTATCACCCAGCCATCCCATCCCTCCCACCCCCAACCACTCCAGTAACACTCAGTTTGTTTCCTGAGATTAAGAATTCCTCATATCAGTGAGGTCATGTGATACATGTCTTTCTCTGATTGACTTATTTCACTCAGCATAACACCCTCCAGTTCCATCCACGTCGTTGCAAATGGCAAGATCTCATTCCTTTTGATGGCTGCATAATATTCCATTGTGTATATATACCACAACTTCTTTATCCATTCATCCGTCGATGGGCATCTTGGCTCTTTCCACATTTTGGCTATTGTGGACATTGCTGCTATAAACATTGGGGTACATGTACCCCTTCGGGTCCCTACATTTGTATCTCTGAGAATCTATATTTTAACAAGTGGTGCAGGTCATTTTGATGCATAAAGAGTTTGAGAACCATTGGTTAGAATTTAAAACCATGGTCTTTAGAGTCAGGTGAATCTCAATTCAAATTCAAGCTTTGACACACACTAACTGTACTTCTAATCCAGTCTTCCTTATGTTATCATGTTCTTTCAATTCCATACTATCTTGTGTGATAATCATCTCTCAGCTGCATATGCTCAATTGGGTAGTTGTCTAGTTTCTTCTTCCTAGTGTAGGGGAAAAGATTTGTATTAGGGTAAAGGCTAATACACCATAGCAAAAAAAACTCCATCAGCTCAAATGAGACAGAAGTTTATTTTTCATTTATGTGGTAGCCCAGAGATGGGTGGATCAGGTCTGGCAGGGTGGCTTTACTTGACACAGTCATTCATGGAATTAGGTTTCTTCCATCTTGTTGCTTTGCCATCTTCTAGGATGTACGCCTTGTTTTCATGTTTGAAACTGGTTCACCTCCAAGTTCATGTTCCTAATTTTAGGAAAAGGAAAAACAGAGTACAGAACAAGTGATTTCCTCTTCTCAGAGATGATATGGAAATTACACCCTTCGCTTCTACTCTCATCCTATTGGCTCAACTAAGTCACATAGTCACAACTAACTTACATGGAAACTGGGGAATATAGTGTCTATCAGGGCATTCAGGGGCCCAGATAAACCTTGGTGTCCCTGTTGTTAAAAGAAGAAGAGGATAAATCCTAGGGGACAATTAGTCTCTGACACAGCCCCCAATTTAGGGGAAACCAAATGGCTTAGTGGTTAATACTATGGGCTTTAGAGGCCGAAACTTGTGTTGGAATATTGGTTTTCTACTGTATACTCTAGAGTGAGCCATTCTTAAACCTCTCTGAAAGTGTTCATCTGCAAAATGTGGATAATAATAGTATCTTTTAAAAAAAATAATAGTATCTTTTTCATAGGATTAGTGTAGGATTTTATAAGATAATCCATGTAAACTCTTAACCTATTGCCTGGTATACAGTAAGCACTCAATAAGTACTAGGCTGCTATTACTAGTATGAGTATTTATATTAGCATTTGAGCTGGTCTCTGAAAAATAGGGTTTTTATAGATGGTCATAGAAGGGAAAGAGCAGGGCACCTGGGTGGCTCAGGTCCTGTTCCTTGGGTCCTGGAATCAAGCCCCTCTACCAGGGAGCCTGCTTCTCCCTCTCCCTCTGCCCATCCCCCTGCTCATGATCTCTCTCTCTAATAAATAAATAAAATCTTTAAAAAAAAAAAGAAGGGAAAGAGCATTCCAAAAGAGGTAACAGTAGGCAGTGATTTATTCGACTATTATTGAGCATCTACATAAGACAGGTATTAATAGTTTAGTGATTAGGGGGAGGGGCTTTAGGTCATGCAACCTAGGGCCCAAATACCAGCTCTCTCATTTATTCCCTCTTCATGGTTCCAACTCATACCACATGGTACTTGCAGCTCTGCCTCATTCCCTTACCACTTATGTTGGCCATTCACTCTAACCTCTGTAACTCTCTCTTAACCGTACAGTTTGATAATGACTTATTCTTTGAAGAAGCAGAGAAAAATTCCTTCAGAGGCAGTTAGCACCACTTAACCCCACTTCCCCATATATGCAGTTACCTGGTTGGAAGTCATCCTGTCTTTTTTCTCTCCTAATTCCCAGCTGCGAAATGGGTTCCAGTTTTCTTGCCTACATATGATGGCTATGAGGTTGGATTCACTGTTCTGACCAATTATATCTTAGTGTTATACTTTTTTCATGTTAGTTCATGATCCTAATTTATTTCCTCTATTAATTTGTCAATTATTCTTTTTAGATTTTCTGGTGGTTGTTCTAGGGTTTAGAAAATACATCCTGGGGCGCCTGGGTGGCTCAGTTGGTTAAGCGACTGCCTTCGGCTCGGGTCATGATCCTGGGGTCCCGGGATCGAGTCCCACATCGGGCTCCCAGCTCAGCGGGGAGTCTGCTTCTCCCTCTGACCCTCTTCCCTCTCGTGCTCTTTCTCTCTCATTCTCTCTCTCTCTCAAATAAATAAAATCTTTAAAAAAAAAAAAAAAAGAAAATACATCCTTTTTTTTTTTTAAGATTTTATTTATTTATTTGACACAGAGAGAGAGAGCACAGGTAGGCAGAAAGGCAGGCAGAGGGAGAGGGAGAAGCAGGCTCTCCGCCAAGCAGGGAGCCTGACACGGGGCTCGATCCCGGGACCCTGGGATCATGACCTGAGCCGAAGGCAGACGCTTAATGACTGAGCCACCCAGGTGCCCTGAAAATACATCCTTAACTTATAAAAAGTTACTTTAAAAATATTATGCCCTATTGTTTTCAATAGCTGGGGGTTGGGGAAAATAGAAAGTGTTTCTCAGGTTTTTTTGTCCCTCTTTAGGTGGGTCAAGATGGCTAGAGTGGGCTGAACTTGGGTATTTTCTTTCCCCAGGTTAGTTAAGCTGATAATACCCCAGCAGGTTAGGCTCTTGTTAATTAGTTTCCCCTGAGGGCAGGCATTGTTAAGAACAGAGTTTTCTGGGTATTTCAAATGGTTCCATTTTTCCTGACAGAAGTCCAAGTGAGCTTTTCCCTGATATTTTCTGTGGGAACCTGGTTGAGCTCTTGTAATATTGCTGGGGCCCCTTTCTATGACTGGGGCCTCCTGGAATTTTTAGCTCACCTTGTTGCCCACACTGAGCCTCCAGCAATTCCTCAGTTATAGATCAGGTTTTCCTATCCTGGCTGTGGTTCCCCATGATGGTTTCTGTTCTAGAGCACAGACTCAGGTAAGCCTCAACTCCCTTTCTATATTTGCCTGTCTCATGTATTGGGGGCTGGCATTTGCTTTGTGTCCACCCCTCTCTTACAGATCCAAGAAGAGTTGTTGATTTTTCAGTCTGTTCAGTTTTTTACTTGTTAGAATGGAGTGGTAACTCCCAAGCTCCTTACATGTGAAACCAAAACCCAGAAGTCTGACAGAATTTTTACAGAGGTAATCAAGTTAAAATGAGGGCATTAGGGTAGGTCCTATTCCAATATGATTGGTGTCCTTATTTAGGTTTCTTGTTAATAAAAAAAAGAATCTTTACTTGACTCTTTCAATTTCCGTCTCTACTGAAATTCCCTATCTGTTCATGCTTGCTGTCTACTTTTTTCACTAGCTCATTTCATATATATCATAATTCATTTGATATAATGTGCTCTTGAACATAACAAAATAATCAAAGTTCTTTTAAGTCCCTCTCTGATCGTTCCAGCATCTGAGCCATCTCTGTTGATTGCTTTGCCTGTTGACAATGGCCTGTTTTCACGTCTGTGTGTCCCATAATTTTTTATCAAATGCTTAGAAGAGGAGAGACTGAAGTAGATATTATTTGTGTCTGGGAATGGGCTTCTTCTTATTCTGTCAAGCCTTTAATGTATGGCTGAGTCAATGTAGTCAGGAGTTAAAGTGAATTTGGATTTTTTCATGTTTATTTTTACCTTCAAGACATCAGTCTTCAAATTCTTCTAGCAATGGGTGCTATTATTTTGTAGTTAGATTCCTGGCTGGATTGCCAGATGGTTTTTCTCAATGTTTAAGTCATCCCTGGATGCCTGCACCAAAGAGGGGGTCTCTCTTCATGTTCTTTCCCCTCCCACAATGGTAAAATGCTATTGCTTATTACTTGTGCAGTGCTAATTGTGAGAGTTTGGGAGTGATTCTCTGTTGTTCTGATACAGTCTAGTCTTAAGCAGACCCTGTTAGTTTTTCACTTTACAGCTTTTGTAACAACTTGAACTCAAATCAACAAACTCAGGTGAAAAAATTCAATGTAAAATCCAAAGCCCTCATTCCACCTCTATCTCAGCAACTCCATCTCAGTGTTCCCTGTGCTCATATAAATTCTAATTATTATTATTTTTATTTTTAAAGATTTTGTTTTTAAGTAATTTCTATACCCAACATGGGACTCAAATTCACAACCCAGAGATTAAGAGTTGCATGCTCTACTGACTGTCCTATTTGTTTTGTTATAGTATAAAATGTTGCACGCATTTTTATCTGGACTAGAAACCAAAAACCAAGGAAAATTGTGTGTCAATTTATGGAGACTAATTACTACAGTATCATATTGTGTCCCATTCTTTTCCATGCCACCTCCACCCATCTGCCTATCTCTTCTGTTAGCAAGAACAGTCAAGGGTTGGAGGGGGATGAATACTAAAGTTAAAAGAAAACTCCTGTTCCTTTCTCCTTAGCTGCTCAAAAAACCCCAAAACTTCAGAGGATGGAAAAAAGTCAGTCTCTAGTTTTCCTGGCTTTACTTTGTTCATCTGAAGCAATTTGTCCAAATGAACTTTCCTTCTATTTCTGTAGTGCTTGATAATACCATCAGAAAAGATGCTAAGTTTTATTTTATTTTTTTTTAAAGATTTTATTTATTTATTTGAGAGAGAGAATGAGAGATAGAGAGCACGAGAGGGAAGAGGGTCAGAGGGAGAAGCAGACTCCCCGCTGAGCAGGGAGCCCGATGTGGGACTCGATCCCGAGACTCCAGGATCATGACCTGAGCCGAAGGCAGTCGCTTAACCAACTGAGCCACCCAGGCGCCCAAGATGCTAAGTTTTAAAAAAATAATAGTTTAGGGGCACCTGGGTGGCTCAGTCGGTTAAGCATCTGACTCTTGATTTCAGCTCAGTTCATGATCTCAGGGTCATGAGATGGAGCCCTGCATTGGGCTCTGTACTGAGCATGGAGCCTGCTTAATATTCTTTCTCTCTCCCCCTCCCTCTTCCTCCCCTCCCCACTCCTACATGCACACACACACTCCCTCTGTAAAAGAAAAGAATATTTTAAATCATCTAAGAAATAGGCTTAAGAAAAGAGATTATGGTGTAATAATTTCTTGTTTAAATCCAAATCAAACTACTCTATCACCTGACATTATTACCACTTTTTTTTTTTTTGATGCTTTTAAATTAGTTGGTAGGTGAAGAGAGTGGGTCACCACACCGTTGGTATAATGATATTGCTGGGGAGGTGTCATCTTGATGTACACAAACCCTCCTCACTAATGCTGAAATGGAACTGTGATATGAGATTAGGGAAATTCCTGCAGCTTGTATGTATTCTTGCAGTACATTATATATTTATGTCCAGATCTAGGTTTGTTTCAAACCTTTTTTGCTGCTCTCTCATTGGCTCTGCCAATTGAATGGGTAAGGGATTCAGCTTCCTGTGCTAGGGCTTCTCCTAAGGGAAAGAAATGGCATGCTTCCATTTTTATATAAATAGACTGATTTTCTGTTTCTCTAAGCCTCCATTTTGTGTTTTGAAGAAAAACAAAAGAAAGATACAGCTGATTAGGTGCATTTCCCCAGGGTTTGGTATTGGGCCAAAGATATACTGTGTGTGATTGCTTTTGTTTATATTTGGTGTGCTTATAAAAAATAACAATAGCAAGCATTCATTAGGTTTTAATGTTGTAACAGTTGCAAGTACCATACATTTCGTTTTTAATCTTTCCAATAGCCCTATGAAGTAGGTGTATTATTTCCATTTTATAAAGATGAGGGAACTGAGCCTCAGAGAGTTGAAGTGACTTGCCCAGGGCACACAGTTAGTCAGTGTTGGAGCTGGAATTTTAGCACAGGCAGGCAAACTATAGATTCCATGCTCTTAAGCAGGAACTGGCAAATTTTTCTGTAAAGGGCTGGATAGTAAATGTTTTTAGGCTTTGTAGGCCATATGGTCTCTGTTACAACTACTCAACTCTGCTGTTGTAGCATAAAAGCAGCCATAAATAATATATAAATTAATGGATGTAGCTGTGTTCCAATAAAACTTTATTTACAAAAACAGGTAGAGGTACGTAGCCTGTGGGCTATTATTTGTTGAACTCTGCTCTTTAACCACTATGAAATATTGTCATATTGTTAAGGATTAATGATTCATGAGTTACAGAGGTATTTTCCTTGTTCTTCTATGGGAGATATGCAGTGCTGTTAGGCTTACAGAATAAAAAGTCAAAAGGATACTTAATATTTGTATCCTTTGTTTATAAAATATTTCCATATTTGTATCTCTATATACATCTATTTAGATAAATGGATATATGTAGATGTGCCGGTGTACATTTACATAGATATGCAGGTGCACAAGGGTATGTGTGCATATGTGTGCATGTGTTTGAGATACATACACACACATATATACACCTACCTCACTATATTTTATATATATGTTAACATTTTAAAATGTTAATTGTGGTTATCTCTTGAGTTAGGGAGTGTTCTGAATTTTCTTCTATAAAAGGGATGACTTTTCTAATTTTTCTGTAATGCATATTTATTACTAACTGGAATCAGAACAAATTATAAAAACAAATTTATCAGTTTTTTTCTACATGGGAGGCACAGAAATGGAGAAAAGGCATATGTAGCATCGAGTAGAAGCTAGAACCAGGAAAGAGGCCGCTCGGGAGTATACCAAGGTCTCACAGATCTGACAGCATAAGTTTTTGATTTTTCGGCTCCATATGTATTCTTATTGACTGATCTGTGAAGATGAATCTGGTCCTTTTAAATGCTTTTCCTTTTCTAGTTGCAATATTAAATTTTGTCAGCAGGGATTCAAGTGACGTTAGAAGGAGAAAAAAATTTTTTGCTTTCTGGTTCCAGTTTGTGTTCACAATAAGCTTCTGCAGGGCAAGTAGCTTCCCCATTGTCCAGCTTCTGTAGTGTAGGTGGCTTCTCCAGTGCCTGGGATCCAGCAGCTCCTGGCTGCCCCAAGCTTTCCCTGGTAACCCTCCCCTTAGGTGATTTTGTAGTAGAGTGCGTCTGCTAAAACACTTCCCATGAACGCCCTTGAGAATGAGTTTCTGAGAAGTCCCAAAGAGCAGATTTCTAGCCAGTTTTACTGGTGTGGCACCACAGCAGTTTCTCTGCCATCCAGTTAGCCATGGCTATGTTCTCTCCACCAGTGTCAGCCCTGTTGGAGGAGGGTTGTGGGACTAAGGAGGAACTCTTCTTTGGGCATTCAATCTCAGCCTTTGGGATAGGGATTGCTCCTTAGATATGCTATGTCTGTATTTGGAATGGTCTTTACTTCTTCCTAACCAATCCCTTGTTACTCCAATTTTCTGTTCTAATTAATAAGTTTTTATATTTAACTTTCCCTGTTCAAATGACCATGTCATTTATTTATCCTGATTGGACCCAGACTGGTATACCAGCACACTGAACTTGGCTGCTTAGGATATCTGGGGACCAAGTAGACACTCTTCTTCAGCAACCGAGAGGGAGCCAGCTAAAATCGGAAAGTGAATATTGACCTTTCTGACAGTTACAGAAGGATGAATCAGGAGCAGACTTATAATCCCAAACCAAATGCTGTTGCTTTAATTTTCTGAGTTGGATGAAACTGCTCTCAGTCTCTCTCAATTTCACATTGCCTAACTGATATGGACTTTATATCTTTGAGTTAGTTTTATGCATATGGTTAAATTTGTCTTTTTCTAGAATGGCAGTGTTATATAGTGGCAAGTATGGATTTGAAGCAAGGCAGATCTGTTTGAATCCTGACTTTATCACTGACTAGCTATATGACCTTATGTAAATGATATCCATCTTTCTGAGTCAGTTCAGATTTCCCCTTTGTAAAATGGGGACAATAGTACCTACCTAACATGTTACTGAAGGTTTAAGAACAGTGAATGTAAAGGTCATAGTATGGTGCTTCATACATAGTAATTGCTAAATGGTAGCTAGTAATCATTGTCATTATTATTCAGTGTGTACAGAAAATTACTCTCCAAGTAGAGGTAGAGGAAACAAGAGTTATGATCTTAAAGTTGGACCCACACATTTGTTAAGAGCAGATTGCAGCATGACAGTAGGAAGGACTCTTTCTCTCCCTAGCCCCCTTTCCTTTCAGGAAGACTCACATCTATAGGCTATAGTTACACAACGAAGAGTCCGGATGTAGTCCAGGAGCAGATGTTGGAAGCAACACTGGCCCTATTAGGTCCTGACTGAGCTCAGCATGCTTAAGTGTGAGTGAGAGGGGCTTGGCCCTCACTTAAACAGTCAATCGTGACTCAAAATTAGGTAACGACCATAGGATGCCAATAGTTATGATTCCTGTCGCTGTCTGTGTAAGTAGGTTTGCTCTTGATTCGGCTTCCCATGATGCCCAAGGAATAAAGAGAGGGCTTATTTGATATGCACACCAGGATGTTTGTATGTGTTGGGTGGTGGTGAGCATCTTTTCGCTGGGCTCCTGCTGTGATTGACTCCTCACAAAGAGTGCATATGTAGCTTGGGTCCCTTTTCATGTCTCTGTAAAACAAGACAGATTACAATTCTTCTTGCCTGAGATCATGTCCTGGCTGAGCTTCTGGTGTGTCACATCTGCCTCTCTGTGTGTGTCTGTTTGCCTCTGTACTTGTCAGTGACATTCGTCAGTGGAGGGAAATAGCTTCTGCAGTTGCAGCTCTGTCGATGAATTTGGTCAGGCCTGGCTAAGTAGTTATGCCTGGTTCGGGCTGGTCTTCCATGGAAGTAGAGGAAGTGATATTCTTTGGAGTAAGTTATTAAGGGCTTGTGTTAACATTTATTGACTACTTTGTGCAAGATTCTGTACTAAATGTTAACAAATTATCTCCTTCCAAACCTCAGAAGACTATGAAGTAGGTGCTGCTATCATCTAATTTTATAGATGAGAAAACCGAGGCTTATGTTAAGTGATTTATCCAAGGTTATGCAGCTAAAATGTGGCACTCATTCATTCAATTAAGGATTTTTTTGAGCAATTTCTATGCCTGGAGAACTGTTCCAAGTGGTAGGGATATACCAGAAAACAAGAGAGTGACAAATACCCCTGACCTCATGGAGGTTACATTTCTAATGGTAAAAGACAAAAATTGAAATATATGTTATATAGTGATAAGCGTTAAGGAGAAATATAAAGCAGAGAAGGGGTATAGGGAGTATGTATGTAAGACTGTTTAGAGAAGGTGGTCAGAAAAGGTATCACTGAGAAGGTGACATTCGAGCAGAGCTCTGAGGGAGGTGAGAGAGTGAGCCATGAGAATATCTGTAGGCAAGAGCATTCCATGCGAAAGGAACAGAAATTTCAAAGGCCCTGATGCAGGAATATTCCTGGCATGGTCAGGGAACAATAAAGAGGTTAATATAACTGGAACAGAGTGAGCAGAAGGGAGAGTAGGAGATGAGATGAGAGAGGTGATAAGGATCCAGGTTGTATAGGGCCTTAGAGCCATTGTGAAGATTTGGCTTTTACTCTGGGACCAGAGAGTTTGGGCAGAGGAGTGATACATGGTATGACTTCTGTTTTAACAGGATCAGTCTATTATATTGAGAATCAACTTGGGTTAAGGGGTCTAGCAAGGAGGAAGAACACATTAAGTGATTTGTCCAAAGATTAAATCTTTTGAGTTCAACTTGGTAAACACTGAATACAGGGCTGGATCTAGTACTTATGGATCTGAGGCTTTATACAATTTTGGGGGCCACCTTTAAGTGAAAGAATTCAGAAAGAGGTATATATGTGAGTTTTTTTTAATTAAAAAAAAAAAAAAAAGGAACTGGGAAAGGATCCCTCAGGTAAG
The DNA here is from genome assembly GCF_003265705.2 of Callorhinus ursinus. Taxonomy (NCBI): domain Eukaryota; kingdom Metazoa; phylum Chordata; class Mammalia; order Carnivora; family Otariidae; genus Callorhinus; species Callorhinus ursinus. The sequence goes on along the minus strand of NW_027397095.1, from coordinate 12,959,233 downwards.
GGACTCCGAAGCATAAGCTCCATCAGCTTCACAAGTAACTCGGCCTCTGAGTAAATTACTGTGCACCAGACTCTATGCTAGGCCCTGGGAACAAAAAGATGGATAAATCACAGTGATTAGCCTGAGCACCTGGACTACTGAAAGCCTTCTCTCTGACTTCCCTTAGCTCCTTTTCTTCAATCTGTCTGGCATACAAATGAAGATTTATTTTCCCAAATCACTGCTGTATCACTGTGGCACTCCTCTTTTAAAAGACTCCCATTGGCTTTCCATTGCCTGAAGGCGTTCTTATATTCTGTCAGGCATCAGAATCAGTTGAGGGGGTATGTGTGCGTGTGTGGTGGTGGGGGGGAAATGCTTGTTCAAAATGAAGGTTCCCTGGCCCCAGCCCTAAACCTACTGAACCAGAGTCATTGGACTTGGGGCCTGTAATTCATTTACAACAGTCTCTCCAGGTGATTCTGTTGCAGATGGCTACACTTTAGTAGTAGCTAATGTGCTAAGGCCAAAGCTCCTTAATATGGGGATATCATCCATAATCTTGACCTACTCGCATCCTTGTTATTCTTCAACATAGACCCTCCATTCTAGCCATTGTTCCCTAAGCATGCTCTACCCATTCTTGACTCTGTAGAACCTTTGATCACTTTGCTCCGTCTGGCTGAAATGCCCTTCCTCTCCTTACTGTCTCTCCAAATCTTTGCTATTCTAATTCAGGTTTAGTCTCTTTCTTGGTGCCTTCTCTGACCCAACAGCCCATAGCCTTCACACTCCCAGAGTACTCATCAACAACCTTGTCATGTTTATTGCATTACTGTACTTCTTAGACATGTCTGTTATCTCAACCAGACCATAAACTCCCTCAGGATAGGGTCCATTCCTTTACCTTTTGGTATCTCCCAAAGGCCTTGCTCAGTACTGAGCAGGCAGAAAAAAACAACAGGAAGAGGCAGAAAAGAGTGTTTATGCTCATAATGGAGCATATTTCTTGTCCTTTATATTCTCATTTAGTAGAGCATAACAAATTCCCAAACAACTACTTTTCAATGAACAACTCAGATTTGGTTCATAAATATAGGTTCCAAAAATACATTGGAGATAAAAACCTCTTTGGCTCAGAATCTCTCGCGGCAAGAAGGTATTCGGTGATATACTACAGGATACCGGCTGCTATTTGTAAATATTTCAGGAATCAATTTATTCAGTGCTGTGGTTTTCAAATTTTTATCCAGGGTTGTATTTCATGTTTTGTTGCTCTTGAAGGAGCTTTATCTGTATGCTGAAATAGTATACTCCTAGGCTATTGGAAAAGAAACCCCAGCACCAAAGTATACCTAGAGGTTGCATTAAGGTTTCCTAGTGATTATGACATTATACTTATCAAGGTTTAAGATAAGACGATGGTTCCAGAGTCACTCTCTCATTAACATGTTCATGCAAGAATGAGTATAATATCTACATTTTTTAAAGGAGGGCAAACCTTAGGCACAGGTTAATAAGCCATGGTCAGGCAATGAGATTATAATCTGGCTGAAAATTGAGTTTATGCAGATTTGGTTTTTCTATTTCTATAGGAGAGGCAGCATAGTTTAGTCAAGTGACTTTCAAACTGTTTTCCACTGTCTTAGGGTTCTATAGAATTACTCTGATGGCCACTGAGAGCAAGGGTCTGGTGGTTATGGCTGATACTGTTGTACGAGAGAAGTATTCAGATTTGATTTGGCTTCTGCCTGCATCACAAAAGGTAGAACTAAGCATGGTAAGAATGAATCCAATGTCAAGTTAGGTTGAGCTTGTGACCTCAAGTCTCTTGGCACAGATGATAGTTTATATCCCAGGGGATTGATCACAGATGGGATTATAGCACTGTTGTTTAGGAATCTTTAGGGAGGGGGTGTCTGGGTGGCTCAGCTGGTTAAGAACCTGCCTTGGCTCAGGTCATGATCCCAGAGAGCTGGCATATAGCCCTGCATTGAGTCGCTGCTCAGTGGGGAGTCTGCTTCTCCCTCTGCACAGCCCCCTCATGCTTGTGTGCTTTCTCAAAGAAATTAGTAAAAAATTTTAAAAAAATAGAAGGAATCTTTAAGGGATCATGAAAATGGACTAGGTCCATAAAGAAGCTGGGAGAGGAACAGATATTGTCCTGGTTTTCAAAATGGAAGAAGGTAAATTCTGTGAAGTATAGACTCATAAACTCAACTTTTTTTAAATAAGTGAACTCTACACCCAGTGTGGGGCTCGAACTCACAACTCCAAGATCAAGAGTCACAAGCTCTACCAACTGAGCCAGCCAGGCATCCCAAGACTCATAAACTCAACTTCTAGCATTTCTGTTTTCAATGTCATTGACTTCCACTCTTTATTTCCTTCCCTTTGTTTGCTTTGGGTTTATTTTGTTTCTACTTTCTTAAGCCAGAACTTTAGGTTATTAATTTGAGACATTTTCTTTTTTCTAATATAAGCATTTAGTGCTATAAATTTCCTCTCAGCACGTCTTTAGCCACATCCTTCAAAGTTTGATGTGTTTATTTTTATTTTCATTTAATTCAAAGTATTATTTTATTTTCTTTGAGACTTTTTCTTTGCCTTAAGGATTATTTAGATTTTGATTTGTTTCCAATTGTTTGGAGATTTTCCTGTTATCTTTCTGTTATTGATTTGGTTCATCTTGGTATATGTTCCATGTACATGTGAAAGAATGTATTCTGCTGTTGTTGACTGGTCTGTTCTATAAATGCCAATTAGATCCTGTTGGTTGATGGTGCTGTTGAATTCTTCTATATCCTTGTTGATTTTCTGTCTAGTTCTGTCAGTTTTTGAGACAAGTGTGTTGAAGTCTTCAATTACCCTTTTTTTTGTCTGTTTCTCCTTTCATTCTATCAGTATTTGCTTCATATATTTTGCAGCTCTGTTGTTTGGGGCATAAACATTGGAATTGTGTTATGTCGTCTTGGTGGACTGACACATTTCATTATATAATGTTCTCTCCCTCATTATCTCTAATAATTTTCATTTCTCTGGTCTACTTTATTTGACATTAATATAGCTACTCTTGCTTTCCTTTGTTTAATATTCTCATGATATAACTTTTTCTATTCTTTTACTTCCAACCCACATATATTGTTATTTGAAGTTTCTGTTATAAGCTTATCATTGTGTCATATTTTGAAACTATTCTGCCACTATGTCTTTTAATTTGTGTATTTAGACTGTATACATTTAATGAAATTATTGATATGTTAGGGCTTAAGTGTAACATTTTTTGTTTTCTATTCTCTCTGTTCTTCACTTTTGTGTTTATTTTTCCTTCATTCTTTTGATTTACCTTCTTTAGAATTCCATTTTGATTTGTGTGTATTTTTTTCCAGCTTTGTTGAGACATATTTCACATACCAAACAATTCAGCCACTTAAAGTACATAATTCGATGGTTTTTAGTATACTGAGTTGTGCAATCACCACCACAATCTTTATCACCCCCAAAAGAAACCTTGTAACCCTCTAAGCAACCACTTTCTCTCTCTCTCTCTCTCTCTATATATATATATATGCCTATTTGGGGGCATTTCATGAATGGGATCATATAATATGTGGTCTTTTGTGACTGCCTTTCCTTAGCATGTTTTCAAGGTTCATCCATGTTGAGCAGGGAGCCTGGCGCAGGGCTTGATCCCAGGACCCTGAGACCATGACGTGAGCCAAAGGCGACGCTTAACTGATTGAGCCACCCAGACGCCCCTATTCTTACAGTTTTTAAAAAAAGGGATTCTTTTCGGGACATCTGGGTGGCTCAGTTGGTTAAGCATCTGCCTTCGGCTCAGGTCATGATCCCAGGGTGCTGGGATCGAATCCCACGTCTGGCTCCTTGCTCAGCGAGGAGCCTGCTTCTCCCTCTGCCTACCCATCCCCCTGCTTCTGTGCGCTCTCTCTCTGACAAATAAATAAAGTCTTTAAAAAAAAGAATAAGGGGCGCCTGGGTGGCTCAGTCGTTAAGCGGCTGCCTTCAGCTCTGGTCATGATCCCAGGGTGCTGGGATTGAGCCCCGAGTCGGGCTCCCTGCTCCGCGGGAAGCCTGCTCCTCCCTCTCCCACTCCCCCTGCTTGTGTTCCCTCTCTTGCTGTATTTCTCTGTCAAATAAATAAATAAAATCTTAAAAAAAAAAAAAAAAGGAATAAGAAAATGGATTCTTTTGGAATGCCTGGCTGGTTGAGTCAGTAGGACATGTGACTCTTGATCTCAGGGTTGTGAGTTCAAGCCCCATCCACATTGAGTGTGGAGCCTACTGAAAAAAATGGATTCCTAAGGATTTTCTACATAGCAGATCATGTAATGTGTGAATAGAGATAGTTGTACCTTATCCTTTCCAATCTAGATACCTTTTATTTAATTTTCCTAAGTGTCCTGGTTAGAACCTCCAATAAAAATTTTGAATAGGAGTGGTGAGAAAAAAAAAAGAAGTGGTGAGAGCAGACATTCTTGTTACCAGTCTTAAAGGGAAAACATCCATCTCTCACCACTAAGTAGGATGGTAGCTATGGGTGTTTTGTAGATGCTTTTTATCAGACTGAGGTTTTCCTTCTCTTCCTAGTTTGAGTGTTACTGACATGAAAAGGTGCTGGAGGTTGTCAGATGTTTTATCTGCATCTATTGAGATGATCCATGTATTTTTTGTTTTTTAATTCCGTTCATATGGTGTATTATATTCATTGATTTTTTTTTAATTTAATATATATCCTCATGTTTGTGGGATAAATCGCAGCTAGTCATGGTGTATAATTCTTTCTATATGTTGATGGATTTGGTTTGCTAGTATTCTGTTGAAGAGTTTTGAGTCTATATTTTTAAGAGATATTGGTATGTAGATACTTTTTCACATCATGTTGTCATCTGATTTTAGTATCAGTGTAATAAGGGACTCATAGAATGAGTTGGGAAATGTTCCCTCTTCTATTTTTTTTTAAAGATTTTATTTATTTATTTGAGAGAGAGCGTGCACGCACGTGAACACAAATAGGGGGGAAGGGGCAGTGAGAGAGGGAGAAGCAGACTCTCCGCTGAGCAGGGAGCCTGATATGGGGCTTGATTCCAGGACCCAGAGAACATGACCTGAGCCGAAGGCAGATGCTTAACTGACTGAGTCACCCAGGTGCCCCTTCCTCTTCTATGTTTTGGGAAAGTTTTTCAAGAATTGATATTAGGACTCCGTGCTCAGCGCAGAGTCTGCTTGAGATTCTCTCTCCCTCTTTCACTGCCCCTCCCGCTCATGCTCTCTCTCTTTCTCTAAAATAAATAAATAAATCTTAAAAAAAAAAGAATGGATATTAATTCTTGAAATATTTGGCAGAATTTACCTGTAAAGTCACTTGGTCCTGGGCTTTTCTTTGTTGAGAAGTGTTTGATTACTGATGCACTTTCTTTCCTTGTTAAAATTCTACTCATAGGGCGCCTGGGTGGCTCAGTTGGTTAAGCGACTGCCTTCGGCTCAGGTCATGATCCTGGAGTCCCGGGATCGAGTCCCACATCGGGCTCCCTCCTCGGCAGGGAGTCTGTTTCTCCCTCTGACCCTCTTCCCTCTCGTGCTCTCTATCTCTCATTCTCTCTCTCTCAAATAAATAAATAAAATCTTTAAAAAAATAAAAAATAAAAAAATGAAATTCTACTCATATTGTTGTTATTGAATAAGTTTTGGTCATTTGTGTTTCCTAGAAATTTACCCATTTCATTTATTATCTAATTTATTGGCATCCAGGTTTTTATACAATTCCTTCAAAATTGTTTTTATTTCTGCAATGTCTTTTAGCTTGGGCTGTTATAACAAAGTACCATAGATTGTGTGGCTTATAAACACCACACATTGATTTCTCACATTTCTGGAGGCTAGAAGTCTGAGGATGCCAAGCATAGTTGAATTCTGGAGAACCCCTCTTGGTTGTAGACTGCTGTCTATCCACTGTGACCTCACATGGCAGAAGTGGGCAGGGGAGCTCTCTGGGGTCTCTTTTCTAGGGACACTAATTCCATTCTTGAGGGCTCCCAAAGACCCCACCTTGAAATACCATCATGTTGGGGATTAGGTTTCAAAATAGGAATTTTCAGGGGACACAAACATTTAGTCGATAGCACCTACCTTTTTTAATTTCAGACTCTAGTAACTTGAGTCTTATCTTTTTTTTATTCTTGATCAGTCTAGCTAAAGGTTCATCAATTTTGTTGATCTTTACAGAGAACCAAATCTTGGTTTCATTGATTTTTCTTTATTGATTTCTATTTTCTATTTTACCTTTGTTCTAATATTTATTATTTTTTAACCTCTGCTTTAGATTTAGTTTGTTCTTCTTTTCCCAGTGACTCAAGGTAGAAGGTTATCTTATTGATTCGAAATCTTAAATCTTTCTTTTCTTTTTTTTTTGGCAGTTATAGCTATAAAATCCTGTTAAGCATTGTTTTCACTAGATCCTATAAATTTTGGTATTTATGTTATCATTTTCATTTATCTTAAAGTATTTTCTAATTTCCCTTATGATTTCTTATTTGACCTATTGATTATTTAGGAGTTTGGTGTTTAATTGCTCATTGTGAACATGCCAAATTTCCTTCTGTGACTGATTTATAATTTTGTTCTATTGTGGTTGAAGAACATACTTTGTATGACTTCTGTCCTCTTAAGGGTATTGAGTCTTGTTTTATGGCCTACCATGTGGTTTATTGTGGAGAGTATTCCATGTGCCCTTGAGAAGAATGTGTACCCTGCCGTTCTTGGGAGGTGTGTTCTATATGTGTCCATTAGGTATAGATATTTTATAATGTTATTCAGTTCTTCTGTTTCCTTGTTAATATTCTGTCTTGTTGTTCTATCCATTATTGAACGTGGATTATTTAGTCTTTAAGTATATTATGGAATCAATTGTTTCTTCATTTCTGTCAGATTTTGCTTCATGTAATTTGGTGCTTTGTAATTGGGTGCATATGTTTATAAATGTTGTATATTCCTGATGGATTGTCCCTTTTATCATTGTAAAATAACCCTCTTTAGCTCTAAAAGCACTTTTTTGTTTTAAAGTGTATTTTGTCTGATACCTACTATAGCCACTCCAGCATTCTTAGTACTGCTGTTTGCATGGTAGATCTTTTTCATCCTTTTACTTTCAGTCTATATCTTTGAATGTTAAGTGTAGACAGCATACAGTTAGATCTTGATTTTTATCTATTCTGACAAACTTTGCCCTTTAATTATATTGTTACTGATATAATTTTGTTTATGCTATTTTTACTTTTTTGTTTTCTATATGTCCCATGCCTTTTTGTTACTCTATTTCTCATGTACTGCTTTCTTTTGCATTAAGTGAATATTTTCTATTGTAAACTTTCAGTTTCTTTAATTTTTCCCACTGTAGTTTCGAATTATTTCCTTTTGGTTCCTTTGTGGTTCCTTAGGCTCACTAGGCAGATGTTACCAGAACCTGCTCCAGATTTATACTAATTTAGTTCCAATGAGACATAGAAATGTTACTCCTGTGTAGCTCTATTCCCTTTTTCCTCTTTTTGTGATGTTATTGTTTATATGTATTATGTATGTTAAAAGCACAACACAGTGCTATAATTATTACTTCATACAATTTTATATCTTTTAAAGAAACAGGAGCAAGAATAACATGTATGTATGTATAGCTTTTGCTATATTGACCTTATTTCCCATTACTGGTTTCTTCATTTATTCCTGTTGATCCGTGTTACCATCTAGAGTCATTTCCTTCATCCAGTACAGCTCTGCTCCCTGCCACCACCTTGGCGTTATTGGCAAATATGTTACAATTACCCAGCAGTGCAATTATATATATATATATATATATATATATATATTTTAGTTGTTTTTTTTAAATTTGTTAAGAGAAGAAAGGAAAGAAATATGCATTTATACTGTCTTTTATAATGATATTATTACCTTTACAAGTGCTTTTTGCTTTTTTGTGTGGATTTGAAATACTGTCTGGTTCACTTGCATTCAGCCTATTCTTTCTTGTAAGGTGGGTCTGTTAGCAACAAATTCTCTCAGACTGTGTTGATCAAGGAATGTGTTTATATCACATTTATTATTTAAAGATAGCTTTGAGGGATATAGGATTCTTGGTTGATAGTTTTTTGTTCTTCTTTTGGCACTTTGAATATGTTTTTATCCTGCCTTCTGGCCTCCATTTTTTCTGATGACAAGTCAGCTGTTAATTTTATTGGAATTTCCTCAAAAATGACCCTTTTTTTTCTTGTTGCTTTCATGATTTTCTCCATGTCTTTTGGCTTTCATCATTTTTACTATGATGTATCTTTTTGTGGATCTGGTCGGTTTTATTATATTTGACATTCATTGAGCTTCTTAGATGTGTAGATTGAAGATTTTGATCAAATTTGAAAATATTCGGGTGCCTGGGTGGCTCAGTCGGTTAAGCAACTGCCTTCGGCTCAGGTCATGATCCTGGAGTCCCGGGATCGAGTCCCGCATCGGGCTCCCTGCTCAGCAGGGAGTCTGCCTCTCCCTCTGAACTTCTTCCCTCTCATGCTCTCTCTCTACCATTCTCTCTCTCTCTCAATAAATAAATAAAAATCTTTAAAAAAATTTTGAAAATATTCAGCCATTATTTCTTTGAATATTTTTTCTGCTCCTTTCTCTCCTCCCTTTTGGCACTTCTGTTACATGCATGTTGTATACTTTGCAGGGTCGCATAGTTCTCTGAAGCTCTTTTGTTTTTTTGTTTTTTTAATGTAATCTCTACAACCCAACATGGGGCTCAAACTCAAGATCCTGAGATTGAGTCGCATGCTCCACCAACTAAGTTAGCCAGGTGCCCTGACTCTGAAGCTCTTTTTATTTTCTTTTTTCCTCTGTATTATTTTGATTGTATAGTATCTGTAGGTCTATATTCATACTTGTTAATTCTTTCTTTCTTTCTTTCTTTCTTTCTTTCTTTCTTTCTTTC
>NW_027397095.1:12939148-12950165 GCF_003265705.2 Callorhinus ursinus | reverse complement strand
CTTTCTTTCTTTTTCTCTCTTTCTCTCTTTCTCTCTTTCTCTCTTTCTTTCTCTCTCTCTCTCTCTCTCTCTCTCTAACTCTTTCTTTTGGCAGTTCAAATCAACTGTTGAGCCCCTCTAGTAAATTTTTCTTTTACGTTATCATACTTTAAGCTTCAGAATTTCCATTTAGTTCTTTTTTATAGTTTCTATCTTCTTATTGACAGTCTCTATTTGATGAGACATTGTTATCATAACTTTTCTTATTTAAGCATGATATTCTTTAGTGCTTTGAATATGTTTTGTACTGGCTACTTTGAAATCTTTGTTCATTAAATCTGACATCTGTCCACTCTCAGGCAATTTCTGTTGCCTGCTTTCCCCCATATATGGGTCAGACTTCACTGTTTTTTTCATGTCTTACAATTTTTTTGTTGGAAATGGGCCGTTTTATTTTTTTATTTATTTTTAAGATTATTTATTTATTTATTTGACAGAGAGAGACACAGCGAGAGAGGGAACACAAGCAGGGGGAGTGGGAGAGGGAGAAGCAGGCTTCCCGTGGAGCAGGGAGCCCAATGTGGGGCTTGATCCCAGGACTCTGGGATCACCACCTGAGCCAAAGGCAGATGCTTAACAACTGAGCCACCCAGGCGCCCCAGAAACGGGCCATTCTAGGTAACATATTGTAGCAACTCTGGTTACAGGTCCACATTACACTCCACCTGTGTTTGTAGGGATGCTTGTTATACTTGTTTGTTTCTGGCTAGCTGGATCGTTTAACTGGATCATTTTTAATGAAATGTATTTCATCTCTATAGTACAAGCTTCTGATACTTCTTGGAGGACATAGCAATGGGCATATGCACAATCACCTCAGAATGCTTGTTGTTCTGGCAGGGCTCTCTTTGTCTCTTTCCCTGAGCACACCTAGTTATCAAGCTCCACTAATTGCTGGCTAATTGGTCTATTATTTTCAACAATGTCCTGGAAAATAAATTGCTGCACAGACTGATTCATTTAAAATCAGATCCTTTGTGAGGACAGTGTTTTTTTTTTTTTAACTTTCTTCTACAGTCTTATCCCTTTAAACTTTTTCTTTTTCCTTCTTCCCTCCCTTTTTGCCTCCCTTCCTCCTAATTTTTTCCTCCAGCTTTACTGAGATATAACTGATAGACAACATTGTGTAAGTTTAAGGTGTACAACATGATGATTTGATACATGTTTATATAAAATGATAACCATAGAAGCGTTAGTTCACAATTGCATCACTTCACATAATTATCATTTTTTTGGTGTGGTAGGAACATTTAGAATTTACTCCCTTAGCAACTTTAAAGTAAATAATGTAGTATTGTTCGCTATAGTCATGCTGTACATTAGATCTTAAGAGCTTACTTACCTTATAATTGAAAGTTTGTACCCTTTGACCAACACATTCCCATTTCTCCTGCCCCTAGAACCCTGGCAAGAACCATTCTACTCTCTGTTCTGTGAGTTTGGCTTTTTAATTAATTAATTAATTAATTTATTTATTTATTTATTTTAAGAGAGAGAGAGAGCAAGACAGGGGAGGAGCAGAGGGAGAGGAGAGAGAGAATCTTAAGCAGACTCCACGCCTGGCACAGAGCCTGACACAGGGCTCAGTCTCACGACCCTGGGACCATGACCTGAGCCAAGATCAAGAGTTGGACACAAGCAACTAAGTTACCCAGGCACCCCAAGTTTGGCTTTTTTAGATTTCATGTATAAGTGATATCATACAGTATTTGTCTTTTTCTGACTTATTTCAATTAGCATAAAGGTCCAAATGTTGCAAATGGCAGGCTTTCCTTCTTTCTCATAGCTGAAAAATATTCCATTGTGTGTGTCTGTGTGTCACAACTTATTCCATTGATCCTTAGACTCTTAGGCTATTTCAGTGTCTTGGTTACTATCAATAATGCTGCAATGAATGTGGGAGACCAGATACCTCTTTGAGATCCTAATTTCATTTCCTTTGCATACATACCCAGAAGTGAGATTGCTAGATCATACGGTAGTTCTATTTTTAATTTTTTGAACAACCTCCATACTTTCTGTAATGGCTGTACCAATTTACATTCCCACCAATAGTGCACAAAGGTCCTCTTTTCTCCACATCCTTACCGACACTTGTTATCTCTTGTCTTTTTGATAATAACCATTCTAACAGGTGGTTTTCATTTGCATTTCCCTGATGATTAGTGATGTTGAGCCCCTTTTCATGTACCTATTGGTCATTTGTATATCTCTTTGGAAAAATGTTTATTCAGTTCCTCTGGTCACTTTTAAATTGGATTTTTTAAGATTTTTTTATTGGTTATTTTTGCTCTTGGGTTGTATGAGTTCCGTATACATTTTGTATATTAACCCCTTATCAGATAGATGGTTAGCAGATATTTTCTCCCATTCCATAGGTTGCCTTTTCATTTTATTGATTGATTCTTTTGCAGTGCAGAAGCTTTTTAGTTTGATTAAATCCCTCTTGATGATTTTTTTTTTTTTTTTTTTGCTTTTGTTGCCTATGCTTTTGGCATTGTATCCAAAAAAATCCTTGCCAAGACTAATGTCAAGAAGCTTTTTTCCTATGTCTTCTTCTAGGAGCTATAAGGTTTTGGGTGTTATATTTAAATCCTTAAAATATTTTGAGTTACTTTTTGTTAGTGGTATCAGATCAGGGCTCATTCTTTTGCACGTGATTATCCAGTTTTCCAAACACCACTTCTTAAAGAGACTATCATTTCCCCATTGTCTATTCTTGGCTCCCTTGTCACATATTAGTCGACCGTATATGTGTGAGTTTATGTCTGGGCTTTTAACTGTTTTCCTTTGGCGTGTGTGCCTGTTTTTATGACAGTACCATACTGTTTTGTTTACTATAGCTTTGTAATATAGTTTGAAATCAGGAATGCGATGTCTCCAGCTTTGTTCTTTCTCAAGATTGCTTTGGCTATTCAGGGTATTTTGTGGTTCCATGTGAGTTTTGGGATTGTTTGTTCTATTTCTATGAGAAATAACATTAGAATTTTGGTCGAGATTGCATTGAATCTACAAATGGCTTTGGGTAGTATGGAAATTTTAATAGTATTCTTCCAACCTATGAACATAGGTTTCCATTTACTTACATTTTCTTCAATTACTTAAATCAACGTTTTACAGTTTTCACAGTATAGAACTTCACTTCCTTGGTTAAATTTATTCCTAAGTATTTTGTTGTTTTGATGACAGTGTACATGTAATTAAAAAAAAATTTTTTTTCAGATAGTTCATTTTTAGTGTCTAGAAACTTGAGGAAAAGGAAGGTCTATTGTATTGCCCAATTTTTGACTCTTCTCCCTATACTTTCTTCCTTCCTAATGTTCCAAGATTCCTTCTTTTATTAGTTTCTTCCTGCTTCATTAATATCCTTTAGCCGTTCTTTTAGGGTGAGTCTGCTGGTGACAAATTCTCTTAATTTCCCTTCATCTGATATAGTATTGATTTGTCCTTTTCTCATGAAGAATATTTTCACTGGATATGGAATTCTGGGTTGATATTTCTTTGCTTAGCATTTAAAAAGAGTGTGCCACATACTCTGGTTTCTCTTCAGATCGCATAAATCTTTCGCCTTTTACTAAAAAGAGTGTGCCACTCCCTTCTGGCCTCAAGGGAGAGCCATGAGTGGGAGTTGTGTGGAGAAGGGAGCACCCACCTCCTGGCTATGCTTATCCTGAACTTGTATAGAGAAATCTGCTGTAATTTGTGTTCTTTTCCCCTGGAAAGTAAGGTGTCGTTTCTCTCTTGCTACTCTCTAGGTTTTCTTTGTCTCTGATTTTCAGGAGTTTGATTCTAATATATTGTGGCATGAATTTCTTTGGGTCTATCCTGTTTGAGGTTTTTGCATTTGTAGATTTATTGCATTTGTAAGTTTATGTCATTCACCAAATTTGGGGAATTTTAAGCCATTATTTCTTTTTATTTATTTGTTTATTTATTTCTTTTAAAGTTAGCTGTACACTCAGTGGTGTGGCTTGAACTCACAACCTGAGATCAAGAGTCACATGCTCTACAAACTGAGCCAGCCAAGCACCCCTCAGCCATTGTTTCTTTGAATACTACTTTAGCGCCATTCTTTCTTATCACTTTATGGGCCTCTGATGGCATGAATGTTAGATCTTTTGTTATAGAACCACAGGTCCCTAAGTATTTTTTCCCATCTATTTTTTTTTCTGTTGTTCAGTATTGGTCATTTCTTTTTACTTTATCCTTTCTTTAAAATTTCGATTCAGTTTTAGTAAATGGCAGAGCCACATCACATGCTATACCAGTTCAGGGGGAGAATTTTCTTTCTATTTTTTTATTTAATTAAAAAAGTTTCTTTTTAAAGATTTTATTTATTTATTTGACAGAGAGGACAAGCACGGGGAGCGGCAAGCAGAGACAGAAGGAGAAGCAGGCTCCCTGCTGAGCAGGGAGCTAGATGCGGGGCTCAATCCCAGGACCCTGGGATTATGACCTGAGCCAAAGGCAGATGCTTAACCAACTGAGCCACCCAGGCACCCCCCAGGGTGAGAATTTTCTAATTAACCTTTTCTAATATTAAAACTACTTCTTGGGGTTCCTGGGTGGCACAGTGAGTTGAGCGTCCAACTCTTGGTTTCATCTCAGGTAGTGATCTCAGGGGTCGTGGGCTCAAGCCCCACATCGGGCTCGCACTCAGCATAGAGTCTGCTTGGGATTCTTTCTCCCCTCTTTCTCTTCCCTTCCCCCCATGTGCTCTCTCCCTTCCTCTCTCTAAAATCAATAAGTAAATCTTAAAAACAAGAAACAAAAAACAAATCCCGCTTCCCTTAGTATTGTCCTAAATTCTACCCTGAATTTAGGGAAGAGTGGCTGGATGGGCCATATGTTTCCTGGGGGAAATCCAAATTGCTACGTTCCCTCTTTGTAAGGAAATGGGACAGGAAGAACAAGTTCTAGCCCCCAAAGAAAGGACTTACAAGCAATAAATATGTTGCTCCATCCTTATGAGACCTGCCGGCCTTTAAAAGGGAACTACATCCTTAACCCACAAGTGTTTTTCACCATGACAGTGGCTCCTGTTGTTTCTTGCAGCAGAAAGCCCTGGGCTCCTCCTTGAGCCTCTACCCTCCATCTACCACCAGCAGGAGTGAGCCAGGGCATGGGTGGCCTCTGCCATCTTGTGCATGCCATGCTTCTTCTTGATCACAGGGCCCTGTTTGTGAAAAGCCTCCCGCAGTTCCTGTGACAATTCTCTGGCATCAGCATCCACCAGTGCTTCTTCTCCCTGCACTCAGTAATCATCCACTTCATGACCAGAAAGCAATGACGCCGGTCAGCTAGTGGCCCAGGGACTTGGTAGAAATGGCCACCTCTCAAGATGGGTACCAGCCCAATCACAGGCTCATAGTTCTTCAGGGCTTGGTGGAAGATGGTGTAGGGGTTGTGTTGGATGGTTGTTCCTCTGCAGAAGCAGCATGGTACTTCTCAAACTCTTTCCTTTTCCCAGCTTCCAGAGTCTGCATCATGAAGGGTCTGGCCAGTACTTTGTTTCCTCCTTTCATCATTATATTGGTGAATTTACTGACACTGGGTCTTCAAACACAAAGCTTGTTTTTGTCACTGGGGCAGCTTTAATAAGCTGAATCTTCCTGAGTTTCTGCTCATACTTCTCAGAATGGGTAATTTCTACTATTCTATCTTTATGTCCACTCATTCTTTCTCCTATCACCTTTATTCTGCTTTTGGCTCCTTCTAGCAATTTTTCATTTTGGTTACTATATTTTCAATTCTAAAATTTGATTTTTCTTTATGTCTTCTATTTCTTTGCTGGGACACTATATTTATTTGATGGGAACTTTGGGACTTTCTTTTTTTTTTTTTTTTTTAAGATTTTATTTATTTATTTGACAGAGAGACAGCGAGAGCAGGAACACAAGCAGGGGGGGTGGGAGAGGGAGAAGCAGGCTCCCTGCAGAGCAGGAAGCCCGATGTGGGACTCGATCCCGGGACTCCAGGATCATGACCTGAGCCGAAGGCAGACGCTTAACGACTGAGCCACCCAGGCGCCCACTTTGGGACTTTCTATCTTTCATTTTCTTCAATCGTTTACATAATTTTTCATTGAAACATTATGATGACTAACATCCTTGTCACATAATTCTATTATTTGTGTCTCTTGTTTTCATCTGATGATTTTCTTTTCCTCATTCAGATTTTCCTGATTCTTAGTATGATGAATGATTATTTTTGTGTATCCTGGCAATTGAGGCTATTATGTTATGAGACTCTGGATCTTATTAAACTTTTATAGGACTCCTCAGTCACCACACAAGGGTGGGAAATGGTATGTTGCCTCATTACTGCCAATTAGGGATGGAAGTGCACATTTCCTACTAGGCCACCTTTGACATTCCATGAATAAGAACCTCTTGTTATTTTTGGGCAGGGATAAAATTTCAGGTCTTTACTAGGCCTCTGCTGACATAACCTTGGCTGGGAGGAGAAAGAGTGCCTCATTACTGTTCCTCACATCGCCTCCACTGTCACCATGGAAGGGATGGGGGGCTCCTTATCACTGGGTCAGAATGAAAGTTCCAGGTATCTACTCTGCCTTTTTTTTTTTTTTTTGTCACCAACCTAGTATGGGGGAAGAGATGACTAGTTACAGCTTTGTGAAGGTAGAAGTCTAGGTTTCCTACCTGGCTTATCCTGTCATGGGTTGTGCACAACCACAATTTTTATCCCATGGTATTTGACTGGAGTAAGGTGATTATTGTCTAAAAGTTTTCTGTCTTGGGGCGCCTGGGTGGCTCAGTTGGTTAAGCGACTGCCTTCGGCTCAGGTCATGATCCTGGAGTCCCGTGATCGAGTCCCGCATCGGGCTCCTGGCACGGCAGGGAGTCTGCTTCTCCCTCTGACCCTCTTCCCTCTTGTGCTCTCTATTTCTCATTCTCTGCCTCTCAAATAAATAAATAAAATCTTTAAAAAAAAAGTTTTCTGTCTTATCAAGCTGCCTTTATCCTGGTCCTTTGGCTAGAGAGAACAGGTTTTACTTGGAGCACGTATAGTCTGCATTCATGGGTGTATCCTGGTTACAAGATGCTACTGCACCCAATTCAGCATATATTAGGTGAAAGGAAAACCCAGGGAATTTAACGTCATGCCATTCCTTGAGTCTCAATGTTCCTACCTGGTCTTTCTTCTCTCCACCTTCCAGAGTCATCTTCTGTTTTTATATATAATGTTCAGGGTTGGTAATTATACTTAGTGAAAGAATATGGAGAAGTACATTTCCTCCTCCATCTTATCATAGAATCAGAAGTCCAGGGAATAATTAGATATAGCCATGTTAGGTACTGGAGATATTTTGATGCAGCTATTTTGATATAGCATCAGAACACAATTATGTTAAAACAGAAGAATACTTTTATTACTAGGTAATAAATATTCTTGTCACTATAAGAGTCATTCCTGCCTCTCACTTCCTCTATCCCTGACCTCCTTGGAAGTGGGAGCTCCTTTATCTCTTTGAAGGAAAGCAGAACTGCCTAGGATTAATGGGCTCTCTAATGCTGGTGGGAGATTGCTGAAGAGGCTTTCTGTTGGATCTCATCCTCTGACTCCTCCTGAGGTGGTACCCATTAATGGCTTATATGATTATCTCTGCTGAAAGATATGGCACTTATACCAAGGTGGAAATAGAAACAGAAATTGGAAGCCTGTAGCATCTGTGTTATCCTTGCAACAAATGAAGACTTAGCTCTTGTACTTATCCTAAAGTGGTTTTTGTTAGAGTGGAGATAGATACAGTGATTAGCTTTGAGGTCAATAATAGTAAACTGTAGTCCAAGGCCACAGAAGTTAGAGAAAGAGTGTTGTAACTTGCAGACTTTATGACCACAATAAGGTAACCTAGGGTTATATGGTTTGCTACTTTCCTGGAAATGCAATCACTTCTTTATTGTTCATAGAGTTTTCTCCCCTTCTTTTTCAACATGAAATGATGGCTTTTGCCATAAGCATCTTAACTCCTGTTGCTCAGGATTCTCAGTTGGAAAGGGGACAGAAAAGTAGGGGTGGGACTACCTAGACTTGTACATATTAACTGAGCATATTGAGTGAATGTTGATACATTAAGATGTAGAATCCATATCCCTTTTATTTAAAAAAAAATTTTTTTTTAAAGTAAACTCTACACCCAACATGAGCTTGAACTCACAACCCTAAAATCAAGAATCACATGTTCTACCAACTGTGCCAGCCAGGTGCCCCCATCTATAACCTCTTTAGATAATACTGTCAAAGGAATCAGACAGCGTGGCTTCATCCGCTAGCTTTTCTGTTAACTACCTGTGAGCCTTTGGCAAGTTATCTAACCTTTCAGAGCCTTGGTTTCTTCAGTAGTAAAGTGAGCATCATGGTAGCACCTGCCTTTTTGAGTTATTGTGACATTTCTATGCAATAAAGATTATAAGCACTTAGAAAAACCTGGTCCATTGTAAGCATTCAATACATGTTAAAGTGATGAATATTTTTAAGGAGAATATTTCTAGTTATATGGATGGTTCCTAACTGCTGACAGTATTTAATTTCTTTTGTTTTTTCCGTTTCTGACCTCTAAGTAAAGTGTGGATTTGTGTAGTCCTTTAGCTTTTAGGGACTCTCTAGTAGTACAAGTGCCTCAACTAAATTTTTGGGTCATTTTTATTGTGTGAGTTCATGGGATTATATTTGTCCAGAAGTTCTGGCCATTTGACAATTGTGGGTAATAATTTTAGAAAACTAAACCAGCATTAAAAAAAAATCACGCAAGGGGCGCCTATGCGGCTTAGTTGGTTAACTGTCTGGCTCTTGATTTCGGCCTGGGTCATGATCTCAGGATCCTGGGATCAAGCCCTGCAATGGAGCCTGCTTGGGATTCTCTCATTCCCTCTCCCTCTGCCCCTCCCCAGCCCCTGCTTGCACGTTCTCTCTCTCTCCAAAAAACAAAAAACAAAACAAAACAAAAAAACAGGCAACTTAACTTTTGAAAATGTGACTGAAATAAAACTGTCATTCTTCCCTTTCATTTCAGCGTGGTCTGGGACTCTTGGGAGAATGTACGCTGAGCGTAAACTCTGTATCTTAGGCCGATATGCCTATACTTAACACTCAGGCAGTGTCTTAACTATTCAGTATCTCCCTTCAGGGAATACTGATATATGTTTACTGTTACTTATTAATAGTACCTATGAAGACTTTTGTTTATCATTTTAGGTTTATGTCCAAATAAAGCATTAGTAGTTTGGCCTTTTTTAGCCTCCTTAAAGGGATTATGATATTTGCTTGTCTGAAGAGTAATGCCAAAGGATGATATTTAGCTACAGTTGGAAAAAATCATTCTTGGGTGCCTGGGTGGCTCAGTCATTAAGCATCTGCCTTCGGCTCAGGTCATGATCCCAGGGTCCTGGGATCGAGCCCCGCATCAGGCTCCCTGCTCCACGGGCAGCCTGCTTCTCCCTCTCCCACTCCCCCTGCTTGTGTTCCCTCTTTCACTGTGTCTCTGTCTGTCAAATAAATAAAATCTTTAAAAAAAAGAAAAAATCATTCTTCACCTTAAATTTCTAGAATATTTAATAATTTATATGTTTAAAACATTAGAGTGGAGAAAGATGAATGTATCAGAGACAAATATGTTTTGGTTTGCTATATATTAACTTGAAACCTAGTTATTTCTTTTTTTTAAAATTTTTTTATTGTTCTGTTAATCACCATACATTACATCATTAGTTCTTTTTTTTTTTTAAAGATTTTATTTATTTATTTGAGAGAGAGAGAATGAGAGATAGAGAGCACGAGAGGGAAGAGGGTCAGAGGGAGAAGCAGACTCCCCGCTGAGCAGGGAGCCCGATGCGGGACTCGATCCCGGGACTCCAGGATCATGACCTGAGCCGAAGGCAGTCGCTTAACCAACTGAGCCGCCCAGGCGCCCACATCATTAGTTCTTGATGTAGTGTTCCATGATTCATTGTTTGTGCATAACACCCAGTGCTCCACGCAGAATGTGCCCTCTTTAATACCCATCACCAGGCTAACCCATCCCCCACCCTCCTCCCCTCTAGAACCCTCAGTTTGTTTTTCAGAGTCCATCATCTCTCACGATTCATCTCCCCCTCCGACTTACTCCCCTTCATTCTTCCCCTCCTGCTATCTTCTTCTTTTTCTTTTTTCTTAACATATGTTGCATTATTTGTTTCAGAAGTACAGATCTGTGATTCAACAGTCTTGCACAATTCACAGCGCTCACCATAGCACATACCCTCCCCAATGTCTATCACCCAGCCACCCCATCCCTCCCACCCCCCCACCACTCCAGCAACCCTCAGTTTGTTTCCTGAGATTGAGAATTTCTCATATCAGTGAGGTCATATGATACATGTCTTTCTCTGATTGACTTATTTCACTCAGCATAACACCCTCCAGTTCCATCCACGTCATTGCAAATGGCAAGATCTCATTCCTTTTGATGGCTGCATAATATTCCATTGTGTATATATACCACATCTTCTTTATCCATTCATCTGTCAATGGACATCTTGGCTCTTTCCACAGTTTGGCTATTGTGGACACTGCTGCTATAAACATTGGGATACATGTACCCCTTCGGATCCCTACATTTTTATCTTTGTGGTAAATACCCAGTTGTGCAATTGCTGGATCGTATGGTAGCTCTATTTTCAACTGTTTGAGGAACCTCCATACCGTTTTCCAGAGTGGTCGCACCAGCTTGCATTCCCACCAATAGTGTAGGAGGGTTCCCCTTTCTCTACATCCCCGCCAACATCTGTCATTTCCTGACTTGTTAATTTTAGCCATTCTGACGGGTGTGAGGTGGTATCTCATTGAGGTTTTGATTTGGATTTCCCTGATGCTGAGCGATGTTGAGCACTTTTTCATGTGTCTGTTCGCCATTTGGATTTCTATGGAAAAATGTCTGTTCATGTCTTCTGCCCATTTCTTGATTGGATTATTTGTT
>NW_027397095.1:12925639-12934148 GCF_003265705.2 Callorhinus ursinus | reverse complement strand
CACTTGCCAGAAGCGGCCGACGGAGGCCCCCTCCCCCGCCGTCTATCCTCCCGAATATCGCCTCGGATTCACTTCTCCGCACGTCCTACCTTCCAGTAAGTGGTCGCTTCTCTGTTCAGAGAGTTGTTGCTACTCTCTTCTTCGGTCTCCTCTTGAGTTCGTAGGTGTTCAGAATGGTTTGATCCCTATTCAGCTGAATTCCTGAGACCAGACGAAATCTAGGTCTCCTACTCCTCCGCCATCTTGCTCCGCCCCCTCAAACCTAGTTATTTCTTATGCCAACTTTTTAGTCACGGATTAATATCTAAGGGCTTTTTAATAAAATTATTTATTTATGTAATCTGTACCCCCAATGTGGGGCTCGAACTCATGACCCCCCTCCCCCGAGATAAAGAGTCACATGCTCTTCCAACTGAGCCAGACAGGCACCCCTTATATCTAAGGGTTGTATAAAGTGTTTCCTTTTAGTTATTCACTAAAATTTACTGAAAGTCTACCATGTGTCAGGTATTTTACTAGGCTCTGGCTTTAGAACTGAAAATAAAGTAGACAAGGCTTCTGCCTTCCTAGTACTTCAATTTAGTGAGAAGACAAGATTAAAAGGCAGAGAAATAGGGACTCCTGGGTGGCTCATTCATTAAGCATCTGCCTTCGGCTCAGGTCATGATTCCCCCGTCCTGGGATTGAGCCCCGAGTCAGGCTCCTTGCTCGGTGGGAAGCCTGCTTTTCCCTGTACCACTCCCCCTGCTGTGTTCCCTCTCTTGCTGTTTCTCTCTCTGTCAAATAAATAAATAAATAAATAAAATCTTTTAAAAAAAAGGCAAACAAATAAATGAGGAAGGTTAATTTCAGGGTAAGTGTTCTGAAATAAACTGTGCTGTGATAAAAAATAAATAGAGGGGACCTGTTAGCATGATTTAGGAAGGACTCCATTAAGGAGGAACAATTAAACTGAGATCTAAGGATAAGAATAAATCAGTTATTTAAAGAGTTGAGAGAAAAGTGTTCTAAGAATTGAAATGCATTATAGGAAGGAGCTTTGTGTATTCTTACAACCGAGAGATCAAAATACTTGAGTAACAAGGATGCTGACACTGTTAATTCTTCTTTAAATGTTTGGTAGAATTTACTAGTGAAGCCAGCTGGTCCTGGACTTTCTTTGTTGAGAGGTTTTTGATTATCAGTTTGATCTTCTTACTTATTACAGGTCTATTCAGATTTTCTATTTCATCTTTTTTTTAAATTTCTTCATTTATTTGAGAGAGAAAGTACATGTGCATGCTCGCAAGATGGGGGCAGAGGGAGAGGGAGAGAAAGAATCTTAAGTGGACTCCCCAGTGAGCTCAGAGCCCCAACTTGGGGCTCCATCTCATGATCCTGAAATCACGACCTGAGCCAAAATCAAGAATCAGATGCTTAACTGACTGAGCCACATAGGTGCCCCATAGATTTTCTGTTTCATCTTAAGTCAATTTAGTAATTTGGCGATTTATTGGTGTAAAATTGTTCAAAGTATTCATTTATCATTTTTTAAAAATTTCGCTAAGGTTTGGAATTAATATTGCCTCTTGTATTTCTGATTTTCATTATTTAGATTTTTTTCTTAGTCTAAGTAAAGGTTTGTCAATTTTGTTGATCTTTTAAATAAACCAACTTTTGGTTTTATGATCCTCTTTGATTTTCTATTCTGTATTTCACTGATCTCTGCTCTTCATTATTTCTTCTGCTAGCTTTGAGTTTGGTTTACTTTTCTTTTTCTGATTCCTTAAGGCATAAAGTTAGGCTGTTACTTTGAGATATAGTTCCTGTCTTAATGTATGCATTTAGAGGTATGCATTTTTTCTGAGCACTGCTTTCACTGACTCCTGTAAGTTCTGGTATGCTGTGTTTTCATTTTTATTTGTATCAAAGTATTTTCTGATTTCTCTTGTAATTTTTTTTCTTTTACCCATTGCTTAAGAGTATGTTAATTTCCACACATTTGTGAATTTTCCAGTTTTCCTTGTTCTTGATTTCTAGAGTAATTTCATTTTGGTCAGAAAAGATGGTTTGGGGGCACCTGGGTGGCTCAGTCATTAAGCATCTGCCTTTGGCTCAGGTCATAATCCCAGGGTCCTGGGGTCCAGCCCTGCATCGGGCTCCCTGCTATGCAGGGAGTCTGCTTCTCCCTCTCCCATGCCCCTGCTTGTGTTCCTTCTCTTGCTGTGTCTCTCTCTGTCAAATAAATAAATAAAATCTTTAAAAAGAAAAGATGGTTTGTATGATTTGTATCTTTCTAAATTTATTGAGACTTGTTTTGTAGCCTAAAATATTGTCTGTCCTGAAGAATATTCCACGTGCACTTGAGAAGGATGTGTATTCTGTTGATGGGTGGAGCGTTCCTGTATGTTTGTTAGGTGTATTTGGTTTATACTGTTTTTGTTTTTGTTTTTTTAAAGATTTTATTTATTTATTTGACAGAGAGAGACACAGCGAGAGAGGGAACACAAGCAGGGGGAGTGGGAAAGGGAGAAGCAGGCTTCCTGCCGAGCAGGGAGCCCAATGTGGGACTCGATCCCAGGACCCTGGGATCATGACCTGAGCCAAAGGCAGATGCTTAATGACTGAGCCACCCAGGCACCCTATACTGTTGTTTAAATCCTCTATTTCCTTATTGATCTTGAGTCTAGATATCCATCCATTATTGGAAGTAGAGCATTAAAGTCTCCAACTATTATTGTAGAACTGCCTATTTCTCTCTTCAGTTCTTTCAGTGATTGTTTCTCATGTTTTGAGGCTCTTTTGTTTGTGCATATATCTATAGACTATTGAAGTCTACAATTATTATTGTAGAACTATTTCTCCAATTCTGTCAATGGTTGTTTCACATATTTTGGGGCTCTTTTGTTTGTGTGTACGTCTAGAATTGTTATTTCTTCTTGATAAATTGACCCTTTTATCAATACATGATGTCATTTTTTTGTCTCATGATTTTTTTGGTCTCATAACAACTTTTTTTTAAATTATAAAGATTTTATTCATTTGTGTGAGGGAGAGAGCACACAAGCAGGGGGAGCAGCAGGCAGAGGGAGAAGCAGGCTCCCCACTGAGCAAGGAGCCTGATGCAGGACTTGATCCCAGGACCCTGGAATCATGACCTGAGCTGAAGGCAGACACTTCACTGACTGAGCCACCCAGGCATCCCTCATAACAACTTTTTTTTTTAAATTTGTATTTATTTATTTATTTATTTGACAGAGAGACACAGCGAGAGAGGGAACACAGGCAGGGGGAGTGGGAGAGGGAGAAGCAGGCCCCCCCGCGGAGCAGGGAGCCCGATGCAGGGCGTGATCCCAGGACTCAGGGATCATGACCCGAGCCAAAGGTAAACACTTAACTGGCTGAGCCACCCAGGTGCCCCACAAATGTTTTTTAAAAATTGTTTTAAAGAAATGATTTAATTCTGCCATTTGCTATTTTCTATATTGCTTACAGCATTTATGTTCCTCAATTTCTTCGGTATTTTCTTTTGTGGGGTTTTTTGGTACCATTTTGATTCCCTTCTCATTTCATTTTCTGTGCGTATTTTAGTTATTTTTTATTGGTTACCCTGGGAATTGCAATTAAGTAGACAGTTGAGTATACAAATCTGGAGGAAGTCAGGGCTGGAGAAATACATTTGAGAATAATTGGTGTATAGATGGTATTTAAAGCCTGGGACTAGGTGAGGTCTTTTAGGAAGAAAATACAGCCAGAGTAGAGCAGAAAATGCAGGACCAACCCTTGAGAACTTGAAAGCCTATCCTCCCTCTTGGTGGATACGTTTGTATTTATCCTTTAAGTCCCACGAATAGGTGGCATAACTGTCATTTGTATATCTCAATGGGTCTCATTTCTGAAGACATTAAGAAAAGAGCTGTTTTCCTGTGTTAGCTGAGCATTAGAACAAGATGAATCCTATTTTTACAGTTCTAAGGTTCTCTTTCCATTTTTCCTTTTTCTGTCATATTTCAATATACTATTTACCAGTTAATTTCAAAATCATTTTGAAAATCATTCAAAATCATTCAAGCTCATTTTCTTTTCAGAGCTACCATTGATGTTCTTAATTTTTCTCTTTGGATATCAACCCTGTCTAGAACCACATGTCTTATTCTTCAGCCACAGCTTGTACTCCTGACTTGACTTGACCAGCATTCTCTCAAAGGCATATGTTTTTCTTTTAAGATTTTATTTTTTTAAAGTAATCTCCATACCCAACGTGGGGCTCGAATTTACAATCCCAAGATCAAGAGTCAGATGTTTTATTGACTGAGCCAAACAGGCACCCCTCAAAAGCATATCTTTAATCACAAGGGTTGAAGGACTAGGGATGGTTCTTATGGAGGAGAAACTCTGCATTCACATTTTCTTGGGGAAGGCCAGGATTGTTATCTTTAAATCTGAATGATACTGCATTCCGACCCTTAAAACACAGCTCTCCGTAGGAGGGAGATGGGTTAAGAATAACCATGCCATGCCTACACTGAAAGTTTAAAAAATATGTAATAATAGAAGTTAATTGAACATAGTTTACCACTTGCTTTTTGCCTGATGTCTGATTCCTGTTATTTGCTGTATGCAGCCTGTTTTATCTTTGCGTCCCCCAGCATCTTGTCCCCTGGAAAACAGATCTCACACTGTTTAACTCTTGATATCTGAGAATCAGAGCATTGACAAGTTGATATTCTGAAGTCCCCATTAGAAAAAAGCAGAACTAGGAAGGTGAGGAGCAGTTCCTGACAATGGAGTAGAAGCATGTTCCAGCATACTTGTAATATGGCAAGCAATGTGGAGAACATGACCCCTAAACTTTGAATGAGACCCTTCAAGAAAACTTAGTTTTCTTTGGACTATTTTCCCCAACCTGCCTTCCATTTTGCCTGATTTACAGAAGCTCGAAAACATATTGGTTAAACTACAAAATTGAGTTCCTAATCGCCTCACCATGGCAACCCCATCATTGCCTAGATATATGCTGTATGTAGTCCTTGTGAGAACCCAAGTGTCTGTTAAAGGAGCCCACATAAGTCTTCTGTGGGCTTTTAACAGCCTTCAAGAGAAGTTCCCGGGTTGTTCTCAGGGTTAGGAGAAGCTTAGGCTCCTACTTTACTGGGGCAAGGGTGGTAAGTGAGTGATGGTACACATACCAGGGCCTCTTAGTCTGGGTTTCGTTGATGGTCTGTGGGGAGTCTGTAAACCTCCATCAACTGAATGCATAATTTAGTGTGTATGTGTATTTTTCTCCAGAGGAGAGAGGATTTGTAGCATTTATTAGGTTTTCAGAAAATTACATAGCCTCCCTTGTACCATTGAGAGCCCTTTGCCTTAATTGATCTGTTGGGTAAATCCAAGTTTTGTTGTATCTAAGTTTTGAACTTCATTTAAAACATATGAAAATAAGTAGGTTAAAATAGGATTTTTAAGAAAAAGAAAAGTATCCTCAATTAGCATTAAAACCCATAACCTGCTTGCTACTCGATCATATTGGTAACTGATGATTACACCCCAACTCTTCTTAACTGTCAGCCCATAAAGTCAGCCATATTAAATGGCATACAGTGTCCATTGGAAAGGGTGTTGCCCTGAGCTAAACAGTGACTGGAGAGACTCACTGCCCTTGAGGGATTGGTGTAACAATGATTCCAGACCAAATTATGAGGTAGGAATCAAAAGTGAATGTTGCAGCCGTTTCCTGCCAGGTACTGTGCTTAATTTTCACAACCATCCTGTGAGGTAAATATTGTCGTCCTAATTATACAAGCTTAGACCACTAAAATGACTTGCTGAAGGTCTTATAGTCAATAAAGTGTCAGAGCTGTGACTGAATTCTCGTATTTCTGTCATTGCCTTGGATCTTATGAGAGACTAGGACCAGGAGTAGGGAAAGCATCCCAAGGAGTGTCTGAGCCAGATTCTGGTCTTTGAACCTGAGAAGTAATTCACTTCCCACACCTTTAAGGGAGATGGGCATGACTCAGTGGCTCTAGCAAGTACAGGTCCTATTGCTTGGGAGGCCACTGTTCCATCCCCTTGAGCAGCTCTAAGTCTTGATTCTGTTTGCATGTTCTCTGAATAACACTGGCATTAGCCCCCACTGAAACCACCTCCTCAGGATTTTGAAGTGCTATACAAACAGTTAAGAGGGAGCATTGTCTAAAGCCATATGAAAGGACTGGAATTTGTCTGGTGAACAAAAATTTTGCAATCATAACACCTTTTACTCCCACGGCAAGCAGAACTTTTTCTTTGTGAAGGAAGCCAAGCAAACATTTCATTTTCAGAATAATGATGATCTTTAAAAGGACAGTGCCAGCAGTTTAGCTCTAGATTTCCTTCTTTTTGCATTTAATGCCATCAGAGGAGAAAAGCAGACTTCTAGACGCATATTCTTCAAAGCATCCTATTACATGAGTGGATCCATGTGGGCTTTATTGAAAACTAACAAGTATGGTATTTCAAAGTGTGGACCCCAGCCCCTCTGACATTAGAATGACCTGTGTGCTTATATATCCTGCAGATTCCTGGACTCCATCCTAGACCCACTAACTCAAAATCTTTTGGGAAGGGGATTAGGCCCAGGAAAATGCAATTTAGCCACCCCTCTGGAGATTCTTATGCACACTAAAGTCTGAAAACCACTGCAGTGGAAGTACAAACACCATAATAATCCAAATTAGAATATTTTTGCTATAATGACACTTGGCTAAAATGAACCCAGTAACCACATTCCTTGAAAGAAAGCCAAGTTAAATGTAGCTTGTCTGGAGTGAATTCACATATGAAAAAGAGTTGAAAAAACATCTGTGGATAGGAGCTATTGGGGAAGAAAAATTGTTCCTCCACCCTTCTTGTTTTTTTCACTGATATAATAATCAAATTAACATAGGACAGTTTGGGGGCACCTCAGTGGCTCAGTTGATTAAGCATCCAACTCTTGGTTTTGGTTCAGGTCATGATCAGGCCCCATGTCGGGCTCCGAGCTCGGGACAGAGTCTGCTTGAGATTCTTTCTCTCCCTCTCCCTCTCCCCCCCACCTGCTCACACTCCCTCTCTCTCTCTCTCTCTCTCACACAAACAAATACATCTTTAAAAGAAATTGACATAGAACAGTTTAACAAGAGAAAAGCAAATTTACTTATTTATGTATGGGGACCCCAGAAAGACAGTGAGCCCCAAGGACAAGCCAGGTAATTGAGGCTTGTATGCCATCTCGAGCTAAGGAATGGGACAGAGAGCCCTGTGGCTTCAAAGAGGAGGAGGATTCACAGGCTGATAAGAAGAACAGATGTTTGGTAATTAGATGTTGTCCTGTCCTACAGACAGGTCGTTCAGATACCAAAGTTATCTCTTGGTAATAAGCTCTCTTCCTGGACCAGGGCCCTTATCTAAATTCATTTAGGTAGGTTAGAGAGAGGCAAAATTTTTTCTTCGGTCTGCTGGGTCTTGATTACCTTCAGCTCAAAATAGTCCACATGCCATAAAGTAGCACATTTTGGGGAGTCTTATTCTGAACCCCTTCAGAGCTTTACTGTGTTTAAGAACTTGAAAGACTGGTAGACATACTCTGTGATACCCCAGAGGTCAGAACTAGTATCATATCTTTTTTTTTAAAGATTTTCTTTATTTATTTGACAGAGAGAGACACAGCCAGAGAGGGAACACAAGCAGGGGGAGTGGGAGAGGGAGAAGCAGGCTTCCCGCTGAGCAGGGAGCCCGATGCGGGGCTCGATCCCAGGACCCTGGGATCATGACCTGAGCCGAAGGCAGACGCTTAACGACTGAGCCACCCAGGTGCCCCAACTAGTGTCATATCTTAAAACAAGTAGGGACAGACTTGGAAAGACTGACATATGCCACTAGACTGGCATAACTGGGTTGAGGCAGGCACAGACTCAGCTGCAGAGTCTAGGAGGAAGTTCACAGTGCAATAGGCAGAACAGGTTACCCCCAAATATGGAAACAGCATATGAGAGTCTAGGCCTGTAATTTACTCTGAGTGAAGGTATGAGTGTGTGTATGTGTCTATGGGATGGGATGAGGCATTGCAATGGGGAATTAAGGAGTAGATTATGACAGGACTTATATGATCAGGACTTGGTTAGCTTATCAAAAAATCAGTTTCATCAGGAAACCTTAAAGAAGATACACATTTGAATATTACATTTTAACCGAAGACATTCATCTAAGAGCTTTCTTACTATTTATTCTCTATCAAATGAAATATCTCAACATATAGTGATAATAGCCATACTTCCTCTAGTCTTCTGTCTGAAGGTAGGGACCCTCAAACTGTCCTGATGGTCCTAAACCCCATAGCTGGAATTACTCACTTGGTGATTGAGTTGAGTGGAGGATGAAAAAGCAACCCCCCCTTTTTTTTTAGTCCAGAGCCAAACTTCTGTGGGGAGTTGTGTTTATTTATTTTTTATTTAAATATTTTATTTATGGGGTGCCTGGGTGGCTCAGTCGTTAAGCATCTGCCTTCGGC
>NW_027397095.1:12687329-12925539 GCF_003265705.2 Callorhinus ursinus | reverse complement strand
TCACTGTGTCTCTCTCTGTCAAATAAATAAATAAAATCTTAAAAAATAAAAAGATTTTATTTATTTCAGAGAGAGAAAGCACGAACAGGGGGGAGGGGCAGAGGGAAAGGGAGAGGGCCCAGCAGACTCCTTGCTAAGCATGGAGCCCCTCGTGGAGCTCGATTCTAGGACCCTAAGATCATGACCTGAGCCAAAGTCAGATGCTTAACCGGACTGAGCCACCCAGGCGTCCCTGTGTGTGTGGGAGGTGGGGCTTAGATGACAATTCTAGCTAGGGAAAGTATTCTACCCTCTTTTTTATTGCTTCACCCTAGAAAGGAAACAGTGTATCAATGGAGGAAACCAATTACAACTTCTTTTGCTATTTTTGAGATACAAAGGGACAGATTTCTCCCTAATTTATCTAGGGAGGTACATGTATATAAAAGAGTAAGCAGGGATACCTAGGTGGCTCAGTCAGTTAAGCGTCTGCCTTCGGCTCAGGTTGGGATCCCAGGGTCCTGGGATCGAGTCCCGCATCGGGCTCCCTGCTCTGCGGGGAGCCTGCTTCTCCCTCTGTCTCTAATGAATAAATAAATAAAAATCTTTAAAAAAAAATAAAAGAGTAAGCAAACAAGTGAGTGAGCAAGCAGTGTTTTTAAATTAAGGGCATTTACAATGGAACAGAATAGAAAACCCAGAAATAAGCCCACAACTATATGGTCAATAGATCTTTGACAAAGCAGGAAAGAATATCCAATTGGTAAAGGACAGTCTCTTCAACAAATGGTGTTTGGGAAGTTGGATGGCAACATGCAAGAGAAAGAAACTAGACTATTTTCTTACACCATACACAAAAATAAATTCAAAATGGGTTAAAGACCTAAATGTGAGACCTGAAACCATAAAAATCCTAGAAGAAAACACAGGCAGTAACCTATTTGACATCGGCTGTAGCAACTTTTTTCTAGATATGTCTCCTGAGGCAAGGGAAACAAAAGCAAAAATAAACTGCTGGGGCTACATCAAAATAAAAAGCTTCTGCACAGTGAAGGAAACAGTCAACAAAACTAAGAGGCAACCTATGGAATGGGAGAAGATATTACAAATGACATATCTGATAAAGGGTTAGTATCCAAAATTTATAAAGAACTGATACAACTCAACACCCAAAAAACAAATAATTCAGTTAAAATATGGGCAGAAGACATGAGCAGACATTTCTCCAAAGAAGACATCCAGATGGCCAACAGACACATGACAAGATGTTCCTCATCACTTACCATCATGGAAATGCAAATCAAAACTACAATGATATCACCACACACCTGTCAGAATAGCTAAAATCAACAATACAAGAAAAAACAGGTGTTAGTAAGGATGTGGAGAAAAAGGAACATTTGTGCGCTCTTGGTGGGAATGCAAACTGGTGCAGCCACTGTGGAAAACAGTATGGAGGGTTCTCAAAAAGTTAAAAATAGAACTACCTATGTTTCAGCAATTGTACTACTGGGTATTTATCCAAAGGATACAAAAGCATTAATTCAAAGGGATAGATGCACCCCTATGTTTATTGCAGCATTATTTGCAATAGCCAAGATATGGAAGCAGCCCAGGTGTCCATCTATTGATGAATGGATAAAGAAGAAGTGTGGTGTATATATATATATATATATATATATATATATATATATATATACATATAATGGAATATTATTCAGCCACAAAAAAGAATGAAATCTTTCCATTTGCAATGATATGGATAGAGCTAGAGAGTATTCTGCTAAGCAAGATAAGTTAGAGAAAGACAAATACCATATGATTTCACTTATATATGGAATTTAAGGAACAAAACAAACAAGCAAAGAGAAAAAAAAGAGAGACAAATCAAGAAACAGACTTTTAATTATATAGAACAAACTGATGGTTGCCAGAGGGGAGGGAGGTGAGGGGATGGGTTAATTACGTGATGGGGATTAAGGAGTGCACTAATGATGAGTACCAGGTGTTGTATGGAAATATTGAATCACTATATTGTACACCTGAAACTAATATAACACTGTATGTTAACTACACTGGAATGAAAATTAAAACTTAAAAAAAATAAAGTTAAGGGAATTCAATCAGGAAACCACCAAATGTTACTCATTTTCCCTTGAAGATATGTAACTCTATTAACAGAGCTCAGTGACCTTGGCCTACCTTGTTAAAAATAATAGTCATAATTTATCAGTATGCCCTGTTTTTGGGAAAAGAACATTTGGATTTTTCATAATAAAGAATTAGAACTCATGTCTCTTTGACTCCAGGACCCAGTGAGTCTGGATTGAAGATCTAGCATTGGATGGAACTGGAAAAGGCATGAATGTTGAGGGTAGATAACTGAGTAATAATTCAGTCTAGGTATATTAAATTTCATCTCTTTCCTTCTCCTAATCATGCTTTGACCTTTCTATTTTTGAGCTACTGCATCCAAGGCAAAATTAGAAATAGTGCCAGGAAGATATTATTTTTCTAATTTACATTTTTTTTCAAAGCATTGTATACTCACAGTTTAAAAGGTCATCTGATGCTATTAGGCACATATATAAAAGCAGTAGTCTTCCTACCTGCCCTCATTACTTTTGATTACTGTTCCCCTGAGTTATTCTATTATTATCTTCATATTTTATTTATTTATTTTTTATTTTTTATTTTTATTTTTTTTAAAGATTTTATTTATTTAGAGAGAGAGAGAATGAGAGATAGAGAGCACGAGAGAGAAGAGGGTCAGAGGGAGAAGCAGGCTCCCCGCTGAGCAGGGAGCCCGACGCGGGACTTGATCCCAGGACTCCAGGATCATGACCTGAGCCGAAGGCAGTCGCTTAACCACCTGAGCCACCCAGGCGCCCCTATTTTTTATCTTCTTTTAAAGATTTTATTTATTTGACAGAGAGAGATACAGTGAGAGAGGGAACACAAGCAGGGGGAGTGGGAAAGGGAGAAGCAGGCTTCCCGCTGAGCAGGAGCCCGATGTGGGGCTTGATCCCAGGACCCCGGCATCATGACCTGAGCCAAAGGCAGACGCTTAACGACTGAGCCACCCAGGCGCCCCTATCTTCATATTTTAAAAATGGCATGTTTTATTGTTTTAAAAATTTATAACTTTTAGCATCATCTGTTGATTTTATGCTATTTATTATGAAGATTTAGTTACAAAAATCTCCCTCCCCTCACTGACATATTTTTTCCTTCTATTCTCCCAACATATGGATAAATCAATATTTATTATTTACAGCTATATAAATATGGTGGACAGCCAGCTGAACTATGTAGTATGATTTTCTTTCTGTTGTGGTCTGAATGTTTGTGTCCCCCTAAAATTCATATGTTGACATCTTAACCCCCCAAAAATGATGGTATTTGGAGGTGGAACTTTTGGGAGGTTTTAAGGTCATGAAGGTGGAGCTAATGTTCTTATAAAAGATATCCCACAGAGTTCTCTCACCCTTTTTGTCCTGTGAGGTTACAATGAGAAGTCTGCAATGCAGAAGAGGACTCTCTCCGTGGACCTTGCTGGCACCCTGATCTTAGACTTCTAGCCTCTAGAACTGTGTTAAATAAATTTTTATGGTTTATAAGCTGTCCAATCTATGGTATTTTCTTTTTTTTTAAAGATTTTATTTATTTATTTGAGAGAGAGAATGAGATAGAGAGAGCACGAGAGGGAAGAGGGTCAGAGGGAGAAGCAGACTCCCTGCTGGGCAGGGAGCCCGATATGGGACTTGATCCTGGGACTCCAGGATCATGACCCGAGCTGAAGGCAGTCGCTTAACCAACTGAGCCACCCAGGCGCCCCAATCTATGGTATTTTCTTATAGCAGCTTGAATGGTCTAAGACAGTTTCTGACGAATTCTCTTTTTCTTTGGCATTGAAAATGGACTCATATTTGGTTTAGTTTTCTAAATAACTATCATAATCTAAGTAGAATACAGGAAGCCACAGGAATTAATTTGTCAGTTCTATTTTTTTTCTTGGGGACCACTCTCCTAAAGTTCCCCATCATGCCATTTTAGTCTGTACTGGTTGCTTTTTAGTTCCACTGTACAGCTGTCATCCTAGAGTTTCCCTCACTATTATAAAAAAAAACTTGAGTTGTATACTGGCTCTGTTTTCTGGATTCCGTGGTGCCATCTTTTTTAGTTTACTCCCTTCTTTCTGCTGGAACTCATCCTTTATTTTGTGAGATGTTACATGTCTCAAGTATCTTTAGTCTTTTTTTATATTTGATTGATATGAAGTATAGAATTTGAGGTAAAAAAAATCATCTCAGAATTTTGAAGGTGTTTGTCTTTTTACTTCTAGTGTTGCTGTCGAGAAGCTCAATGTTATTCTCTTTTGTAATCCCTTGTATGTTTCATGTTCTTACTCTCTGACAGCTTTTAGAATCTTCTCTCCATTCTAGGTGTTCCAAAGTTTCATAATGTTGTGCTTTGTTGTATTAATCATTGTGCTGGGTCTTTTAAATCTGTGAAGACAAGACCCTTAAATGTAGAAATTTTCTTGATTTCTTTAAAATCATTTTATTTCCTGTCTTCCTCGAAGGCACTATTAGTTTAATGTCTTGGACAGGTCCCATATTTTATTATTTCTCTTTTACTATGTCTTTGTCCTTTGGTTCTAATTTTTTAGGAGAAATTTTCAACTTTCTATCAGCCTATATTTTTTATTTTATGTCATATATATGTATATATCCATACACATATTTACATATACACATACATTTATATATACATATATTTAACTTCTGAGACTTCTTTCTTGTTGTCTGAATTCTTTTCTTACAGCATCCTTTTTAAAACTTTTTTATTTTTTTTATTTTTTATTTTAATTTAATTACTTAACATATAATATATTATTTGTTTCAGGGGTACAGGTCTGTGATTCATCAGTCTTATATAATATCCAGTGTTCATTACAACACATACCCTCCCCAGTGTCCATCACCCAGTTACCCCATACCCTCATCCCCCTCCCCTCCAGCCACCCTCAGTTTGTTTCCTAAGATTAAGAGTCTCTTATGGTTTGTCTCCCTCTCTGGTTTCATCTTGTTTCATTTTTCTCCTTTCTTCCCCTATGATCCTCTGCCTTGTTTCTTAAATTCTGCATATCAGTGAGATCATATGATAATTGTCTTTCTCTGATTGACTTATTTTGCTTAGCATGATACCCTGTAGTTCCATCCACGTCGTTGCAAATGGCAAGATTTCATTTTTTTGATGGCTGCTTACAGCATCCTTTTTCTTGTTTCATAGAAGTAATATCTTAAGTCTCTAAAAATATTATAGTTCTAAAAAGTGTTTCCTTTTTTCTGTATTACCTGCTTCTTACAATTTTTTTATTAAAGGTTTATTTTATTTCTTTTTTTAAAGATTTTATTTACTTATTTGATAGAGAGAGAAAGAGCACAAGAAGGGGGGAGGGTCAGAGGGAGAAGCAGACTCCCCGCCGAGCAGGGAGCCCGACGTGGGACTCGATCCCGGGACTCCAGGATCATGACCTGAACCAAAGGCAGTCGCTTAACCAACTGAGCCACCCAGGCGCCCTAAAGATTTATTTATTTTGAGAGCGAGAGCACAAGCAAGAGGGGCTGAAGGAGAAGGAAACAGACTCTCAAGCAGACCCTCCCCTGAGGGCAGAGCCCGACATGGGGCTGGATCCTCGGATCCTGAGATCACGACCTGAGCCAAAACCAAGAGTCGGATTAACCGACTGCGCCACCCAAGTACCCCCTCACAAGGCACCCCCTTTTGTTTATTTTGATCTTTGTTTCATGTTAGAGGCTGTCCTCAAATATATGGTGGTTCATGACTATATATTCATATTTAAGAGTGAAGTATTTAAAGCTAATTGGGAAGTGCTTCTGACCATGTTGGAATAACTGGTACAGACTCCTGCCTATGAACAACTAGAAAATCGTACAAAATCTATGAAGTGACTATATTCCTCAGTCTTTGGACTAGAAGCAGTACAAGTCTGTGATCGCTGACAGAAGGGACACAAATAAATTGATCTTGTTGATCATCTCATCTTTCTGCCTAGAGGCACTTTCCTGACCCCAGCATGGGGAGAGGGTACCCAAGCAATGCATGGAAGTCTCACGGAGTTAAGGAGCGAAAGACTGTAGTTTGAGGAGTCTGAGGCAGCTAGAATTTATAGTGCTGGGTACTTTCAAATTGACTATGGTTGGAAAGTTTATGTGTTGGCCATCAGCATATGCTACAAATCAGTGTGGTTTTTTTTTGGTGTTGTTTATACCCATGCCCCCAAAGTGTGTGGTGGCGAGTGTCTGCCAGCGTGCCGCTGGCAGTACCCCTTGTCCATAAGTATACTTTGGCTTAGAGAGATGGGATAGGATAGAGTCCAGAAATAGACCTACATATATATTTTCAATAATTTTTTTCTCTTTTTTTCTTCTTTTTTAGGCAGGCTCTGCACTCAATGTGGGGCTTGAACTCATGACCCTGAGATCAAGAGTCATGTGCCCTACCAACTGAGCCAGCTGGGTGCCCTCTGTTCAATCAATTTTTGACATCACCGCCAAGGTAATTAACTAGAGAAAGGATAGCGATTGCAGTACGTGGTACCAGAACAACTGGATAACCATATGGGGGGGCGGGGGAAGAATGTTGGCCATTACCTCATATCACACACAAAACCTACTTTAAATTGATTATGGAGCTAAACATAAAAAAACTAAAACTGTAACATTTCTAAAAGAATCTGTGGGAGAAAATTTTTGCAGCTTTGCACTAAATATAAAAGAAAAAAAACTTCTTTTCCTCAAGAAGAAAATTGGAAGGCAAGTCACAGGCAGGGAGAAAGTATGTGCAATACATACATCTGATAAAGGACTTCTATCTATAATATATGAAGGATTCTTACATCTCAATAATAAGTGATACAATATAAATGGGAGAAAAAGATTTAAATGGACACTTCACAAAGGCATCCGTGAATAGCCAGTAAGTACATTAAAAGATGTTTAACATCATCAGTCAACAGAAAGACATAAACAAAAAATACAATGAGATACAACTCTACACATACTAGAATGGCTAAAATTCAAATCACTGACAATCCTGTTTTGGGGGAGGATGTGAAACAACTGGGACTTTACACATTGCTGAGGGTTGTGTAAAATGGTATAGCTACTTTCAAAACTAGTTGGGCACTTTTTTATAAGTCAACATACTCTGGGGTACCTGGCTGGCTCAGTTGGTAGAGCACACGATTGTTTATCTCAGGGTTCTAAGTCTGAGCCCCACGTTGGGCATAGAGTTTACTTAAAAACAGAAAACAAAAAACCCAGAATTAAAAAAAAAGTCAAGATACTCTTACTATCTTACCCAGCATTTTGGATTCTACATACTTGTATATTCTAAATAAAATGAAACCTATGTCCACAAAATAACTTCCACATGAATGTTTGTAGTAGCTTTATTTATTAAAGTCCCATACTGGAAATCAACCAAAATGTGTATCAACATTTAAATGGGAAAAAATTGTGGTATATTAATAAAATGGAATTCTACTTCATAGTAAAAGGAACAAATGGATATGTGCAACATCATGAGTTAATTTCAAAGCATTACATTGAGCAAAAGAAACCAGACACCAAAAAGTACATATTATATGATTCCACTTAGATGAACTATTACAATAAGCGAAACTATAGTAACAGAAAGTAGATCAGTGGTTGTTGGAGTGATAGGGTATAGATTGACTGCAAAGAGGCTGGAGGGGCCTTTTTGTTGTGTGAAAATGTTCTGTATCTTGACTGTGGTATAGACTAGAGTAAATATTTGTCAAAACTCATTTAACTATATACTTAAGTGGGTACATTTAGAGTTATACTCCAATAAAGTTGGCTTGGAAAGAAAGTAATGCTAACTGTAAGTTATTTATGGGTAAGTGGAGTTTATCATTTTGTGGGCCTCACTGTTGGGTGACAAGCTGTTTATTTCCTTAGGGGACCACCAAATGTCGGTAGGTCTTTCCAAAACAATATAGCTTTTAAATAGTAGAAACAACTATTTTTTGGAGCAGTAATGTATTATTGTTTTGTATGTATCTAATTACTTGACCCTCAAAAACATGGTTTAATCTGCATGGGTCCACTTATATGTAGATTTTTTAAATAAACATATAGTTCAGTACTGTAAATGTCTTTTCTTTTATGATTTTCTTAGTAACATTTTCTTTTTTCTAGATTACTTTTTCTCTAGATTATTTTATTGTAACAATACAGCAGATAATACATATAACATACAAAACGTGTTAATAAACTGTTTATGTGAACTATAAGGCTTCTTGGTCAACAGTAGGCTATTAGTAGTTAAGTTTTTAGGGAATCAAATTATAGGTGGCTTTTCTATTTTTAAAGATTTTATTGATTTATTTGACAGAGAGAGACACAACGAGAGAGGGAACACGCGCAGGGGGAGTGGGAGAGGGAGAAGCAGGCCTCCCGCTGAGCAGGGAGCCTGATGTGGGGCTCGATCCCAAGACCCTGAGATCATGACCTGAGCCGAAGGCAGATGCCCAATGACTGAGCCACCCAGGTGCCCCTATATGTGGATTTTCAACTGCATTGAGGCTAACACTCCTTTTGTTCAAGGGTCAACTGTGTATTTTATAAATACAAGTGGTATACAACAGATTCAGGAACTAAAATAGTTGACTCTTAAACATCCAGTTCAACTGGTAGAAACTAAAGGTATGAGTGAATCCTGCAGCATTGTCTATGTGCTATGAGAATTAAGCATTCTACAGCCATTAGTATGTTTTGCAAAGGACTGAGAGCTTCACTTAACCTCATTAGTCAACTAAGTAGAGTTTGGCTAAAGAGAGCTAAAAAATCTAGGCAGCCACAGAGCAGTCTACAACAGAGGAGTCCTGGAGATCAGTTTTGCAAGGTTTTTGCCAATGGGCTAGAGATTCAAGGAAGGACTTCTGTCCTGAGATAGGGGACTGGTGTTGGGGAAATATAATTAAACATAAAGTCTCCTGCCAATGCAGTAAAATCTCTCCACAAAATGTAGAACTAATGAAACAGTATTATTATTAAATAAGGATTAAAACAGACTGTGATGCATCACAGGTAACCTCCTAAAGAGATTAAAGAGACAAA
Organism: Callorhinus ursinus; assembly: GCF_003265705.2. Classification (NCBI taxonomy): domain Eukaryota; kingdom Metazoa; phylum Chordata; class Mammalia; order Carnivora; family Otariidae; genus Callorhinus; species Callorhinus ursinus. Next base: position 12,916,387 of record NW_027397095.1, on the reverse strand, counting down.
AAAGAAATCTTACCCTATTTACGTTAACAAGGCAGATACAGGGCGCCTGGGTGGCTCAGTTGTTAAGTGGCTGCCTTCGGCTCAGGTCATGATCCCAGGGTCCTGGGATCGAGTCCCACATCGGGCTCCCTGCTCAGTGGGAAGCCTGCTTCTCCCTCTCCCACTCCCCCTGCTTGTGTTCCTGCTCTCGCTGTCTCTGTCAAATAAATAAATAAAATCTTTAAAAAAAAAAAAAAAAACAAGGCAGATACAGTCCATTATATACATGTTGATTGTCTTTAACCAAAAGAAAAATAAAATTTATCATATCTTCTGACAAGCAGGAAGTTACATCTTGGAGCTGAACTGCCAGACAGGGAAACAGCCCTACCCTTCTTAAAGTTCATTTTTCAAAGAGATGGCTCCTTGACCCCCAAGAATGGTATTTCTGGAATGCATAACTCCCAGGAAGCTTATTTACTATTTAAATAGATTTACATACATCTCAGAGGCAGAGATGGCATTTATAATCTCAAGTTTTCTAAAGGAAATGCTAAAAGAAGAGGGAAGAAAGTTCTTTTTAGGCATTAGGAAAACTTTTAAATTTTTTAGATTTGTATTTAATCTTATAATTTCCCCTTTCTGTTAACTATTTTTTAGTGAGCTACAGTTTTGTAATTATCTACATTGTCATTTCTACCTTTCTCTAGCAACAGTCTAAATATCTAGCAAGTCCACAGTAAAATACAGAACAAAGCAGTTATCAGAATTACAATAGGATGAGTTTTAAAAATTAGTTGAGTATTTGCCTTGGGAAAAATGTTTAAGTATATTTTACCAGTGGTGAATACCTCAAGCAGATTCCTGATTAACAAAGTGCACAAATACTCTCCTTTGTCATTAATTTTACAAACTGTTGTTATGTCTTTATTGTTTGTACTTTCAAATAACTAACTACTTGAGCAAAATTAACTAAAGTGTTAATTTGTAATTTTTTATGATATCACATCCAATCCAAGCCTAATCAGTAGTTTAACTCTGGAACTTGATAATCTAAAATTTTAACTAAATTTTTTGTTAAAATACGATAAATTTCTCCTGCCTTTTCATCAGTCATAGAAGTAACATTACAATTAAAGGATAAACTAGGCCCTTCAAGTAATTATTCCATCTGCCCAAATAACTCTCCCAAATGTAAAACAAAGACACTCATGGCTAGTATCAAAGTACTAGCCATGTCTAGTATCTTGTCTAGTATCAAAGTACTACTACAAGGCACTCATGGCAGGGGTGCCGATTGAACTTTGTACAGGAGGAAAAATAATTTTTTCTCTACCCTTCTAGGTTCTTGGCTGAGATCCTCTTGTAATAAAAGACAGATTAACAAGAGAAAGACAGATGTTTAATAAAGTATATACCTCCTATATACATGGGAGATACTCAGACCTAAGTAACTCTCTGAAATGGCCCACACCATCACCTTATATACATCTCCCGCTAAAGGCAAAAAAAGATGTTGGGGGGTTGGCGGTGGGCCCAATGATGGAAGGTTATCACATGAAGAAGCACAGGAAATGAGAGTATGGTTGTTATGCAGATTTAAGTCACTACCTTCTCCCCGGATGAGAGTTTCTAGGGATTTAGTCATCTTCCTCTTCCTGGTACAGAAAGGGAGACAGCCTTACAAATGGAGATTTGCCTTCTTTATGTAAGTGTTTTGTACAAAAAATGGTAACTTTATGGTTTTTAGAGCTTCTCCTATGTCTGCTATTTCTTAAAACTAACCAGTTAAAGATAATCTTTATACCGAAGAAGCATATTTGGGGGTAGCAAATTCTGCTCCCCTTCAACTTCCAGAGTTTAGTGTACATGGTTCAATCATTTTAAGTTTATCTAAGGCCATTTTTCGCCTCCATTCAAATCAGTAGTTATCCATGGATATTTAATTAACTATGATAATACAGCAGGTGTATTTATCTATACTAGGACTAGAAAAAACTTGTATCCCCAAAGTGGTTAACAGTAACATTAGACCTGTCTTCTGTCGTTTCTATCCATAAATGCCAGATTTCTGTTTTTCTATTAATCAGGCCCTTTTCTATACCATCCTCCTCATCAAACTAGTTAACAAAACATTTTTTTGTGTGTCAAATTTGGGGCCCGAGTATGATGCATATTAGTTTTACTTTGATGTTATTAAAACAATTTAGTAATGAGGATGGTCTTATTTTTAATTCTGCCAATACTCAGATTGTTGGATTTATAAGCCCAGGCAGTGTCCATACTGGGAGTATAATTTGAAGCTGATCAAAATGTGTGACTTTAGGAACCATGGGAGTACAGAAAGAAAAAGTAATGTAACAAACAACAGGTTTGTTTTCGAGTAAAATGCATTTCTTATAGTAACTGAAATAACTACTACTGTGAATAAGACAAGGCAGTCTGAGAATTGTATTAAGTTCATTAGAATACCTCCTTTCAGCTGAGTTCAGTACCATTATCAGTCTTTCAAAAAAATTTAAGTTTCAAAGCCTTTGTGGCAACCACAATCTAGTCCTCTTGAGAAGCTGGCTTCACAGGGGAAGCATGAATCTATCTGGGTTATCTTTTACTTTGACAGCCATATGGGTGATCAGCAGACTTCAAGTTGTCCCTCCATGTGGTGACGCCTCATCTTCTCTCTAGAACACTTCTATGTAAAATAAATTGCTCATTGTGATGGGGGGGCGGGGGCAGACTTCTTCCAGTAGGTCCCTCCAGGCCCTTCAGACTTTATGTCTCAGGGTTTCTAGGAAAGAGAGAAGCCGTTTTTAAGTATTGAACATGATTATGAGAGAATTCAGTTAAACGGGGAGAGAAAGTGATTTCAGACCCAAATTCACAGTTCCGACGTAGCAGATGAAAATTTACTTCTGCCCTTCAATTATATATTCTTCCAGCTGGTCTAAGAATTAAATTGACATGAGACAGATTAACAGGAGGGGGAAAAACAAACCAACAAAGTTTAATTACATGTGCACCGAGGTCCAATAATGAAATTGTGACTCAAAGAAATCACCAAGGCAAGCAGTTTTTATACTTTGTAGACAAAAAGACAAAAAAAATCTGCGAGGAATTGATAGGACAAAGAAAGCTTAACTTTGGGAGCTTCAGTTAGTAAGAAATTCAAAACAGAATTTGGGCTGTGGTAGTAAATTGGTAAAAAGGAACAAAGGGTTAGCCTTCTTGGCTCTAAATTTCTTATCTGTGGTGATACTGATCTCTTTACCTCCTGGTATAGGGAGGGTACCTTTCACATTTATTTCTTGCTTTGTGGAGGCAAAGGAGGGGTCAGAGAGTTCTTTCTGCACTGGCTCTCTCTTAAGTAACCTTTATTTAAAATGATTGCTGTGCCAAAGTGGCATATTTTGGGGTGGCCTGCCCTTGGCCCCTAAACTGCCGAACATAAGTTCAAAGAAAGGGATAACACTATTGTTTGCAAGAATCACTCTAATTTTTAACAAAGATGGTAGTAACTCTCTAGGCTACTTTAACCCACTAGATTTGCTGAATCTTAGCCAATGAGTTTGAGTCATCCATTCTACTTGGGAGTATGATAGCTTTTAGGAATCCACAAACATTTGCATAATTCCTGGACAACAGTGAACATAAAAGGATTTCCTCTATCTGATTCCTCTGGGGTCCCAAAAGTGGGGATTATGTGCAGGAAGAGAGCCTTTATCCCTGCCTGAGCATTTATTTTTGAAGAGGGAAAGACTAGGCCATTCAGACATCATCCACACCACAACTAGACAAAAATCTCTTACTTTCCATAGGCATTAGTTCTATGAAATCTAACTGCCATAAGGTTCCTGGTAAAGTTGGTCAGGGAAAGCTTGCTCGCACCTACCTTAGAAGTGGTCTGTAAAGAATTCTGACAAGTAACAAAACGCTTTAATATGTTTCGCATAATTTCAGCTATTTGATAGGTATCGTACGAGTTTAGTGTCTTTAAAAATCCCTCTTAGATGATGTTGACAACATAACAATAAACTAATCAAGGGAATAAAGGCTGTGGTATAAGAATTATTTTGTTAGGTAATTTTTATAGTTCAGTTGAATTTCTTTTAGCCCCCCTCCCCCTTTCAATCCATTTGTTCATTTCCCTTTGTGAGGCTTATTTTTGAAAATGAACAAAGGTTTGTAGTATTAAAAGTGGGGCTTCTAAGTTTGGAGTCTGTCATGTTTTAACAGCAGCTTTTGTAGCTCTTTCAGTAAAATCATTGCCTTTAGAAATTTTGTCACTTTGACCTGTGTGAGTTCTACAATGGATACTGATAATCTGAGTAGGCAATTGTAAAGCTTCTAACAAATCAGCTTTTAATTCTTCATGAGATGTTTTAGTCCTCACTGAAGTCAACAATTCCCTATTTTTCTTAAATTTGCCCTGTTGCATGACAGACACCAAAAACATATTTATCATCAGTGTATATATTTGCTTTCTGTCCAGAGCCAAGAATCTCAGCTCTAGTAACTGCTACTAACTTATGTGCTTTACCCAACTTAATTCCAGACAAAATACAAGCTTCTAAGATTTTATGATAAGTCACCACAACATAGAAAGCCTGGGGGCGCCTGGGTGGCTCAGATGGTTGGGCGTCTGCCTTCGGCTCAGGTCATGATCCCAGAGTCCTGGGATCGAGTCCCGCATCGGGCTCCCTGCTCCTTGGGAGCCTGCTTCTCCCTCTGCCTCTCTCTCGCTCTCTCTCTCTCTGTGTCTCTCATGAATAAATAAATAAAATCTTTAAAAAAAAAAAAAAAAAAGAAAGCCTGGAGTTGGCCACTTTTGTCCCACGTATATGACCCATCAGGAATTATTATGGAATCTGCATTTTGAAAAGGATGACCAGATAAATCAGATTGAGGCTTAATGTTTTCTTCTATTACAGTTGTACAATCGTGATCATCCATTCGATTTCCTAATCTGGTAAAAAAGTACCAGGTTTAGGAAGTTGCATCTTCCAATCACAGTGTTAAGATTGAAGAATAATGCTTGCTCCTAGCCAGTCTGAGAGTGTACCAACAAATGCTGGGTCTTATACTTGTGAGATAAGTATCAACACATGTGGGATACTCAAGTCAATCCAGGAATCCACTGGAAGGGCTTGAGCCTTTTCAGTAAGTGCGGTCACTGACACCACAGCTTAGAAACATTCAGGTATTTTCAGGGTGCCCTGGCATCCAGATTGGTCTATAGTCTAATCCCGACTTCAGAGTTAAAATTCTAGCAGTACCTTTATTTTTAGTACAAAACAAATGGAAAAGTTTTCAAAATTTGGAATCCCTAAAGCTGGGGGAGGGACTATAGCCAATTTTAATCATTCAAATTCCTATCGAGATTCTAGGGAGCAAACCAGAAGATTCGAGGCAATTACTAAGCAAATGCATCATCAGAGATTTTTCCCTGCTCTGCAAAAGCTGGGATTCATTGTTGACACTATCCTGCTAGACCCCCAAATTGTCTAGGTGTTTTTTTGGTAGTAGGTCATTTCATTTGCATAATTTGCTGACTTCTATATTACAACACTTTGTAGCCTTTAGGTGACAACAGATGCCTGAAATTTTTCTTTCAGTTTGGCAATACTGCATTTTGTTCAGTGTGGCCTTAAGCCCCTTTGAAGCCAAAGTATCGGTTTTACATTACTAAAATTACCAGAAATACATCTACATATTGAACACAGATCTTCCTGATGGGACGGATTTCTGTTTTCCTGTAAATGACTACAGAAAATAGTAAGGGAGTCCTCAAAGCCTTTTGGAATTCTCTACCTTCATAAGACTTACTTATGACTTTTTCATAAGTAAAAGCAAAGAAGAATATAGACTCATCCACAGAAGAATAGCAAAAATTAAAAAAAAAAGGGGGAGGGGGACAATACAGATCAATTACAGTAAAAACTCTGCAGACAATTGTCCTGATGTCAGAATAGGTGCAGGGTTAGGGACTACACAGGTTAAGGAACAAAATTTATTTACTTGTTTAAGATACTGTACAAATGTACATAGTAGTCAACCATCTGTATCAAATTTATCTTTCTTCTTTACCAGAAGTATGAGACTATTACAAGGTGAATGCACTTTCAAAATTATGCCTCCTTTTTTCTCCTAATTTTACTTATTTGTAAGATTTATTTTATTTTTTCCCCTAATTTTAAAATGTAACACGTTTTATTCCTTCAAGTTGAACTCTAAACAAAGGGTATTGTTTTACACATGGCCATGGCTTATCCTTTTTGGTAAGCTATTTTTACTGGGTTTCTATCTCAAATTAATCTAGTATCATTATTGGGGCACCTGGGTGGCTCAGTCGGTTAAGCATCTGCCTTTGGCTCAGGTCATGACCCCAGGGTCCTGGGATCAAGCCCCACATCAGGCTCCCTGTCCAGCAGGGAGTCTGTTTCTCTCTCTCCCTCTGCCCCTCCCTCTTGCTCCCGTGCTCTCTCTCTTGCTCATGCTCTCTTGCTCCCTCTCAAATAAATAAACAAAATCTTAAAAAAAAAAGAAAAGAAAAAGAAATACCAATAACCAGTATTGCTGTAGCACCCAGATACAAAATGAGAAATTTCCAAGTTAACTGCAGAATAAGTAGCACCCATATCTACCAGAAAAGGCAAGGACAGGTTAACCTGAGAGAAAGGTAGTGAAGCATATTTTCCTCAGTTCCTCCCCCTAAGATTCCCCCAATCTATCAAGTTTTGAGCCATCTGCCACTTATTTCCTAGCTGAAGATTTTGTCTTTCTGGGTTTTCTTGATTCTCTTGTTAGAATTTTTGCATCCTCTAGGGTCACTTCCTACCATCTCTTTTCCAGTGTCTTGGCTTTCTGCAATAATGATATGCAATTTTCCCTTCTTCCTTTGCTCCCTTCATAGGTTGACCAGAGTAGGGTTATTCCCTTTAGTAAAGTGTTTAGTAGCTAACACTGTGGTTCTTCATTTTTTCTCTTGTCTTTCTGTAGATTGCCACAAAACTGAGTAGCTAATAATGCTAACCCTAAGTTCTTTTGCCTGCTCAGGCTATATGTGACTACCTTTCCCTAACTTGAGTCTGGAGAGTTGGCAAGATGGCCAAGACAAAGGTGACTAGTACTAGAGGGTGATTTTGATCTGCTCCTGCTTCCATACCAGTCAATGTTGAAAAAGCAACGGATTGCTAATGAAAATCAGTTGGGAACTCACTTATGTCTGGGTACCTCTTGGTAAAGTGTCTCCCAGCTCGTCATTAGCAGAAAGGCATTAAGTTACCCTTCTTGACGGGTTTCTAAAGCCGTTAGTTCTTCTATAGTTGTAAAAGGTGGTTGATAGCTTCCCTTGGCCATGATACACACTGTGGTGTGTCATTTTCTAGTCTCCAACATGTTTGCTCAATGACCTTAGTGAAGTATGCTGGTAGCAGAATTCCTAGCAGCCAGTGCACATCCCCATATGTGCTGCTACAAACTGAAAATGCTTTGGAGCACTTCTGTGAGTCTTTCTGGGCACGGAAAAAGAAGTCTTTAAATGACTAATAGGGTGCCTGCCTGGCTCAGTCGATGGGCCATGCAACTCTTGATCTTGGGGTTGTGAGTTTGAGCCCTAGGTTGGGTATAGAGATTACTTAAAAATAAAATCTTTTTTTTTTTTGAGAGAGCAAGACAGAGCATGAGGGGGTGGGGTGGGAGAGAGGGGGAGAGAGAGAGAATCTGAGGCAGGTTACATGCCCAGTGTGGAGCCCAAGGTGGGGCTCAATCTCATGACCCTGAGATCATGACCTGAGCCGAAATCAAGAGTCGGATGCTTAACTGACTGAGCCACCCAGGCGCCCCCAAAATAAAATCTTAAAAAAAAAAAAGACTAATATCATCTGGTGAGAAAGGCAAGTGGATTACCTGGGAGGCCTGAATAGCTTCTCCATGGCATCAGCTTCACAGGTGATCTGAAGAGGAAGGGCAGGTTTTCCTTATACAGGCCTTGGAGACATTGTAGGTTTGGTTCAGATCACTGCAATAAAGCAAATACCACAATAAAGTGAGTCAAATAAGTTTCTTGGTTTCCTGGCGCATATAAAAGTTATGTTTACAATATACTGTAGTCTATTAAGTGCACAGTAGCATTGTGTTTAAAAAAACAACGTGCATACCTTAATTTTAAAATACTTTATTGCTAAAACTGCTAACCATCATCTGAGCTTTCAGTGAGTTGAAATCTCTGGTCACAGATCACCATAAAAAGTACAGTATTTCAAATTTTTCATTATTATGAGAATTACCAAAATGTGACACAGAGACACGAAGTGAGCAAATGCTGTTGGGAAAATGGCACCAATAGATTTGCTCAATGCAGGGTTGCCACAAACCTTCATTTTGTAAAATATGCAGTATCTGTGAAACGCAGTAAAGCACAATAAAAGGAGGTATGCCTATTGAGACAAAAACGTAGGATTATATAGCACTTTGGTTTCTTTTCTCATGTTGATATTTATCAGGCCTAACACTTTTTGTCTTTTTCCATGTGACCAATGCAGCCATTCTATCCTGTTGCCTTCATACAGAGACATAATCTTTTATCCAAATTCCCAATTATTTCTTTTTTTTTTTTTTAAAGATTTTATGAGAGACAGAGGCAGAGGGATAAACAGGCTCCCCATAGAGTAAGGAGCCCGATGTGGGACTTGATCCCAGGACCCTGGGATCATGACCTGAGCCGAAGGCAGATGCTTAACCGACTGAGCCACCCAGGCATCCCCCCCGATTATTTCTTGATCACGTTGCTTTATCATGCTTGCTTTCCTAGCTACATGTTGTGTGTTTCCTAAGGAACTCTTGGAAGTGGATTTCAGGGCTGAGACATGAAGCAGTATCAGGCTAGGATGCCAGGCATACAAGCATGTGCCCTCAAACAGGGCACATAATTAGGTACCAGCTGGAGAAGTTGTGCCCTTGTCTTTCCTTGCAGGGATATCTACTCACGATGGGAACCGCCATCTAAAAGATCGTTGCTTCCTTCTTCTCAGGAGTCAATATGATGTAGGGAAAGATTAAGAGATGCAGAGAGAACGGGTACAGCACAGAAAAGAGGGTGGTTCTCTGGAAGAGAAAGTGCTTTAGTTTTTCCATTTGCTCTTTCATTGTTCTCAGTCTTTCTGGTTACCACATCACTTTTTACATTCTCCTTAGAATGACAGTCAGCCAGTAAATAGCACTAATTCATTTGCTTCGAATGAGGCACGTCTAATAACCCTTGCAAATATGTTCATTTGTCCAAATCAAAGAAACAGTCATCACCACCATAAGACTGGATTCTTATATATACACCCATTCCAAATGTGACAGAGATATTCACAATTTAAGAAAAAGCCCCGCAGGCAACATTCCTGGCTTTCTACAATTTTTCTACCATCAAAGTTAATAGTGATCCTGATGGGGATTTTAGAGCTGGTATCACCTATGCTTACTCGATAATAAAATCTTGAATTTGGAGAGGGTAGTTCATCTGGCTAGTATTCCAAAGTAGTGGAGAGCAAGAAAGGAGACTTTCTTAATTCAGGGTTTCCTACCTGACTGTTGTGTGTCTGCAAGACTTTCAGGTGATCCACCCAATTCAGGAATTGCCAGATAAATCCTTACTGCCAAATCGTTGGGAAAATATAATTAAATATAAAACTTCCTGCCAAGCCAATAAACTTCTTCATAAAACACAGACAAGAATGATATGCTTTTATTACTGAATAAGCATTAAACGAGACTACAACGTGCATCGACAGGCAATCTGCTAAAGAGATTCTATAGACCAAAAAAAAAAAACAAAAAAAACCCTCTTACCCTTTCCTGTACATGTTAACCTATATTGGTGTTCATATTCAAAGAGATGGCTCCTTGGCCTCCAGCAATGACATTCCTGGTATGCAAAACTGAAAGAGGCTTATTTAGCTTTGAAAAACGTTTACATGCATTTTAAAGAGGCTGAGCTAGCAATTATAATCTCATTTTCTGAAGGAAATTTTAAGAGAAAAGTGGAGGCGGGGGAGAGGAAAGTTCTCTACTTTTTGCACTAGGGAATTTTTTAAAGTAATTTTATTTAGATTTACCCTTACGCTGGCAAAGAATAGTCAAGCCCACGATCCTAGAGGGCCTATTGTACCTGGTAAATTACCCAGATCGGGTCTCACACACAGGAAGAAGAAAAGGCCTTAGTAGCTGGATCTAGAGTGTGAGGTGAACTCTGACTTTCAGGTGTAAAAACAAGACAACCAAATGGAGTCATTTATGCTAAGCCCCATGTCACCAAACCAAGACATAACTTAATTGTAGTTTCAGTTCTCCCAGAAATGCAATCTTAAACCAGTCAATCAGGAATCACCTGACCAGCACTAGTTAAGTAATCGGCCTGATAGAGCCCTGCCATCCCCTAAAGGAAAGTAACCTTGCAATGACCCGTCTGCTTTTTTGCCTACTACAACTTCCTTGTCCCTTTTGCCTTCTACCTATATAAGTCTTTCATTTTATATAGCTCATCAGAGCAATTTCTACCTGCAAAATTAGATACTGTGTGATTCAAATTGATTTTTGCTCAAATAAACTCTTAAAACGTTTAATATGCCTCAGTTTATCTTTATTTATTTATTTTTTTAAAAGATTTTATTTATTTGTTAGAGAGAGTGTGGGCGAGAGAGAGAGAGAGAGAGAGAGTGAGCAAGGGTACAAGCAGGGGGAGCTGCAGGCAGAGGGAGAAGCAGGCTCCCTGCTGAGCAAGGAGCCTGATGTGGGACTCGATCACAGGGCACTGGGATCATGACCTGAGCCGAAGGCAGACGCTTAACCGACTGAGCCACCCAGGCATCCCCAGTTTATCTTTTTTTAAAGTTTGTTCATTTTTTTTTAAGTAATCTCTACACCCAATGTGGGGCTCAAACTCATGACCCCAAGATCAAGAGTCCCATGCTCTTCCCACTGAGCCAGCAAGACACCCCTCCTCAGTTTTTTTTTTTTAGTATTAATGAATAGATTATTTTTTTATAGTTCAAGTTATATTTTATTTTAATTTTTTAAATTTAAATTCAGTAATCCAAAGTATAGGGCACCTGGGTGGCTCAGTTGGTTGAGCGTCTGCCTTCGGCTCAGGTCATGATCCTGGGATTGAGCCCCAGATTGGGCTCCCTGCTCAGTGGGGAACCTGCTTCTCCCTCTCCTCCCTGCTTGTGCGCTTTCTCCCTATCTCTGTCTCTTTCAAATAAATAAATACAATCTTTTTTTAAAAATTAAAAAATAGGGGCGCCTGGGTGGCTCAGTCGTTAAGCATCTGCCTTGGGCTCAGGTCATGATCCCAGGGTCCTGGGATCGAGCCCCACATCGGGCTCCCTGCTCTGCGGGAAGCCTGCTTCTCCCTCTCCCACTACCCTTGCTTATGTTCCTTCTCTCACTGTGTCTCTCTCTCTGTTAAATAAATAAATAAAATCTTAAAAAAAAAATCCAAAGTATAATACATCATTAGTTTTTGATATGATGTTCAATGATTCATTAGTTGCATATAACTCAGTTTATCTTTTAACACAGCAAAGGGGCAATGCCCCATTATAAATGGTACGTAAGGTCAGGGTTGGAGTAGCAAGAGGGATCTGATGCTGGGTTTGACAGATTAGGGCTAGAGCTACTTAGATACTATGGCCTCTAGAATCCAGGACAGGGCTCAGCCTGCAGACAGTTTGGGTCACAAAGCCTCAGCTACATTAAAGAAAAAGCAATTTGGGGGGCACCCGGGTGATTCAATCGGTTGAGTGTCTGACTCTTGATCTCGGCTCAGGTCTTGATCTCAGGGTTGTGAGTTCAAGCCCCATGCTGGGCTCCACCGTGGAGCCTACTTAAAAAGAAAAAGTAATTTGGGCCTAGAAACAAGAAGATTAGAAGTTATAGAGAAACAGATTTGTGTATAAAGGCATTAGTGTTTTTTATAACCATATTGAAATTTACTCCTTTTACCCCAGTTAACAAAATATATCACAAGAAAAACAGCATGTTTGGGGCACCTGGTGGCTCCGTTGTTAAGCGTCTGCCTTCGGCTCAGGTCATGCCCTCGGGGTCCTGGGATCGAGCCCCACATTGGGCTCCCTGCTCAGCTTCTCCCTCTCCCTCTGCCCCTGCTCTTGTTCTCTCTCTCACTCGCTGTCTCTCTTAAATAAATACATAAAATCTTAAACAACAACAATAACAACAACTAAGCACGTTTGACAAAAACAACACTTCTGAAAGTAGAACACAATTTTCTTTTTCAGGAAATAATATTGCAAAGGCTTGCTTCTGGGTCAATTTACCACAGAAGAGGAGCAAAGTTGTTAAAGCATTAGCTATGCTCCACTGAGCCACTTTTCTGCACAATTGTAACGTACCTGAAAACGTTCCTAAGATCAAGGTTTAAAATCATTTTAAGAGACAAGACTTTAAGTGTTTTATAGCCACCTCTGTAAGAGGTGCTTTCCTGCTCCAAATGGTCAAAGCTTAATTAGAAGGTTGACAATATTTAAGTTTTTTTTTCCTCATCTTATCTTCTGTTCCAAATACTATTATCGTTGGTAATATAGTTTGTATCTTGTCTGGTCTGGATGATCCAGTCCAAAAAGTAGGGTTTGAGAAGATCGACCCTACACTCACAGAGGAAGGGTTGGCCCTCTGGGTGCAGGCTACATACTCACTTCCCCTTCCCCTAGTTTTATAAACGGAGGACTCAAGAGTTTCCTTGACTTTCAGTGAATTGGGGTAAAGAGTGTGAATTACAATAGTGAGAGGGTGTGTACTTACAAGTGAACTATCCTGTTGAAGTGGTACAGGTCCTGGAGGAAAATATTTCATATAAGGTAGCATCTGAGCAATAATATGTCTGTGGAGAAGGCGATGGAGAAGAAGTCATTGGTAGACCTGAAGCTTGGCTGTGAATCAAGTGAGAAGTACTTGGCAATCTGGGAAGGATGTGGTATTTGATGGCTTGCTTACTGGTGGTGGAGGTAAGAGTACAGTACAAAATGTTGCTCTGGAGGCATGATATGATGAGAGTTCAATACCACTGGTTGACCCTGATATTCAGGATGATGGTGAGCTCAGGCGTGGAGACAGGAAGGAGGTAGTGGTTCTTAAACACCTGAATTTGAGTCATTCTGAATAGGGACAGTTATGAAGCTGCTATGTTTTCTTGTTGAAATACAAAGGTTTCCTGACTGCTGAAGGAAGTTGGGGTGAAGCTGTATACAATGAATTCTGCTGTAGGAGCACAAATATCTTCTTACGGCTGATTATATGGCTTGTGCAGTACATGTTGGAAAGGAAGTGGTGGTATAATATGCTGCCCTGTTGGAATACGGTTCATATGATGCTTGTCTGGTAGCCTTATAAAATGATCAGAGATTTCATGTGGCGCTGGAACAATACGTAGGATGAACGTTTTCAAGTTAAGGACCGGCAGCAAGGTCTCCAGATTTCATATGGCAGTGGTTGATATGAGCATCTAAATCTTTTTGAGACAAGTATGTTCTCTTGCATCCTTGAACAGCGCTGCACATGACTAGAGAACCTTGTGCATGCTCCTCAATTTGGTGAACATATTTACTACAGCCTGGACACAACTTATCGCCTTCTTTTTCTTGCAAAATAGCACAGGCATAGCAAAAAGCATGCTTGCATGGAATCATTCGCCCATAGATTTTAATTGGCAATTCGCATTTGTCACAGAAATGAACCGGGGTGTCATCCTTTTCACCTAAGATGTTTATCTGAAAGTCCCAGAAAATATCTTTACTAGATCTCTGCTCATTTCTAAACGATCCGCCCCTATTAAAGTCGTACCGTTCTTCCTCACCAAGGTGGAGTCCTTCAGCACGCTCCATGACTCAGCTCTTGGCTTGCAGGGCACGATGGGAACGGAAGTCAGCCTCACTGACCCAGGGAGCGCATGCGCCCTACCCTCTTGAACCATTGAGGTGGAAGTGCAAGCGGGTTGCCCCCGCGTTGAACTCTTCTTATATACCCCCGTTCCAGTGATGGAATCTGGCAGGAAAAACAGGAAGTGTTTCAGAGCGGAGTTTGGTTAGACTGCCGTTTTTTTTTTATGCTTCAAGAAAAAGTAGCCATTAACTGGAGAAAGAGACTAATCTGGAAGGGGGCGAGGGGTGGGGAGAGAGCGGGTAGGCGCAGTAATACCCGAAGGCATAGACTTGCGGCAGGTGAGGCAGCCAGTGCACTCATAAAGGTTTTTTGAATAATGCAAGTGCTTTCCTTTTTTGGGTGAAAGCCCATCCTTTATATGAAATGTTCAGATAGACACTGGATAGCTTCTTGTCAAGATGCTGTAGCTCTGGCTTCTCAAATTTTTTCTGCCGAAGTTCCCCTAATCCTGGAGAAAACTAAATTTAACGGTGAGGGTGAGCGGGCAAAGTTCTAAGTACCGCTGAAAGCAAACTAGTTCTTTGAATAGTTGTACGTTACCTTAAAATTATATGAAGATAACTTTTTTAAATGTTGGTTTATTTTATTTTACTTTATTTTAGAATGTTGGTTCATTTTAATAAAAAAATATTGCTTTTAATTACTTAGTTAAATTACTTGAATTTCTCCCTGCCCCTAAAGCCTTTGAGTAATAGTGATACCCCAGGAAGCCAAATTAGGAAGATGATTAGTCACATTATAAAATGCCTTCCCATATCCCCCAATTTCTAATTCCGGTTCTTTAAATATTACATCCTCCTGGCATATTTGATGTGCATTTATAGAACATTAACAACTTGGAGGAGAGACCTAAGTAAAAAAAAATTCAAGAGCAAATCAGTGATCACTCAAAGATGAATATGAAGCATGTGATAAATGATCATTCGTTTATGGAAAGATACGGCTGGATTTACAGCAATGCCATTTGTACTCACATTTTGGGAACTTAGTCTATTGTAAAGAGAGGCTCACCCTCACTGTGGTAGCTTCATTCCACACTGTCCAGAATAAGTGTGCTCATTGTCATTTACAAGAGAACTTTGCAAAAGAAGCAATGAACTACTATGACCAAATATGCCAAATATATGATTAAAAAATAATTAAAAGGATAGGTCAGAGCAGGAAATTGCCCTCCATAAGCAGATTATCCATCTCTGCTGAAACACCAAGGCATAGTCAAAGCTGACCTTTGCCAAACAAAGAGTCAGCAGGGATGTTGCACCAGGTTGAAAATGCTACAGAGAAAAGAAAAATAAAAACCATAAAAACATTTTTTGATGGTCTCCGTTTAGATACTGGAATTGCTGACGCATATAGCTAGATCAGAGTATTTTTTGCAATTATGCTCCGTGATCAGTGCTGGGGATTTGGAGAAACTCTGAAATAATGGGGCGTTGACAAATTTTCACATTTTTTTTTTTAAAGATTTTATTTATTTATTTGAGAGAGAATGAGAGATAGACAGCACGAGAGGGAAGAGGGTCAGAGGGAGAAGCAGACTCCCTGCTGAGCAGGGAGCCCGATGTGGGACTCGATCCCGGGACTCCAGGATCATGACCTGAGCCGAAGGCAGTCGCTTAACCAACTGAGCCACCCAGGCGCCCGACAAATTTTCACATTTGCTGACACACTTTATAAAAGAAAAAATATATAACCACACGGGACATTTTATCAGAGAAGATGAGCAAGAAAGTGAATGAGCAACAGAGGCAGGGTTAAAAAGAATAAGAGACAAGCCCCCCCTTTTTATGTTGGAAATGATTATGAATCTTACAGCTGGTTGAGAGAAGGAACCCTCTTTATCCATTTCATTATTGATGAATTCCTGAAAAGTTGCATGTTAGTAGGTACCAATTTTCTCCTCTTGACCTATCATATCACTTCACGACTGTTTTGTCTTTATTTTGAATTTGTCGCCTTTGGGCAATGGTTATTGATACTTAAGCTTTTGGTTTCTTTGGGCTTCTGCTAAACAGCTAATGGCATACAAATACATAAGTGTGCAAGGGGACCTCGTGACTCTGTATGTGCCCTCCTTTCTGCAAAATAATCCTGTGTCAAATGAAGTGGGGTTTCAAGCCTTCTCTATAATCAGAAGGGCACAGCTGCTCTGAGTGAAGTCGGAGTTGAGGAGCCCAGAGTCTTACCTCCTTAACACTGTCCAGCTCTGGTATCCCTTTCACGCACTCAGTGGAACACAGTTTGAATACTACTCCTCAAACATGCATTTTCTAAACTGATATATAAAATAGATGAGCATTCATATATTTCCACCTAGATTAAGAAATAGAGCACTATCAGTGCATTTGAAAATCCCGCTGTATCCCTCACTCATTATCACCCCCACAGGAGGAAAACCCGATACTGAATTGGGTATCGTTCTTTTGCTGTTTTCACTTAAAAAAAAAATCACCTATGTGTATTTCTTTATACAAAATACAAGTTACTTTTGCATGTTTTTCACGTTGTAGGTTTGGAATGACACTGTGACTTTCTTTAATCCCTTAACATTTTATTTCTGAGATACTTTGATGTTAAGGCATGTATTTTATTCCTTATCAGTACTGTATTCCATTGTCTGACTGTATTATAATTTAAATATTCCCCTACTGATGAATATTCGGGTTGTTCTTAACGTTTTGCAATTATAAGTGCTGCTTTGAAATATTCTTGTACATGCCTCTTGTACATGTTCCAAAATTTCTCTAGAGGATGTGTATAGGATTGATGTACTGGATCATAGAGAATGAGCATATTCAACTTTTCCAAAGTGTTCATACTAATTTGCCAGTGGATTATAAAAGTTTTTGTTGTTCATCTTCACCAATATTTGTTATTAACAGACTATTAATTTATTACAAATTTGGTGGTTGTAAAATTTATGTTTTTTTAAATTATTTATTTATTTAAGATTTTATTTATTTTATTTCAGAGAGAGAGCACATGAGTGAGAGAGAGAGCGGGGACTGGGGGAGAGGGAGCAGGAGAAGCACACTCTCCACTGAACAGTGAGCCGGATGTGGGGCTTGATCCCAGGACCCTGAGATCATGACCTGAGCTGAAGGCAGATGCTTAACTGACTGAGCAACCCTGGTACCCCAATTTATGGGGTTTTTTTAAAAGAATTTTTAAAAGTTTTTTATTTATTTAAAAGATTTTATTTTTTAAGTAATCTCTACACCCAATGTGGTTTGAACTTACAACCCTGAGATCAGGAATTGCATGCTCCACCAAGTGAGCCAGCCAGGTGCCCCCAAATTTATGTTGTGTTTCTCTGATTACAAGTGTGTTTGAGCAGTTTTTCATGTTTTTTTTGACATTTATAATTCCTCTTTTGTCAGGTATCTGTTTGTATCATTGGACCATTATTGAACAATTTGTATTTTTCTTTACTGATTGATAGGATAGTAATTCTTTGCCAGTTATATGACTTGCAGTTGTCTTCTCTAAGTTTGTAAGCTGCCTTTTCATTTCTTTATGATGTGGTAAATACAAGTTCTTAACTTTTTAAAAAATGTTTTTATTTATTTAAGTAATCTCTACACCCAGTGTGGGGCTTGAACTCACTACCCCGAGATCAAGAGTCATATGCTCTTCTGACCAAGCCAGCCAGGTGCCCCAGAAGTTCTCAATTTTGATTTATTAGACTTATCAGTTTTTTTTTTCTATGATTGGTGCTTTTCTGAAATGCTTAAAATGTTTTCCCTAACTTGAGGTCATAAAAGATATTTTCCCTTATAATTTTTGTTTTATTTGGCCTTTCAAATGCAGTCATCTTTAATTGAATTGCAATTGATTTTGTATATTGTAATGTCAGGATATGTTTTTTCTCCTCTATATAAAAAGTCATGTGAAACTGAGTTAAAATGGAGTTGGGGGGTACCTGGGTGGCTCAGTCAGTTGAGCATCTGCCTTTGGCTTGGGTCATGATCTCTGGGTTCTGGGATGGAGCCCAGCATCGGGCTTCCTGCTCAGTGGGGAGTCTGCTTCTCTCTCTCCTTCCCCACTGCTCATTCTCTCTCTCTCAAATAAATAAACAAAATCTCTTTAAAAGTAAATAAATAAAAAATAAAATGGAGTTGGGAGGCCAGGAGGCAGAGCTCTCACAATGTAACACTTTTTTTTTTTTTAAAGATTTTATTTATTTATTTGTCAGAGAGAGACAGAGAGCATGAGCAGAGGGGAGGGACAGAGGCAGAGAGAGAAGCAGGTGCCCCGCTGAGGAAGGAGCCCAAGGTGGGGCTCAATCCCAAGACCCTGAGGTCATGACCTGAGCCTAAGGCAGGTGCGTAACTGACTGAACCACCCAGGCATCCCACAGTGTAACACTTTTTACAGCCCTTTGTGACTTAACAGGAAGAGATATACCTTACATTCCTGACAAGAAGAATCCTGTATAGTTCTTCACTACACCAGCAGGAGGATGGAAGATTTTCTCCTGGCCTGGCAATAGCCCAGCCAGTGAGAAACTCTCACAACTTAGCCCACGAAAAACCATTATACTTCAAACTCCCAGTTTACTCCAATGGACTTTTTGTTCATTGGAGCCACCCCCAACTCCCCCCTTTTCTCTGTAAAAGAATGTTACTCTTCGGGGCGCCTGGGTGGCTCAGTTGGTTAAGCGACTGCCTTCGGCTCAGGTCATGATCCTGGAGTCCCGGGTTCGAGTCCTGCGTCGGGCTCCCTGCTCAGCAGGGAGTCTGCTTCTCCCTCTGACCCTCCCCACCTCATGCTCTCTCTCTCTCTCATTCTCTCTCTCAAATAAATAAATAAAATCTTTAAAAAAAAAAAAAAGAATGTTACTCTTCTTTGGGGCACCTGGCTGGCTCAGTCAGTGAAGTGTGTAGCTCTTGATCTTGGGGTCATGAGTTCGAGCCCCACGTTGGGGTAGAGATTATTAAAAACAAACAAACAAAAAGACTGTTGCTCTCCTTTGTTCTCTGGACTTGCCTATGGTTTTGTCTTAGCTTGTGTGTCCCGAAGTGCAATTCTCTGCTATTCCTGAATAAAACCATTTTGCTGGTAAAATAGCTGACAGTTTTATGTCTTAAGGTTAAGAGTCAGTTATCCTAGAACCACTTGTTAAATAACACATTCGTTTCCTTCTGATCTGCTAACTCTGTGATATGTCAGACTTTCATATATATGTTTGTTTCTGGATTCTTTATTCTATTATGTTGGTCTATTTTCCTATCCCATCTTAATTACTGTGGCTTTATAAGGTTTTAAGGTTTTGGAGAGGGGAGCAAGTCTCTCCAAATTATTTTTCAGGATCATCTTGCTTTGTCAAGATATTTTAGGCTGGTGAGATATTAGAGGGATGAAGGAGTTCTGAGGAAAAACAAGAGGAGACAATAAGGTTTACAAATACACATTTGCTCATGTCACATTTTTTCTAAAAGTCAACCCTGCTTGGAAGCCAAAGTCCAGAAAACCTGCCTTCCTAAATTTACTGGCATCGCTGTTGGTATTTGGTGAGATGAGGCACAGGGTTAACATAATTTTTGTTCCCTTTACTTTTAAAACTCACTTCTTTGGGATCTTACCATTTCTTGGGATGGGCAGTATAGCGTTGTGATAAAAAGCGTGGCCTCTGCTGACAGGCATACTTAGTTTTTTTAAAGATTGATTGATTTTTTTTTTTTTAGAGAGAGAGAGCACAAATAGGGGAGGGCAGAGGGAGAGGGAGAGAGAGAGAGAGAGAATCTTAAGCAGGCTCTACATGGAGCCTGACACGGGGCTTGATCTCCCGAACCTGAGGTCATGACCTGAGCAGAAACCAAGAGTCAGATGCTCAACTGACTTTGCCACCCAGGCGCCCCTGACAGGCATACTTATGTTTTAATTCTTGCTCTTCCTCTTATTACCTGTGTATTATACCTTATGACTTAGGCATATTATTTAATCTTTCTGAGACTTGTTATTTTCTTTTCTATCTTTAAATGGTGGTGGTAATAATAATAATATCATTATTATTATTTTCCTAATGTGTTAGTTTTTTATTGCTGCCATAACAAATTGCCACTAACTTAGTGCCTTAAAACAACACAAATTTATTATCATATAGTTTTGTAGGTCAGAAGTGTGACAAGGCTCTCACTGGACTAAAATCAAGCTTTCAGCAAGGCTGTGCTCCTTTCTGGAGGCTCTAGGGGAGATTCCATTTCCTTGCTCTTTCAGATTGTTGGCAGAATTCAGTTTCCTTGCAGTTGTTGGCCTAAGATCCCTGTTTCCTTGTTGGCTGTTGCCTGAGGGCAAATCCCAGCTCGTAGAGGTCACCTGCATTGTTTGGCTCATGACTCCCTTCCTCCATCTTCAAAGCCAACAGTGATGGGTTGACTCCTCACTCTTCAAATCTTTCTTGCTCCTTTTCCCACCACATTATTCTTTGTCTGTTTCTGTGTTTGTTTTCCTCTTTTCTCTCTTACTCCAGGTTCAAAAAGTTTTCCACTTTTAAGGGCTCGTGTGATTAGATCTTGCCTACTCAGATGATCCAGGATAATCTCCCCATTTTAAGGCCCATAATTTTAATCACTTCTGCACATTTCTCTTTGCCTTGCAAAATAACATATTCACAGGTCCTGAGGACTCAGATGTGGACATCTTTTGGGTGGGAAGGAAGATTGCATTATTATACTGTTCTGTCTACCACATCTAACTTATATGATTCTTGTGAGGAATGCATGAGCTAATGTATGTACAGGGCTCAATACAGATGTGACATGTAGCAAACACTCAATAAGTGTTCATTACTATTTGAACTATTTCTTACTGGCAAAATGGGTTTTCACCTTTGCTTTTTTTTTTTTTAAGATTTTATTTATTTATTTGAGAGAGAGAATGAGATAGAGAGAGAGCATGAGAGGGGAGAGGGTCAGAGGGAGAAGCAGACTCCCCGCTGAGCAGGGAGCCCGATGTGGGACTCGATCCCGGGACTCCAGGATCATGACCTGAGCTGAAGGCAGTCGCTTAACCAACTGAGCCACCCAGGCACCCTTCACCTTTGCTTTTTTTTGTTTCTTCGTTAGTTTTTGTTTTTTGGTATATTTATGTGACCTAATTTTACTTTCTACTCACATAATTTCTTTTTTTTTTCCTTAAGATTATTGATTTATTTGAATGAGAGAGCATGAGCATGAGCTGGGGGAGGAGCAGAGGGAGAGGGACAAGCAGACTCTGTGCTGAGCAGGGAGCCTGATGTGGGGTTTGACCTCATGTTCCTGAGATCATGACCTGAGCCACAGTCAAGAGTCAGATGCTTAACCGACTGAGCCACCCAGGTGCCCCTCACATAATTTCTTTAGAAAAAGCTGTGAAGTATTTTAAGCACACAGACTTATATAATTTTTTGAGAAGATTGGTGCCCTACACAGCTGTAGTGGGTTGAACTGTGCTCCCACAAAAAAAGATCAAGTCCTGATTCCTGGTGTCTGTGAGTGTGACCTTATTAGGAATAGGGGCTTAATAGGTATAATGCAGTTAGGTTGAGGTCCTAGTGCATTAGGGTGGGCCTTAAATCCAGTGACTGTTATCTTTATAAGGGAAAGGAGAGGGGGATTTTGACATAGAGTCACAGAAGAGAAACACAAGGGGAAAGGCCATATGATCATACAGGCAGAGAATGGGGTGATGCAGCCAAGGAATGCCAAAGATTCCTGGCAATCACCAGAAGCTAGGAAGGGGCAAGGAAAGATTTTTCCCTGGAGCCTTCAGAAGGAGTGTGGGCCTAATTTTGGGTGTCCAGCCTCCTGAACTGTGAGAGAATGAATTTCTGTTGTTTTAAGCCACCTAGTTTGTGGTATTTTGTTATGGCAGCTTAGGAAACTAATCCAATAGCTTACCATGTTTTCCTAAATCGGTTTTTATTTGAAGTAGCATATTAAAAATGGTCTTGTTTATTTTCAGCATTTAAGACATCTACATTCGGGCACCTGGGTGGCTCAGTCGTTGAGCGTCTGCCTTCAGCTCAGGTCATGATCCTAGGGTCCTGGGATCGAGTCCCGCATCGGGCTCCCTGCTCGGCAGGAGACCTGCTTCTCCCTCTCCCACTCCCCCTGCTTGTGTTCCTGCTCTCGCTGTGTCTCTCTCTGTCAAATAAATAAATAAAATCTTTAAAAAAAAAAAAAGAAAAAAGACATCTACATTCAAATATATGTCCCAAGATACAGGCAGTGCCCTAAGACTCATTTGGTGTAGCCCTTAATAGAATTCAGATCATTTAGTAAAAGTTATAAGGAAACTGATTCTTAGTTCAATATATAAAATAGAGCCTTTTTTTTTTTTTTTTTTTTAATGTAGGCCCACTCCCAGCGTGGAGCCAACCCAGGGCTTAAACTCACGACCCTGAGATCGAGGACCTGAGCTGAGATCAAGAGTCAGATGACTAACCAACAGAGCCACCTAGGTGCCCCTAAAAATAGAGCTTTCAAACATTACAGTAGTGCGTGGCAGTAAGAGCTGTCCTAATAGTCAGACCCTAGACCTTTGGTTGAAGTAGTAGAACTATTTTTTTATGAATGTTTTTTTTTTAAACTTTTTATTTATTTATTCATGAGAGACAGAGAGAGAGAGAGAGAGAGAGAGAGGCAGAGGGAGAAGCAGGCTCCCAAGGAGCAGGGAGCCCGATGCGGGACTCGATCCCAGGACCCTGGGATCATGACCTGAGCCGAAGGCAGACGCTTAACCATCTGAGCCACCCAGGCGCCCTTTTTTTATGAATGTTTAAGATAAAAATTCATTTTATTTTATTATTTTTTTAAAGATTTTATTTATTTATTAGCGAGAGCATGAATGGGGGGGAGGAGTAGAGGGAGAGGGAGAAGCAGGCTCCCTGCTGAGCACGGAGCCTGACTTGGGGCTCGATCCCAGGACCCTGAGATCATGACCTGAGCTGAAGCCAGATGCTTAATGACTGAGCCACCCAGGTGCCCCAGAGAGAAATTTGTTTTTTAAAAGGCAGTGAATCCTCCAGTGTTTCTTGAGTGCTCCATGTATGATATAAGAGGGGTAGCTGATGCCATTGCTGGGTTGTTGGTAGCAGGCATTTGCCGGCTGCATTCCGGGAACCATTGCCTACTGGTGTCCATCCCTCTTGGTCACAGGTCACTTGCTTCAGGCTACCTGATCAGGGTGAATTTTAGTCCTCTTGTTTGGAATGCGGTAAGAAGTTCTGTGTATCCCTCTGGATATTAGTCACAAAAATATGGTCTTGATTGTAGCCGGCAGCTCTGTTATCGCCAGGATGGAATCCAGTTTTAGGATAAAGTTGACACTGAGGAGCGTAAAGCAGAAAGATGTAAGGAGATTGAGTCCTTGAAGATATTCACTGAATTACTCGATCAACTATACATCCGGATGATTTAGTTAAGTGAGGAAATAAATCCTCTTTTTGTTTAAAGTCAGTTTGCATTGGGTTTTCTGGGTTTTTTCCAGCATAAAGTCTTACCTAATATGTTCATAAATCAACGGAAAACACAATAAATGACCATATATAATCAAGTGCTAGATACACCGAACACAAGCCACCAGCATTCCTGGAGAACTTGACAGAAACACACATTTTCAGCCCCTGGCCCCAGATTTACTGGCTCAGTGTGTCTGTGGGTGGCGCCCAGTAACCTTTTTTTTTTTTTTTTTTTAAAGATTTTCTTTATTTGACAGAGAGAGACACAGCGAGAGAGAGAGGGAACACAAGCAGGGGGAGTGGGAGAGGGAGAAGCAGGCTTCCCGCGGAGCAGGGAGCCCGATGTGGGGCTCGATCCCAGGACCCTGGGATCATGACCTGAGCCGAAGGCAGACGCTTCACCGCTGAGCCAACCAGGCGCCCCCAGTAACCTTTGTTTTAACATGCCTTGCAGGGGACTTTCTTGCTGGCTAAAGTTTGAAAAATTACCCTGGAAGTTTGGAACAGAAAAGAAGACTTCACAGGGAAGGTGAGATGACCTAAATCCAGGAACAAGATGGACTTTTGAAAAGAAGACTTAAGAATCAGAATGCATTAAGGCACAGAGGTAGGAATGGATGTTATTTATGGGGCATTATCCGGGTAATTGTGACTCATAAAACAGTAAAGGATTCAAATTGCATGGATCCTAGGGTAGCAGAGAGTCGGTGGCTGAGACTGAGTTTTTGTTTTTTGTCCTGTTACTCTCATTTCTCCTGGAGCCATTGAAAACCTGGACAATAGAAGGCAGTGTTGGCATTCTTCGTTGTTGGCAATATGTTGGGGTCCACCTGTGTGTAGGATAGCCATACAGTATTAAGAGCATCAAGTCGCAGGAGGAGAATGGTCTAGTCCTACGTGTATTTGTGTCAGGTAGACAAAGAAGCCTCCTTCCTGGACTTCAAAAATCCAAAGAGAGTTACTTTTATCGTGTCAAAATCTGACCCTAGCAGGGCCACGCCAGCAGGGAGAATTTAACCTGCCCTGGCTTTCTGAGATATTGAATGGAATTCCTGGTCTTCTTTCTCCTTTCTTTCCATATTTTGTGGGAGAAGTTTCCATCTTAAACAGTGATGTCACGGCCAAGGTTGTACATCACCCGCCCATATTGCCCGCTCTGTTTGATAGTGTGTGCTTGGATGGAACTATTTACATTCCACCCTTTTCCTTAAAGCGCTATCAGCCATGCATAATGATGCAGCCCGTGGAATTGTGGAATGGGAGCTGACTTTGGCTGAGAGAGAGAGTGCTGGAAAATGAGAGACAAGCATTTTAATGCGCCCATGCTAATGACTACAAAAAACCAAACACTAGACCTTAAAGTCTAACTCTTTTCCAGACTTGTCCAGACCCGAGTTTATGGTGGTACTGGGTGGGCGTGTAAGTGACAGTGGGGTTGAGGGAGGAGAGGAAGGGTTTTATTTTAACCTAAAGATGCAAAGAACTTTTCCTTATTGACAGCCAGCTTTTTGCTAAGGAGCACCAGAACAGTGAATAAGCATTCCTAAAGCAGAGGCACTGCTCGGTGTATTTAGTCATTATTTAATTAGTCTTGATAATGGGGCTTCATTTTAGAGAGAATTTAATTTAATGATCTTGATATTGAATGACCTTGGTATGGCAAAGACACTTGTGTGTGTGTGTGTGTGTGTGTGTGTGTGTAAAATGCAAATAATGGAAGTGGCTTTGGAATTGGGCCAAAAACTCCTTAGCACCTGGCTAAGGTTACTTTAAATCTGCTTGCTTTGCAGGTCAGATTGAAGGATGCTTGAGACAAGCAATAAATTGTTCCCCTCTGCCACTTGGGGAGGACAAATCAACCAATGAATCACCTCTTGTTTGTTCAGATAGACTGACCCATCATTTCACTTGCTTTGAGGGTCCAGAGTTTAATTTTTTCCTTTCTTGGGGGATAAGGGAGTGATTATGGGAAGCAAATGTTCAAATCATGGGCCAGTAGTGAGTCACAGGGCTCAAGGTCAGTGATTTTGACCTCACACTGCTTAGAGGAGCAACTTGGAGCTGTGTTAGCTTATTCTCTGGTGGGGACAATTTCTGCAGGCAGAATGGTTTCCGTGGGCACAGACTGGTGGAGACTGGGATTTCCAGTGCTTACTGTGGGAAAGGTTGTGCTTTGATAACCTCAACACAGGACTGATAATCGTTGCCATTTTATCCCGGTTTTTCTAAGCTTTGGGCTGTGAGGCCTTTGACTGTTATGGAGATGAATATGTATATTCCTTCCCTTCCTTACTCTGGAGGTTTCAAGCTCTGCTATGTTTCTAATGGACTCTTTTAAATGCTGCACTTCTAGGTTCATTTTCAATCATGAAATGCATTGCTGGCCTTCAGTGTGAGTTATTTGAAGCTAAAGGAAGATATACAGTCTGACAAACCCTGCCACGCCTTTGGTTGAAGTATTTAACAAGAAACAAAGCCCCACTACAGCCACCATACTCACGAGACAACTGACAGGTATGTATGGCACATCTAAGTATTACAGTTGGTGGGTTAAAATGAAGATACTGAGATGTTGAACATCTAGATTAGGTCTGTATACAACTGGTTCACTGACTTTGTTATTTGGGGGGAAGAAAGATTTCCTCTACTCTCTCAAGAGTCTACTGGCTGGTCTAAGAATCAAGCTGACATGAGACGGATTAACAGGAGAAAATCAGATTTAATTTTATAGCTACCGGAAATCCACATAAACATGAGATTCCTAAGTCTGGGTGTGTCATCCCGAACTAAGGAGAAGGGGACAGGGGCCTGGGCTTCAAAGGGAAGGAAAGCCATTCACAGGAAGATGAAAAATTGGAAATATTTGGTAAATAGATGATTGCCAGACCACACAGAAACCATGGGACAGAAGAGAAGAATTTTAACAAACAGGTTTTCTTAGGTGCCTCCCTCTCTCCAACCCCTAGTTCATAGTTATATCTTATGGTGATTGCTGTCTTCCTGGAGCAGCTCCTCCATCGAGATTCTTTTACAGGCAGTCGGCGGGGAGGTCACGGTTTCTTCTTGAGTCTTTTAGGCCTTGACTGTTTTCAGCTGAAAATAATCTGTATGCCAAAGTGGCACATCTTAACGTGACTCTGAACCCCGACATTTTTGTTCCTTTCATGAAATTTACTGTTTTTTTTGTTGTTGCTTTCTCTCTTGGTGAGTATGAAGTACTGTTAGACTATGGTTCTGCCTCTGTATTTAACATGCTTACCCTCTCACTCTCAGTTCGCTCAACTGTAAAATGGAGATACGACTTAACCTTCCTTATTCATAGAGGTTTTTTTTTTTTCTTATTCATAGAGTTATTGTAAGTGTAGCTGATGGTCCCAGTTGGAGTGTAAGGTAATATTACCCTACTAACTGGACATGTCTGGGCACATCTGGAAAGACTATAAGATTTGCCAGGAGTCAGTTGATATAAACGACCACAGGGTCTCTTGGAATGGAACTAAGTGAAAAAGGTTTGAGACACATGAACGTTCCACAGGAGTAGTGCCAGGAAGCCACAGTAAAAGAAATAGCAGTGTCTTGATAACCAGAGTCCAAAGCAAAATGATAGCTGGAGCCCTTGAGTCTAAGGAACAGATCAGAACAGCCTATATTGGAAGTTTAGGTAAATGGAGGGGATGAAAATTGCCTTTAGGAAGAATAAGCAAAGAGCTGTGACAAGAGAAGATGACAGGCCCTGGAGGACTGGGCTCCAGGGTCCTTCTAATGATCCGGGGAGAGGCAGTGTCTGTTACCTATTCCTGGACTATGAGGTTTAGTCTTAGTCATGGATGGTACCCTAATGTCCCATTTACTCTTCAATAGATAGATGGTAATTCAGACACCTTGATACAAATAGGATGGGGTCGAAAGTAACTGACAGATGTGTACAAGTTCCTAAGGTAAATGGGTTTCTGTTAGTTCACTCCTTTCCCAGAGGTTGTGTTCAGAGTGTAGGGACAGAATGGTGACTGGCCAAGTGGGGCTCATTGGTTGTGGGGTAGAGAGAAATGGAGCCAACAGGGAATCCACTTGTCCTTAGCTCTCCTCTGCACTTGTTCATTTTATTTTGTTATTTTATTTTTAGAGCATCTTTTTTTTTTAAGTTTATTTATTTATTTTTAATAACCTCTACACCCAACTTGGGGCTTGAACCTACGACCCCGAGATCAAGAGTCACACGCTCTTGCGACTGTGCCAGCCAGGTGTCCCTTGTGTTCTTCCCCTGCCCCCCTTTCCAACCCTTTATTGGGGCTCTGTCAGCGCCTCCCCAATCCTGTGTTCTTTTTTTTTTTTAAGATTTTATTTATTTATTTGACAGATAGAGAGAGAGCATAAGTAGTCAGAGTGGCAGGCAGAGGGAGAGGGAGAAGCAGGCTTCCCGCTGAGCAGGGAGCCAGACGTGGGGCTCGATCCCAGGACCCCAGGATCATGACCTGAGCCGAAGGCAGACGCTTAACCGACTTGAGCGACCCAGGCGCCCCTAACCCCATGTTCTTTATAGAAGCATGCATGTGAGCAAGGAACTTACTGGATTGATCCGCAGGCTGAGACCTGAGGGACTTGAATCAGAATGACCTAGGAGAATGTGGTGGTGAGGCCTGGCGATTTTACTTTTAAGCTTGTTATGTGGTGGGGCTGGGAACTTGACCTAATCAGCATGGGGTCCTGAGTGTGGCATATGCCACATAGGCAGGAGTTTCTCTGTGGCAAAGAAGTTGGCTATTGCTCTTAGGATAACTGAGGTACATGAGAGCAGGCTTCACAGAGTAGGATGAGTATAAGGAGGCAGGTAGGTATTAACCTGATCAGAGAGGAGCGTATGGAAAGGTTGACCATACATCACAGTCTGCCAGTGATAAACTCAATATGCACCTATAGTTCTGGTATAATTATTAAGAACATCTTTTTTTTATTCCCCGGGTTCTTCTGTTTTGAATGGTAAAGTATATGGCAAGGAGCTGGGGCGAAGTTTTTCCGTCCTTTTGAATTCCCGTGCTGCTCAGCTGCTGGCCCTTCAGCTGGCAATTACTTCACTTTCCCTGGGGCATCTGAAGGTCTCTTCTTCCCTTCTGTTAGGTCCTTCTTCTTCCATCTGCTCCCTTATTCTTTTCCCTTTTCCCATCCTGGGCTCTTGGGAAATTCTTTATGCTTGTGGTTCTTTTTTGACCTTGGGGATTCTGTAGCCCAAGTCTGGCTTTGTACCAAGCTGCAGGGGCCCTAGTGCTTGATTCATTTTTGTCCTTTTTGCCTTTTTTGAATTTGATGGCAAATGTACAAACATGAGGAATCCCCTCTGTGTTCCATTGGGGATTTAGTCTTGCCCATCAGTTACACGGTGTTTCTCAATTCAAGGCTTTGTGAAATTTAGTACTACCCACCTGCTACCGTGGTCCTGGCCTGAGAGATGGTTAACTTTCAGTACAGCAAATGCTGATAGCAATTTTTCTCAAAACAATGTATAAAATAGAAAATAAAGGTTACTTGGAGAACATTAAGAAAGCCTGAACATCCTACCTGAACTTCTCTTTTTTTTTTTTAAGATTTTATTTATTTATTCATGAGAGACAGAGGGAGAGAGAGAGGGAGAGAGAGAGAGAGAGAAAGAGAGAGAAGCAGAGGGAGAAGCAGGCTCCCAGAGAGCAGGGAGCCTGATGCGGGACTCGATCCCAGGACCCTGGGATGATGACCTGAGCCGAAGGCAGACGCTTAACCTTCTGAGCCACCCAGGCGCCCTGAACTTCTCTTGATAAAGTTCAGTTAGCTAACATCAGGCTTTGGCCCACTTATACTCTTCCTTCCATAGCCTAGGACAGTGAAACCAATAGTCTTAGGAAATCTATAGATTTCCTATTCTCCTTCATATCATTCAGTTTTTATATCTCTAGGGTGTGAAGATGGTTAAACACAAGAGCAATTTTATAGGTTTATCAGGGCACGGATGTCATCTGGGGATAACATACTTCACTTATGCATCATGTATGAAAAACAGAATCAGATGCAAATCACAGAGAAATGCAGTTAATGTTTTCTGAGTTTATAAATCCAGAGCTGTGACTAACACTGGGACCTCCAATGGAAACTTCCAGCCTTATAATTCAGCAGTTCCAGGGATTAATTTTATCACACACAGTTTGGACCGGGAGCTAAAATACATCCACATGCAAATCCAGACCATGGAGGATACCTGAACGCGTTTGTGCATGGAGATTTGTGAATGTGCACTGGGGAAATAACCTCCTAAGCCTTTTGAGTTGTCACTTGCTAGTTGCACATACAGTGTGCAGTACCCAGGACAGTAGATGTTCTGTTTAAATCAACCCTCAGTGTTTAATTATAGGAGGACGAGTCCTGTCAGATTTAATTGTGATTGAGCCACTGTCTCATGTGAGCATGTAAACTTGTGTCCCTATTTTATAGAAGAGAAAATTGAGGTCAAGCTGCGTGAAATTGCTTAAGGTCACAAAGCTACGAAGTTGTAGCGTTGGGCTTTCTGATTCCATGGCCAATTCTCCTCCTAGAACATCAGACTATGTATAACAAGAATTCAGTAGGGGCGCCTGGGTGGCTCAGTCGTTAAGCGTCTGCCTTCAGCTCAGGTCATGATCCCAGGGTCCTGGAATCAAGCCCCACATCGGGCTCCCTGCTCGGCAGGAAGCCTGCTTCTCCCTCTCCCACTCCCCCTGCTGTGTTCCCTCTCTCGCTGTGTCTCTCTCTGTCAAATGAATAAATGAAGTCTTAAAAAAAAAAAAGAATTCAGTAAAACTCATCCATCTTTATTTGCTCCTGTATACATATGGACTTCATGGATAGTGATGGACACACCTAGCAAGATACAGGGATGAGGGTGGTTGTGGTAGGATGTCCCTATGTGACATATGTCGTGTTCACTAGGAAAGAATTTGGTTTGAGTTGGAGCTTCCTGTCAGCTATGCATCAATGCTAGGGGAGAAATTTAGGCCCCTGTTTTCTATCTAATGGTCCATTTGGTATAACTACAGTGGATTCCTGGCAGCCAAGGCTGACCTTACGTGGGAGCAGAGTTGACTACCCTTATGGTGTGTGTGAGTTTAAAGGGATTAGGGAGCCTGGCTTCTCATCAGCAGCAGTAGAGCCTTATTCTTTTTTTTTTTTTTTAAAGATTTTATTTATTTATTTCAGAGAGAGAGAGAATGAGAGATGGAAAGCACGAGAGGGAAGAGGGTCAGAGGGAGAAGCAGACTCCCTGCTGAGCAGGAAGCCTGATGTGGGACTCGATCCCTGGACTCCAGGATCCTGACGTGAGCCGAAGGCAGTTGCTTAACCAACTGAGCCACCCAGGTGCCCAGTAGAGGCTTATTCTTGATTTAATTTTATTTATTTCTACTGAGATTTTTTTAACCTTTTATTTTTAAGTAACTCTAGACCACAAGAAATTATAAAAGTAGTAGAATCCCATGTACCCTTCACTCTTTCTCTGAAGTTAATAGCTTACATAAAGTATAGTACAATATCAAAACCAGGAACTTGGCATTGCTATAATACTGTTAACTGGACTCCAAGCCTTATTCAAATTTTGCTAGTTTTTAACGTGTGTGTGTGTGTAGTTCTATGACATTTTATCTCTAGGTTGGTTCTTTTAATTTATGGCTCTCATCCCTATTGCAATACAAACTCCACCACCTTGGAGCAGAAGGCAGACGCTTAACTGAGCCACCCAGGCGCCCCTAAATATTTTAATTTAAAATTTTTTTAAATTTAATTTATTATGTTATGCTAGTCCCCATGCAGTACATCATTAGTTTTTGATGTAGTGTTCCATGATTCATTGTTTGCGTATAACACCCAGTGCTCCATGCAGAACGTGCCCTCTTTAATACCCATCACCAGGCTAACCCATCCTCCCATCACTTCATTTCTCTCTTATCCAGAAATTGTACTCTTAACAACATTCTTACCTTGAATTCAGAGTCACTGCCCTAAGGGGAAGTCTTGAGGGACTGATGGTGTAAAGGTATACTTTTCTATAGATTTGACTGTTAAACAATTAGCCACTAAAGGATGTGGAGGCTAGCCTGGGTATACAATAGGAGTGTTCCTATTGCTTTTTTTCTTGGGTGGAGGGGTGAGCACAAAGATGGAGAGACCTCTATGACTGGGAAGCTGATTTTTTTTATAGGAAAGGAGAGGAAGGATGCTACTGATGATTTTCTTTTAATACTTAAGGTTTTGTTTCATTTATGTCTTTAAAATTTTATTTTTTTTGGTCTGGATGAAACATTTTTACTTATTTGTCAGATACAATAACTGATTTCCATCTACAGTTATTTAAGGTAAGAAACCAGGGGTCAACTGAAGGAACAGTTGTGGCCTTACAGCAGAGCCTGCAGGGCCCAGCTGCGGGCTGTGGGGAGAACGGGCCTGGCATTAGTGGGCCTTCTCCAGGAAGGCTCTGCAGCACCTCACACACTGCTGGTAGACAGTCTCAAAGTCGGACTCATTCCCACAATAGGGGTCTTCAATAATGAGCTCATTTTGTGGATCATAGCTCCCAAGTAGTTCAATTTTAGCTTTGTAGTTTTTAATTTGATTACTTTTTCTATTTAAGTCTCTCAGATTGCTTTCATCCGTACATAGTATATAATCAAATGTGGCAAAGTCTTCCTTAGTAACCTGCCGGGCAGTGTGATTCATGGGGATACCATTCTTCTTCATGCTACTGTGCCCTAAATAGTCAGGAGGGTTTCCTATTTCATACGTGGATGTTGTTGCACTTTCTATCCGCCAATGATCTGAAAGCTTTTGCTCAGTTACAAGTTTTCTGAAAACTGCTTCTGCAATGGGTGACCGACAGATGTTACCCAGACACATGAAGAGCACAGACTTTGGCACCTGCTCAGCTATCTTCCTGCGCGCACACCCAGGCACCCACTGAGCGCCTAAAAAAAAATTTTTTTTAAAAACATTTTATTTATTTATTTGACAGAGAGAGAGCACACAAGCAGGGGGAGCAATAGAGGGAGAGGGAGAAACAGACTCTCCGCTGAGCAGGGAGCCTGATGCGGGGCTCGATCCCAGGACCCTGAGATCACAACCTGAGCCGAAGGCAGATGCTTAACTGACTGAGCCACGCAGGAGCCCTTCATTTATGTCTTTAAGAGTCATAAAAGTCAGGTTTGTTTTTTTTTTCTTAAAGATTTTATTTATTTATTTGACAAAGAGAGAGACAGCAAGAGCAGGAACACAAGCAAGGGGAGTGGGAGAGGGAGAACAGGCTTCCCACAGAGCAGGGAGCCTGAAGTGGGACTCGATCCCAGGACCCTGGGACCATGACCTGAGCCGAAGGCAGACGCTTAACGACTGAGCCACCTGGGCGCCCAAAAGTCAGGTTTTTTGACCTTTTCAAATAACTGGTTTTTGGGGCGCCTGGGTGGCTCAGTTGGTTAAGCGACTGCCTTCGGCTCAGGTCATGATCCTGGAGTCCCGGGATCGAGTCCCACATCGGGCTCCCTGCTCAGCAGGGAGTCTGCTTCTCCCTCTGACCCTCTTCCCTCTCGTGCTCTCTATCTCTCATTCTCTCTCTCTCAAATAAATAAATAAAATCTTTAAAAAAATGGTTTTTGGTTTTGTTGATTCTTTGTATTGTTTTTCTGTTTCCATTGACATTTGTATTTTCTTTATTTTCTTCCTTCTGCTTACATTGAATTTAATTTTTTTTTCTTGTCTTAAGGTGAAGTTTACATTGTTGGTTTAAGACTTTTCTTCTAATTATAGTCATTCAATGCTATAAATTTCATTCTAAACACTGCTTTAGCTGCATCCCACAAGTTTCGATAGATGTGTTTTTGTTTTATGAGTTATTCAGAAATTTGTTGTTTAATATCCAAATGTTTCAGGATTTCCCTGATTTTTTTTGTTATTAGTTCTACTTTAGTAACTTTTCAGTCAGAAAATATACTATAAATGATTTCAATTTCAAAAAAAATGGAGGAGGGGCGCCTGGGTGGCTCAGTTGGTTAAGTGGCTGCCTTCGGCTCAGGTCATGATCCTGGGGTCCTGGGATCCAGCCCCACGTCCGGCTCCCTGCTCAGTGTAGAGCCTGCTTCTCCCTCTCCCTCTGCCTGCCACTCTGCCTACTTGTGCTCTCTCTCTATCTCTCTGTCAAATAAATAAATAAAATCTTTAAAAAAAATGGAGGATTATTTTTTGATCCAGAATGTAGCCTATTTTGATGAATGTTCCATGAGCAGTTTTGTGTTTGTTGACTAGAGTGTTTAAGGGTGAGCAAATTTTCAAAATTTTTTTTAAAAGATTTTATTTTTAAGCAAACTCTATTGCTTAGAGTGGGGCTCAAGCTCACAACCCCCAGATGAAGAGTCTCATGCTCTACTAAGCCTGGCAGTCAACCCACAAATTTTCAGTTTTAAAAGATAATTCCAAACTGAGGGTGCCTGACAGGCTCAGTCAGAAGAGCATGTGACTCTTGATCTCTGGGTTGTTAATTTGAGCCCCACGTTGGGTGTAGAGCTTACTTAAATAAATAAAACTTTAAAAAAATGTTAATACCCAACTTTTTTCTAAAGTGGATTTTTAATTTTACATTTCCATTGCAATAGATGAAAGTTCCTTTTCATCTGCATCTTTGGCAACATGTGGAGCTGTCAGACTTCTTAATTTTTGCTTATTTTGAGTGTTTAAAATAGTATCTCATTGTGGTCTTAATTTACGTTTCCCTGCTTTCTAATGGAGTTAAGAATCTTTTCTTCTGTTTACTAAAAACTTACACTTCCTCTTCTGTGAAATGTTTGTTCATGAACTTTCATGTTGATTTGTAGGAGTTGTGTATATATATATTTTAAAGATTTTATTTATTTGACAGAGAGATAGAGAGCACAAGTAGGCAGAGAGACAGGCAGAGGGAGAGGGAGAAGCAGACTCCCCGCTGAGCAGGGAGCCTGACGCGGGGCTGGATCCCAGGACCCTGGGATCATGAGCTGAGCGGAAGGCAGCCGCTTAACCGACTGAGCCACCCAAGCACCCTGAGTTGTGTATATTTTATGTATACTCTTCCTTTGTGTAATATAAGATGCACATGTATTCTTCCATTGTCCCAATTTCCTTATGGTATCTTTTAATGAATAGAAATTCTTAATTTTTGATATCCAATTTATGAGTCTTTATTTTATGATTAGTACTTTTTTTTACCTAATTTTATCACAAGTTTTTAAGGGACCTCTTTTTTTTCTTTAAAGATTTTATTTATGCATTTGAGAGAGAGAGAATGAGAGATAGAGAGCACGAGAGGGAGGAGGGTCAGAGGGAGAAGCAGACTCCCTGCTGAGCAGGGAGCCCGATGTGGGACTTGATCCCGGGACCCCAGGATCATGACCTGAGCCGAAGGCAGTTGCTTAACCAACTGAGCCACACAGGCGCCCTTTAAGGGGCCTCTTAATATAATTCTAAATTTAATGGCATTTTGGTGCTTGAGTTAGGCCAATGATTTTTTTTTTTTTTTTTTTAGGTTTAAGGGGTGTACAGCATGATGGCTTGATATACATATATTGTGAAATGATTACTACAATAGGTTTAGTTAACATCCATGAACTCATGTAGATACAATAAAAAGAAAAGAACTTCTTTTTGTGATGAGAAGTCTTAGGATCTACTTTCTCAGCATCTCTCTTGTATATCATACAGCAATGTGTTAACTATAATCATTATGTTGTACATGATACCCCTACTATTTATTTATCTTATAACTGCAACCTTTTGTCTACCTTCCTCCAATTCCCTTCCACCCCCCCCAAATTTATGATTAAGTACTTTTGTGTTGTAAGGTACCTTTCCTTAACTTGAGCATAAAAATATTCTATAATGGAACTGATTTTCTTCTATTGGAATTGATTTCTCTATCTGGTATGCATTAGATTCGATGTCATTTTTTTCCCCCTAGGGACACGCATTTGGTCCAGCACCATTTATTGAAGAGATCCTCTTTTTCTTACTCCTCTGCTATTCTTCCTTTATAAAATAACAAGCGTCTGGATTTGCCTGGTCCTTATTTCTGGGGTCTCTAGTGTGTTCCATTGACCTATTGATTTTTCCTTTCTTTCTTTTTTTATTTTTTCCCTCTCTTTATCTTTAAGATGTTAATCTTACTTCTTAACATTATATAATTATATTTTAATATTATATAGTACTATTGATATTATACCAATACATCACATCAATATTTATTGTAAATAACAATATGTGAATAATAGTTATTAACATTATATAATTATATATTAATATCATAATATTATATAATATTAATTGTTATATTAATAAATACATTTAGTAGCAGAATTTATTTATTTATTTATTAAATTTTATTTTGTTTTACTATGTTATGTTAGTCACCATACAGTACATCATTAGTTTTTGATGTAGTGTTCCATGATTCATTGTTTGGATATAACACCCAGTGCTCCATGCAATATGTGCCCTCCTTAATACCCATCACCGGGCTAACCCATCCCCCCACCCCCATCCCCTCTAAAACCCTCAGTTTCTTGGAGTCCGTAGTCTCTCATGGTTCATCTCCCCCTCTGAGGTCCCCCACTGCATTTTTCCCTTTCTTCCCTAATGTCCTTCATACTATTCCTTATGTTCCACAAATAAGTGAAACCATATGAAAATTGACTTTCTCCGCTTGACTTATTTCACTCAGCATAATCTCCTCCAGTCCCATCCATGTTGATGTAAAAGTTGGGTATTCATCCTTTCTGATGGCTGAGTAATATTCCATTGTATATATGGACCACATCTTCTTTATGCATTTGTCTGTTGAGGGGCATCTCGGCTCTGTCCACAGTTTGGCTATTGTGGACATTGCTGCTATGAACATTGGGGTGCATATGGCCCTTCTTTTCACTACATCTGTATCTTTGGGGTAAATACCCAGTAGTGCAATTGCTGGGTCATAGGGTAGCTCTATTTTTAATTTTTTGAGGAACCTCCACACTGTTTTCCAAAGTGGCTGTACCAACTTGCATTCCCACCAAGAGTGTAAGAGGGTTCCCCTTTCTCCACAACCTCTCCAACATTTGTTGTTTCTTGCCTTGTCAATTTTTGCCATTCTAACTGGTGTAAAGTGGTATCTCAGTGTGGTTTTGATTGGAATTTCCCTGATGGCTAATGATGTTGAACATTTTTTCATGTGTCTGTTAACCACCATTTGTATGTCTTCTTCAGAGAAGTGTCTGTTCATGTCTTCTGCTCATATTTTGACTTATTTGTTTTTTGGGTGTTGAGTTTGAGAAGTTCTTTATATATCTTGGATATCAGCCCTTTATCTGTAGTGTCATTTGCAAATATCTCCTCCCATTCTGTGGGTTGCCTCTTTGTTTTGTGGACTGTTTCCTTTGCTGTGTGGAAGCTTTTTATCTTGATGAAGTCCCAAAAGTTCATTTTCGCTTTTGTTTCACTTGCCTTTGGAGTTGTATCTTGAAAGAAGTTGCTGTGGCCGATGTCGAAGAAGTTACTGCCCTATGATCTTCTCTAGGATTTTGATGGATTCCTGTCTCACACTGAGGGCTTTCATCCATTTTGAGTTTATCTTTGTGTATGGGGTTAGAGAATGGTCTAGTTTCAGTCTTGTGTATATCGCTGCCCAATTTTCCCAGCACCATTTATTGAAGAGACTTTTTTTTTAAATTTTATTTATTTATTTGACAGAGAGAGACAGAGTGAGGGAGGGAACAGAAGCAGGGGGAATGGGAGATGGAGAAGCAGGCTCCCTGTGGAGCAGGGAGCCCGATGTGGGGCTCGATCCCAGGACCCTGGGATCACGACCTGAGCTGAAGGCAGATGCCCAACGACTGAGCCACCCAGGTGCCTCAAGACTGTCTTTTTTCCATTGCATATTTTTTCCTGCTTTGTCGAAGATTATTTGACCAGAGAACTGAGGGTCCATATCTCGGCTTTCTATTCTGTTCCACTGGCCTATATGTCTGTTTTTGTGCCAGGACCATACTGTCTTGGTGATCACAGCTTTGCATTATAGCTTGAAATCAGGCAACGTCATGCCCCCAGCTTTGTTTTTCTTTTTCAACATTTCCTTGGTGATTTGGGGTCTTTTCTGATTCCATACAAATTTTAGGACTGTTCCAGCACTTTGAAAAATGTCATTGGAATTTTGATCAGGATGGCGTTTGAAGGTATAGATTGCTCTGGGCAGCATAGACATTTTAACAATGTGTCTATTAATTTTTCCTTTCTTTATCTTTATTTTTTAATTTTTTCCTCTCTTTATCTTTAATATGTTAATCTTACTTATTAACATTATATAATTATATATTAATACTATATAATACTATTGATATTATACCAATATAGCACATCAATATTTATTGTAAATAACAATATGTGAATAATAGTTACTAACATTATACAATTATATACTAATATTAATATCACATTATTATATAATATTGTGATATTAATAAATGCATTTTAGTAGCAGAATTTTATTTATTCATTTATTTATTTTATTTTTAAGTAATCTCTACACCCAGTGTGGGGCTGGAACTCACAACTTCCTGATCATCAAAATTTTAAATTCTGTAGACACAGACACATATACTCTCACACTCTCACTCAACAAACAGTTGTGTTTTGAATGGAAACTGCATTGACTCTATAGATCAGTTTGAGGAGAATTCATCTATTTATGACATTAAGTATGGGTTTTGATTTTTAAAACTTCTTAAATACATGAAAAATTATGCTTTTAGTCAGGATATAAAAGGACACAAGACCTCTGTACATATTGATCTGGATCTTATTTCTTTCGATAGCTTTTTCTTTTTTTTTATATTGTTTCTTCTCTTTCATTTTGGCTTTCTGAAATTTCAAGAGGCTGTGTCTACTTTTCCCGCTTTAAGTGATACTTGGTGACATCTTTCAAGATAAAGTTGTTTTAAAAAGTTCAGCGAAGTTTCCTTCTGTTCTTCTTGTTTCATTGCCTCTATTCTTTCATTCTGGAACTCATTGTATTTATTTCCTTTTTAAAAAATTTATTTATTTAAGTAATCTCTCCATCTAGTGTGGGGCTTGAACTTACAACCCTAGGATCAAGAGCCACACACTCCACTGGCTGAAGCAGTCAGGGGCCCACTGGAACTCATTATATTATATATATATATATTTTAAGATTTAATTCATCATGGGGCGCCTGGGTGGCTCAGTTGTTAAGCATCCGCCTCTGGCTCAGGTCTTGATCCCAGGGTCCCCGGGATCGAGCCCCGCATCGAGCCCCGCATCGGGCTCCCTGCTCCGCGGGAAGCCTGCTTCTCCCTCTCCCGCTCCCCCTGCTTGTTTTCCCTCTCTCGCTGTCTCTCTCTCTCTCTCTCTCTCCAATGAATAAATAAAATCCTTAAAAAATTATTAAAAATATTTTATTTATTCATTGGAGAGAGAGACAGAGAGGATGAGCGGGGCGGGCGGAGGGTGGGGCAGAGGGAGTGGGGAAGCAGTCTCCCTGCTCAGCTGGATCCCAGGACTCCCTAGACCATGACCGGAGCCTAAGTGAGACACTTAACCTACTAAGCCACCCAGGCGCCCCAACCTGGAACTCATTTGAAATACTTGTTGGATATCCTCAGTCTATCTTTCAATTCTCTTAACTCTTTTCCTCATAATTTCCATCTGCCTTTTTCCTCTATGTTCTTGGAGATTTCCTCAACTTCATTTTGTAGATAGTTTCAGCCATCACCTTATTATTCACCGTATCCATAGATTTTTAAAATATTTCTGGAGCCATCATAATTTCAATATAAAAAACCTCATTTTTCTTCTTTGGTTTTCTTTTTATGTATTAGAATGTGCTTTTTTATGGATGTCATATTTTAAAAAAATGCTATAAGGATATTAAATATTTTTTTCTGGCTTATCCTGGGTTCATGACCACTGCTGACTGCGGTGCCAGGTCTGGCTGTCTGTTTTCGGCGGCTGGGCAGCCCCAGGTCCTAAAAGGCTTCCCAGGAGGGCTGCTTTCCCTGGTGGGCTGTGTGTGGTTGTGCAAGAGACAAGCATTGCCGCCTCTGCATTCTGGGTTTTTGTTTTTTGTTTTTTTATTATTCTTGGTGGCCATATGGGGAAGGAAAGGATGTTCACTTTTTAAAATTTGTCTTTATCCCTGAATCACTTCTTTGTCTCAGTTTTCCTCTCTCCTATTTCTTTATCTTTTGTTTTTGTTTTTGTTTTGTTTTTTGGATCTTTATGTTGATCTTGATTCTTTTCTTTGAGGCTATTTTCCTCAAATGTCTGGCTATCATTAGTTGTCCTTTCAGATCTATGGGTAAAGGATTATATTGGTTAGCGTAAGTAAGTTTTCCCCCTTTGTTACGTAGATTTTTTTTTAATCAATGAACATTTTGAAAGGGATGGCTGACTTGATTCTGTGTTAAGTGTGCGTGGAGTATTGATGGGCAGAGTTTCCTAGCATTTGGGACCAGGAATCAGGCTGGTACATTCACAATGGCTACCCACATTTGCCAAAGTAAAGTGAGACAGACTTACTGGAAGTGTGGTTCACGTGACTTAATGTATATTGTTCCTGAGTAGAAACAGTTTTCCTTTATTTACCTTTATTCACCTTTCCTTTATCAACTGTATTACTCCAAGCTCTGAGCAATGTTGCTGACAGGTTCAAACACCCATATTAGAAGTGATCCCTACATTGACCTCTTTTTAAAAGATAAGATATTTAGGTTTTATTCTAAGACAGTGGTTCTCCTAGTGTGGTCCCCAGACCAGTATCTTCAGCATCACCTGAAAACTTGGTGGAAGTACAGATTCTCAGGCCCCATCCCAGACACTCTGAATAAGGAATTTGGAAGATGAATCCCAGAAACTTGTGTTTTAACAATTTCTCCAGGTGATTCTGATGTACTCAAGTTTGAGAACCACTGTCCTAGGAGCGAAAACCACTGTTGTCAGTTGTTCTTTTTATGTCTTGGGCGGGGGAGGGGGGGGGGGTGATGGTGGTGGTGGTGGTGGTAGAGTCTCTGGTCCAGGTGTTTTGAATGCAATTTATTAAATGAAATAAACTGGTGAATGCTCCTTGGCCCAGTGTCAGCTTTTGGTTACATTGGCTCCTATTTAAATTTTCACTTGTGGCTCTTTTTAGAAGAAGTGTACTTACTTTTGCTGTCCTGGGGATGGGGTTCCATCTGCTCTGGTTATTCACTAATCCCTTTTGCTTTTTTTTTTTTTTTTAATTTAATCATGGAGCCAAGTGCAGGGCTTTCACTCACATCCCTGAGATCAAGACCTGAGCCGAGACCCAGACTTGGATGTCTAACCGACTGAGCCACCCAGGTGCCCCCCCCATATGCTTTTACTTTACAGGAATTTCTTTAAAGATTGTCAGTGGTACCCTTTCTTGGTTTATTCTTTTTTTTTTTTTTTATTCGAGAGAGAGAGAATGAGAGATAGAGAGCATGAGAGGGAAGAGGGTCAGAGGGAGAAGCAGACTCCCTGCCGAGCAGGGAGCCTGATGTGGGACTCGATCCGGGGACTCCAGGATCATGACCCAAGCCGAAGGCAGTCGCTTAACCAACTGAGCCACCCAGGCACCCTTGGTTTATTCTTTTAAAAATTTTTTTCACCAGACTTTGATGCTGGGGGAGGGGGAATATTTGTTTCTATTAAAATATCATTTAAATTCTTTCTACCTAAGGGTCCATTAGGAAATAAAATTGGCTTTTTGACTCTTTTTGATTGATTACGAAGAATTGTGTAAATTCATAGCCCTAGGTAATTATTAAACATTAGAACTATGGAACCAATGACGGCAGCATCGGGTTGAACTTTAGAAATCATCTCATCCTGTAGACCCACTTTAGGGGGAATTAAGAGTTAGAGGGGGGAGTAGCTTCAGACAGCAAGTTATTTTAGAGCTAAGGC
This sequence comes from Callorhinus ursinus, assembly GCF_003265705.2. Taxonomy (NCBI): domain Eukaryota; kingdom Metazoa; phylum Chordata; class Mammalia; order Carnivora; family Otariidae; genus Callorhinus; species Callorhinus ursinus. Next base: position 12,875,055 of record NW_027397095.1, on the reverse strand, counting down.
TAAAACCTAGAGTGCATTGGTGATTCTGTTTCTAGAGGGAATGCAGAAGGAACAGAAGCAGAAGGACACCTTTCTGGCGTGATTGGATTTAACCCAGGGAGAGCTCCATTTTTGAACTTTTTTTTTTTTTAAAGATTTTATTTATTTATTTGAGAGAGAGAGAATGAGAGAGAGAGAGAGCACGAGAGGGAAGAGGGTCAGAGGGAGAAGCAGACTCCCTGCCGAGCAGGGAGCCCGATGCGGGGCTCGATCCCGGGACTCCAGGATCATGACCTGAGCCGAAGGCAGTTGCTTAACCAACTGAGCCACCCAGGCGCCCTCCATTTTTGAACTTTATTTCTTGGAATAGAGTATCTCCTACATTTACACTGTCCAACTTTCAGTTAGAAGTCACAGAGGGAATTAGCAGGTGTTATAAGAAAAAGCAAAAGGATTGTTGCCAGACTTCCGAAATCTTGGCATATTTGAGAAAATGTCCCAATATGTTACATATGCTTATTCATGTGTGTAAACCTTTGGCTCTAGTGCTTTGTCAATATAAATATGTTCTGCATTATAAGTTGGTCTGAGTGCTGGATTGCATGTTTATTAGTCCCTGAGAACCCCTGTTCTGCTAGTTCTTTTCGCTTCATGTCTCCTGCTCTTTTGCTCTTTTCTTTCCTCTGTGCATAAAGCGGCAAAGGGGGGTGGGGAACTCAGGCAGAGCTGTCAAGAACTTCATTCTCGTTCTTCTTCCAAACCTTGCCATCCCTTCAGTCCTTAGTGACAATTACTTTTTGATCTCCACCTTGTCCAGAGTTTTAAGATCAAACCATATAAGCCATGCTTCAGCAGAGTGGAAAAGGAAGTCCTGTTTTAAGAACTGGCAAAGTACCAAAAAGTGGGTAGAGGACCCTGTGAGGGAGTCCGCTGCCACTCTGGAAGCTGGATAGGCACAGACTCTTGTCCTATAGAAACAATCAGTAAACCGAAACGCATGTATGAATACAGAGACATCAGTCAGAGTGATTTCATTACTCATATTTTTAGCACAACCACCTTCTCTGAGAAATTGTGAGAGGCAAAAAGAAGCCATGTTTAAATGGGCTCCTCATAGAGTTTTTTGTTCTGGGTCAGAGTCTTACCCCAACTCATAAGGTGAGTCAAGGAGCATGCTAAAGCAGCAGAAACAAACCAATGAGCTAAGGGGGAAAAAAAATCTAGGATTTAATGGCCATAGAAAGATAGTGAAATATTTGCTCTGTTGGCCTATGGGCAATAAATAAATTGGTGGAGGGTGCCTTGGGTGGCTCAGTTGGTTAAGCAACTGCCTTCGGCTCAGGTCATGATCCTGGAGTCCCGGGATCGAGTCCCACATCGGGCTCCCTGTTCAGCAGGGAGTCTGTTTCTCCCTCTGACCCTCTTCCCTCTAGTGCTCTCTATCTCTCATTCTCTCTCTCTCATTCTCTCTCTCAAATAAATAAATAAATAAATCTTTAAAAAAAAATAAATTGGTGGATAAAATACCAATTGTTAATCATTCCTCAGCTTTAGGTAGTAGTTTCCAAACCTGTTGTAAAGTAGATAAACTGATTTGTCGTGTGATAACTTTTATGGAATCCTAGTATAAAATGAAGGAAAAAAAACCAGATGAAAGCAAAGCTAGTGTGGTTGAAGCATCTCCACAGGGCGCAATTGGGAAAATGCTGGGTTAAGGCATTCAGGACTCCTTTGAAATGTAGTAATATTACCTGGGTGGTATAAGCTATTCAGCTATTGTACAGTAAGAGTTTGGGAAAAAATTAAATAAATCACTTCTGGAATACTGTATTAATTTCTGGGAGTTATACTTTAAAGAGGGGCATAGGAAACCTGAGATTCATCGAGTAGGATTTCCAGCGTTCAGTGTTTCATAGTGGAACTGGGTTTGGGAATCAGAGGTCTTGAATTCAAGTTTTGCCTCTGCTATTTAGTACCTGTGTGACCTTAGGCAATTCATCTCTCTGAGGCATAATTTCCTTATCTGTGAGGTGGAAGCAACTGTGTCACCCCCAAATATGCGTCTTTGGCATGGGGATGATTTTGACCTGATTACTTTTTACATTTTTTTAAAGTAAACTCTACTGCCCTCAGCGTGGGTCTCCAACTCACAACCCTGAGATCAAGAGTCTTGTCTTGGGCTCTACCGACTGAGCCAGCCAGGCCCCCCCACCCCTGTCCAGAGCTGATTATTTTTTAAAAAGAATAGTCACCAGAGAATCTCTTCAAACCAAGTAAAAGTTACCCTTTTAGGTGCATTTACATTTACAAGGGAAATCTCCATTTGTAAGGGTATCGCCCTCTCTCTTCCCGAAGAGGGGGGATGAGTCTATCTCTAGAAACTCTTATTAATGGAGGAGGCAAGGACTCAAATCTGCATAACAACCCTACCCTGAGGTTTACTGTGTTTTGCCCGGTGGCCTCGCATCACCGGCTCCCCACCCCCTAGACATCTTCTTTTGTCTCTAACTGGAGGTGGTATTTAAGGTGGTTAATGGCTTGCGCCATTTTGGGGAGTAGTTTTCCTGGGGCTCCTGTGTGTTCGGGAAATTTATTTGCTATTAAACCTCTGTTTTTTTCCTGTTCATTTGTCTTTTCTTACAGGGGCTGGGGGCGTCTCAGCCAAAAACCTAGAAGGGTAAAGGGAAAATTGTTCTTCCTCCTCTTCACCTGCTTTGTGCCCTGTGAGGCTGGTCTTTATTGACTGCATTAACGGGCTCCCTTTCCCTCTGGCTTTTGATTGGTTTTAGTCAATGGGTGGTACCAACAGGAAGCTGGAGAGTGGAAGAAAAGAGAGAATGGGACCACTATTCCAGACTTTGTCCGGAGGTAGTTTGGAATTGGCTTTGTTCCTCTGCTGAATACCTCAGCTCCTGTCTGGTAGCTTTTCCCTGAAGTTCTCCACAGGTTCTGGTTCCTCTTCTCTCCCTTGCCCCTTCAGGTAAGTGTGGTGTTAAATTACCTGGTCTCTCTTTCTGGCCCTGGAATGCTTCCCTTTCCTTTGTTAATTTTGCTTAATTTTTCCTACAACATTAGAAATAGTCCTTTTTATTAAATTGTCCTTTGAGTGTGCCATTTCCTGAGGAGGGACTCTGATAAATTCAGTATTAAAAACATTACCCCATTATTGAAATGTGTTTGCGTCTTTGCGTGTGTTGTTTCCTGAGGAGCATGTGTTACATGAATAGGACTGTGGCATTGGTGTTTATCCATTGACTCTCAAATTTTTTTTTTCGAGCATTTTATTTTTAAATTTTTTTAATTAACACATAATGTATTATTTGTTTCAGGGGTACAGGTCTGTGATTCATCAGTCTTACATAACACCCGACTCTTAAATTTTTATCTCTGGGCATTCCTTATCTTTTACTGTCTGTGGGCTCCTAAGGATTATGGAGTCTCCTTATGTGCTATATATATATACCCAAGATTCACTACTTCAGGGTTTAGGTACTATAAGGCCACCCAACTCAGTGGTTTGCTCAGCCTGGGGCTAAGGAAGCCATGGCCCAAGTTTTGTTGTGGGGGGACAGTTACCTTGTCTTCTAAAATTTAGATGGTACTTAACAACCTTGGTCACCAATGAGTATTTTGAGGGTCAGTTAAGGTAAGATGGCTGACTCTGATCAAACAGCAGAATAGTTTAGTCTACTGATCTTGGGTTAGTTGTGTCCTCTTTTTTTAGGAAGAGCAGTAGTAGTGTCTATAAAGGGGACAAAAAGCCAACTCAATTACTAGATGGACTCTAATACTTCTCAGAGAATATTTATTTCCTCTTTTGGGAGGTACAACTTGTTACCTTTCCTCTCTGACCTGGCTGTCAGGATATATTTGCTTTATTTATTTATTTATTAAAGATTTTATTTATTTGAGAGAGAGAGTGAGGGCACACGTGCGCAAGAATGGGGCAGGAGGGAGGAGGGTCAGAGGGACGAGCAGACTCCCCTGAGACCACCACCTGAGCTGAAGGCAGACGCTTAACGGACTGAGCCACCCAGGCGTCCCAACTGAGTTTTAAAATAGAGCAAATATATCGGGGCAGCTCTGCCTGCCGCAGGGTCCTGGGATTGAGTCCTGCATTGGACTCCTTGCTCAGCAGGGAGCCTGCTTCTCCCTCTGCCTGCCGCTCTCCCTGCTTGTGCGCGCTCTCTCTCTCTCTCTCTCTCTGACAAATAATAAAATCTTTAAAAAAACCCCTCAATCACAGTAATGATGTCATTTTTAGTTTCTGATATAACTATAACTCCCTTTCTCATTAATTTGTTTAATCTTTATTGAACTATTTGGTGGATATTTATATTTTACTGAAGTTATTTTAAATTCATTAAGAAATAGGGAAAAAATAAATTCATTAGGAAATAGAAAGTATAAGTACTTGGGGAAAGCTTTAATGAGAGTTCCAAGAATATGGAAAAATGAGGGGGGCAGATTGCCCTCTGAAATCAACATGTAAGTCCAGGTAGATCTGTATAACCACCTGAGAGAAGAGGGCTTCAAGACCAGAATTCGTGGTATATTGTATTAATATATCTAAATAAAGACCATATCAATTAAAAAGAGGGTCTAGTCAATTCAGTAAGCATAGAAAAAGGAGACTTGGGGAGTTACATGTTAGCTGTGTCCACCCAAGCATGCTCAAGGCAAGAAAGCCTGAGATAGTTTACTTCTAGTATTTTGACCTATTGAGAGCATTTGAATGAGATGGCTATATCAAGGTACCCTGTGATTTCAAGAATTTGATCAATTTGATTATTAATCCTCTTTATAATTTCAAGCTCCTCAGATAACATTCTGAGTTTGATGTGGCTTTCTACGGGGAGAAAAATCCACTATTCATATAAACTATGAATAATCTGATGTCCGTTACAGTTAATTGTCAGTGTAAAGTAAAAAAAAAAGACCTTTTTTGTTATGATTGGGCCTTCCATGTGGTATGTCTACAGGGAGAAAATTCACTCGTCATGCTGACTTGATTATTCCAGTCCATGTGAGGATCATATTTTGCTTTGTCAATAAATGAATTGGCATTTTGATGTCTGTCTTTGTCTGGGAAGCTTAATTAGTATGCATGCATTGCTGAGAGGTAGATTTGCTCTTGGTGAGCACGTAATATCTGACTTCAGAGGTTGCAAGGCAGAGGGCCAAACTCAGGTCCATGGTTAATTCACAGAAGTAATGAGCACCCTCCTGTGAGGCCTCTTGGGAACCAGCCTGTAGTCTTTGTTCCAAAATGACATGCTATGGTGCTGAAAGTGAGCATCCTTTTCTTTTATAAAATAATAGGGCTTCTAAATAGTCTCTTAGCCAAGGTATGTTTAGGCTTTATCACAAGCCTGTGGTAAAATGTGATCACATTAACTTTTTTCCCTTTTTTTCTGTGAAGTATATGATTCACACAAAACAACATATGTAAGACATATGAGAGTTATTAATCATCATAATAGAACAACTCTAAACCACCACCTTACCACAGAACTAGCAAGTTAGAAATACTGTCGAAATTCCAGTGTGTTCTTCCCTGATAACTCATCACTGTTCGTGTCTCAGAAGGAACTACTGTCCTGAATTCTACATTTTGTATTTACCTTGAATTTCTTTGGAGCTTTACCAAACACGTAGATATCTCTAAACAATTTATTGGTTAATTTTTGCTAAGTTTTGAGCTTCATAAAAATTGTGGTGTGATGTGGTTTTGGAGTGTTGGGGTCCAGAGCCGATGGCCAAGAAAGAATTCTTGAGACATCTTTGGTGCAAAGAGGTGGTTTTATTAAAGCACCGGGACAGTATCCGTGGGCAGAAGGAGCTGCACTGGGGTTGTGAGGGGTGGCTGATTATATAAGATTTTCTATCCTATGGAGGGGAGGGTGATGTTATGGCTCCAGGGAATTGAGTCTATGGGTTTGTGGAGATTGTTTTTTTCTTGTAAATCATTAAGACAGTTGCAAACTGATGGAGACTCCTGTCCGGCATGACTGTGATCTCCATCAGATAACTGCTTGTTTTTCCCTTTCCTTGTTCTAGGGCGGCCAGGAGTGCCTGAAGAATGTCACACATATCTCACCAGGGCCGACAGGGCGGTGGGGGGGGGTGTTTGTGGGGTGTTAGCTTGTGCTTTGCCTTCAGTTTGTCTTCTGCTCTGTCATCAAGGCTATTTGTATTTTTCTGGGACATGCTTTTTTAATACTTTAAATGATAGTCTAAGATTATTCTATGTTGCATGTATTTAGACTTGATTCCCTTTCACTGTTGTATAATATTCCATCATATGACCGTATTGCAATTTGTCTATTTTCCTGTCAATGAACATTTAGAATGTTACTATGAATATTATTAGAAGTGTAATAATAGGGCAAATAGCTGGGAATAGAATTGCTGTATAGTAGGGTATGCATGTCTTCTACTTTTCCAGATAATACAAAATTTTGTGTATTCCAAAATTATTTAACATATTTATATTTCCAGGCATGTATGAAAGTTTTGGTTGTTTGGCATTCTTGTTAACACTTGATATTATAAAACTCTTATTTTTTCCTTTAATTTGGTAAATATATTAACTCATTGTGATTTTACTCTTCAATTCTTTGGTTACTAATAAATTCAGGCACTTTTTCATATGTTTATTGGCCATTCAGGTTTCACCTTTTTATACTGGATATTGTTTTTTAGTTTCTTTTTAGGGGTTCTAAATGTAATCGTGTACTAATACTTTGTTGGTTATCTATGTTACAGACATCTTTCTCCAGTTTGTGGCTTGTTTTACTTCCTTTATGGTGACCTTTGATCATCACAATTTATTGATTTAATGTGTTCATATTTGCCAATCTTCCTTTATGATTTAAGCTTTTCAAGTTTTGTTTAAGAAATTTGGGGTGCCTGACTGGCTCAGTTGGTAAAACGTGTGACTCTTGATCTCGGGGTTGTGAGTTTGAGCCCCATATTGGAGGCAGAGTTTATTTTTTTATTTTTATTTTTTTTAAAGATTTTATTTATTTCTTTGACAGAGAGAGAGACATAGCGAGAGAAGGAACACAAGCAGGGGGAGCGGGAGAGGGAGAAGCAGGCTTCCCGCAGAGCAGGGAGCCTGATGCGGGGCTCGATCCCAGGACCCTGGGACCATGACCTGAGCCAAAGGCGGATGCTTAACGACTGAGCCATCCAGGTGCCCAGGCAGAGTTTACTTAAAAAAAAAAAAAAGAAAGAAATCCTTCCCTGATACTAACATTTAGTGCTCAAATTACCGTTGTTTGAACTCCCATTGGTCTGTCTTGACCTTAGCAACCTTTCCCCTCACATTTTTTTTTTTTTAAAGATTTTATTTATTTAATTGACAGAGAGAGAGAGAGAGAGACAGAGAGAGAGGGAACACAAGCAGGGGGAGTGGGAGAGGGAGAAGCAGGCTTCCCGCCGAGCAGGGAGCCCGATGTGGGGCTCGATCCCAGGACCCTGGGATCATGACCTGAGCCGAAGGCAGTTGCCTAACCAACTGAGCCACCCAGGCGCCCCACCTTTCCCCTCACATTATCTGGGAGTCTTGAAAGTCAGCAGTGAATGTGTTCAAAAATCTGTCTGTCTTTTACATTACCACTTTGCAAGTGCCATGATATGTTTCTCTTCCACCTTCCCCTCTAGCAAGTAACCACGGCCCTTGGAGTAATTTAGTAGCACCTCACTATAGCTTGTATTGCGGTTATCATCCTTCAGAAGATTAGAAGATTATCTGCATCTGTGCCTACGGTGCCATCTTCTGAAAGTACCTTTCCCTGGGGAGTAAGAGAGATGCTGGGCTCTTTGTGGAAGTGGGGAGAATGTGTTGTCTTTCCAGCCATATGTCACACTAATTCCCTAGGCACCAAAGACATATTGCTGCACACAAAGTCTCATAACCTCTCTTAATAAAAACACAAAACTAAAACAAAAATCAAAGTCCGTGCTCACTTCTATAGTCCTAATGAACTATTCAGGTATAATGCGAATGCTGTCATACATAGTCTAGCAGCGTTTTCTACTCAAACATAGGTTGCATAAAACATCAGAAACCGTGTCCTTGCTCAACCATGAACAACAATTTAAACTTCAAAATCAAACATTTAACATGTACATTTGCTTTTTACAGCCTTTATTCTAGTATGAGGTGAAGAAATGATCAGATCTACATACTCTTCTTGGCATGGTTTTGTTTATCCCAATTGTCTGGAAGAAAGTATTTGGACAAAAATACCTACTTAGAAGCCAAAGATAATTTTCAGAGACAATGCAATATAAATTTATATTAAAATTTTTTGGGGGTGCCTGGGTGGCTCAGTCATTAAGTGTCTGCCTTCAGCTCAGGTCATGATCTCAGGATCCTGGGATAGAGCCCCACATAGGGCTCCCTGCTCAGCGGGGAGCCTGCTTCTCCCTCTCCCTTTGCCTGCCACTCCCCTTGCTTGTGCTCTCTCTCTCTCTCTCTCTGTCAAATAAATAAAATCTTTTAAAAAATATTTTTTAACTCTGTGTAGTCCAGCTAAAGATACACCCAATTTATTAAGCAGTATAGTTGAAATTTTAGTCTGTAGTCTCTCTAATCAAGTTAATAATGACTACATATTTTCCCCCAACAATAAAATGAAGGGGTATTCTGTCTAAAAGCTGAACTGAAATCTTTAGAGAGAGAGAACTTCTTGGAGTCCTTGAAGTGACTGAAACTTCTGTCCACCCCTTTTATTCATCAAAGATTTCAAAAAATATCTTAAGGTCTGAGTTTTAGGCCATGCACTTGGTTTCCATAAGTAATACGGGTCCTAAAGTATAAGGGAAACACCCCAGGGGCAAAAGTGACTGGAATAGACTGGGAAGGGAGATGATGTGAATTGCAATAGATTGCCCCTTAGCCATTTTGGTTGTGTTTATGGAAGATTAAAGATGGCTTTCAAATTTTTTGCCTCTTCTCCAGCAAGTGTTGGTGTCTATTTCCCCTACCCTTGAATCTGGTCTGGATAGTCCCTGTCTAGCTAATAAAGTAGTGAAAGTGATGCTATGCCAGTTCTAGGTCTAACCAGTAAGGACTGGCAGTGTCTACTTTGGTTTCATGGAGGACTGAGGCACCACGTAAGAGGGCTCAATACCCTGGTGAGAGACCATGTAGAGTAGCCTTGAGACTTCATACAGAGACCAAGGTGTCCCATTGAGACCAGTCTTCTGGTTGTACCTTGACGGGGCACCAGGAATATGCGTACGTAAAGCTACCAGTTGTGTACCACTAAGTGACTCCAGTTCATGTCACATGGATTAGAAGAACCACCCTGTCAAGATTTGCTGGAATTCCTAATGCCTAAAACTGTTGTTTTAAGTCACCAAGTTTGAGAGTAGTTTATTATGAAGCCAACTGATAACCAGAACATGGTTGTTACCATGTGAGGAAGAGCTGACAACTGAAGTCAGAATCCTTTGTATTTGTAGTTCAGTATCTAGGCATGAATGTTAAGTGTATATTCTCATCATATTTGGTATGTTCTTAACATCTTCTCTTCATTTTATAAGTTCTGAGTGAAGCAAGTTTTCTAGGCACTGTTTAATATAATCGGGATAAGGCTAGTCTACCCCCTAAGAAATCCACCCCCTAAGGCAAGCTTTGGCAGTATTGTTTTTAATAGTTTTTTAAGAGGGACCAAAAAGGATGAAAATTATAATCCAGAGTGAAACCTTTTTATTTTTTTTATCTTTTTAAAAAAGATTTTATTTATTTGAGAGAGAGATAGTGAGAAGGGAGAGCACAAGCAGATGGGGAGAGGGAGAAGCAAGCTCCCTGCAGGGAGCCTGACAGGCTCAATCCCAGGACCCTGGGATCATGACCTGAGCTGAAGGCAGACGCTTAACCAACTGAGCCACCCAGGCACCCTTAAATTCTCATTTCCTACTCTCTTCTAGTATCTCGCACTGTATGGCACATGCATTGTTCCTACCTTTTGACTATTGTGAATAATGATGCTATGAACACTGGTGTACAAGTATCTGAGTCCCTGTTTTCAATTCTTTTGGTTGTATACCTAGCAGTGGAATTGCTGAGGCATATGAAAATTCTATGTTTAACTTTTTGAGGAACCACTAAACTGATTTTCACAGGTGGCTACACCATTTTACATTCTTACCAGCAATGTATGAGTGTTCCAATTTCTCCATATCTTCACCAATGCTGGTTAATTTTCCTTTTCTTAAAAATTATAGCCAACCCAATAAATGTGAAGTGATCGTCAATGAGATGGTTTTTTTTTTTTTAAAGATTTTTATTTATTTATTTGACAGAGAGAGACAGCGAGAGAGGGAACACAAGCAGGCGGAGTGGGAGAGGGAGAAGCAGGCTTCTGGCCGAGCAGGGAGCACGATGTGGGGCTCGATCCCAGGACGCTGGGATCATGATCTGAGCGGAAGTCAGACGCTTAATGACTGAGCGCCACCCAGGCGCCCCAATGAGATGGTTTTGATGTGCATTTCCCTACTGACTAATGATACATGCTTTTTGGTCATGTGTATCTTCTTTGGAGAAACTTTATTAGTGTTCTTTGCCCGTTAAATTTTTTTAGTCTTTTTGTTGTTGAGTTTTAAGGGTTATTTATATATTCTAAATATTAAACTGTTGTCAGCTATGTGACTTGCAAATATATTCTCCTATTCTATGGATGGTTTTTTTCACTCTCTTGATATTGCCCTTTGCACAAGAGCTTTAATTTTAAGGAAGTCTGTTTTTTCTTTTGTGTTTTCGTTATGTTTAAGAAACCATTATCTATTCCAAGGTCATACAGAACTGTTTTGAGTACTGTAGTTTTATAGCAAGTTTTGAAATCAGGAAGGATGAGTCTTCCATGTGGTACTTCTTTTTCAAAATTGTTTTGGCTATTCTGGGTCCCTTGAAATTCTGTATGAATTTTAGCATGGCTTTTTCCATTTCTGCAAAAAACGTATTGGGATGTTCAGAGATTGCTTTCAATTTGTAGGTCACTTTGGGTAGAATTGTTACCATAGCTATATTAAGTCTTCAATCCGTGAACACGGGAGAGGAATTTTCCAGTTATTTATGATTTATTATTCAGTGTATATGATTTATTTATAGTTTTCAGTGTATAAGTCTTTTGCTTCCTGTGTTAAATTTAGTCTTAAGTGTTTTATTCTTTTTGATGCTATTATAAATGGAGTTGTTTCCTTAATTTCCTTTTCTGATATTTCATTGGTAGTGTATAGATATGTAACTGATTTTTGCATATTGGTTTTGTATTCATCTACTTTGGTGAATTTATTAGCCCTAAAAGAGTTGTTTGGAATAGTTAGGGTTTTCTACACATAAGATCATGCCATCTGTGAAGAGGGGTTATTTGTCTACTTCTTTCCAATTTGGATGGCTTTTATTTCTCTTTCCTAATTGCTCTGGATAGAACTTCTGATACTATGTTGAGTAGAATTGTAAAAATGGGCATATCCTTGTCTTGTTCCTGATCTTAGTGGGAAAGTTTTTAAAGTCTTTTACCATTGAAGATGATGTAAGCTGGAGGTTTTTCATTTATGGCATTTATCATGTTGAGGAAGTTGTATTCCTAGTTTGCTGAGTGTTTAGATCATGAAAAGGTGTTAGATTTTGTCAGTTCTTCTGCATCAATTAAGATGATCATGTTTTTGTCCCTTAATTCTATTTATATGGTATATTGGTTAATTTTTTTTTAAGTAGGCTCCACACCCATTGTGGGACTTGAACTCAAAACCCTGAGATCGAGAGTCACATGGTCTACTGACTAAGCCAGCAAGGTGCCCCTGATTAATATTTTATGTTGAACTACCCTTGGATTACTGGGATAAATCCCACTTGGTCATTGTATATAACATTAAATTTTTAATTTTAGTTTTAATATGCTACAGAATTCAGTTTACTAGTGTTTTATTGAGGATTTTGTGTCTATATTTGTGAAAGATAATCTTTAAGTTACTGTCCTCATATTACTTTAAGTTACTGTTCAATTCCCCTGAATGACTTGCTATAGCTTTTTGCTATGACTAGTCTATGAGCAATTACCTCTCTCAGCTTTTGTATATCTGGGAATGTTTAATTTCTTTTTCATTTTGGAAGAATAATTAAGCAAGATAAAGAATTCTTGATTGGCAATTATTTTCATTCCTTCCTTCCTTTATTTTTTTTAAAGTTTTTTTTTTTTTTTTTTTTTTTTTTTTTTTTTAGTAGCCTTTACACCCAACATGGGGCTCAAACTCATGACCCTGAGATCAACAGTCACATGCTCTTAGGACTGAGCCAGCCAGGTACCCGCATTCCTTCCCTTATGTATATTCTCACTGCCTCTTGTATCTATGATTTCTGATGAGAACTGATTGTTAATTGATGTTCCCTTGTATGTAATGAGTCACTTCTCTTGATGCTTTGAAGGTTTTGTCTTTGTCTTTTGACAGTTTGTTTATAATGTATCTTGGTGTGGATCTCTTTAAATTTACCCTACTTGAGAAAAAAACCTAAAAGGTGGTGCCTCACTGGTTCAGTTAATGGAATGTGCAACTCTTGGTCTTGGGATTGTGAATTTGAGCCCCAAGGCAGGCATAGAGATTACTTAAGAAAAAATAAATGTGGGCACCTGGGTGGCTGAGTCATTAAGCATCTGCCTTCGGCTCAGGTCATGATCCCAGGGTCAGGGGATCGAGCTCTGCATCGGGCTCCCTGCTCAGCTGGGAAGCCTGCTTCTCCCTCTCCCACTCCCCCTGCTTGTGTTCCCTCTCTCGCTGTCTCTCTCTGTCAAATAAATAAATAAATAAAAATCTTAAAAAAAAAAAATGAATGTGTTTTACTTGGAGTTTGTTGAGCTTCTTGGATATGTAAATTCACGTATTTCATTAAATTTTAGATGTTTTCAGAGCCATTATTCTTTCAAATATTCTTTTTTCCGCTTTCTCCTTTCCTCTGGGCCTAATACACATATTGGTATACTTGATGATGTCCCACAGGTCTCTTTGGTTTCTTAATTTTTCTTTATTTTACTTTTTGCTCTTCAGACTGGATGAGTTTAGTTGCCCTACCTTCAAGTTCACTGATGACTTCTTCTGACTGTTAAACCTCTCTTATGAATGTTTTGATTCAATTATTGTACTTTTCAGCTCCAGAATTTGGTTCCTTTTTATAATTTTTATTTTTTTTATTGATGTGCTCTATTTATGGTAAGACAGTGTTCTGCGTTTCTATAGTTCTTTTCCATTGTTTCCTTTAGTTCTTTCAGCATATTTGATTGATTGATTGATTTACTTATTTAAGAGAGAGTGCCCAGTGCACAAGTTGGGGGAAGGCCAGAGGGAGAGGGAGAGGGAGAGAATCCTCAAACATACTCCACACTGAGCCCAGAGCCCGATGTGGGGCTTGATCACAGGACCCCAAGATCGTGACCCAAGCTGAGGCCAAGAGTTGGACCCTTACCCAACTGAGCCACCCAGTCGCCCCATTTTTATTTATTTATTTATTAATAATTAATTAATTAATTAATTTTTAAGATTTAATTTATTAGATAGAGACACAGCCAGAGAGGGAACACAAGCAGGGGGAGGGGGAGTGGGAGAGGGAGAAGCAGGCTTCCCACTGAGCAGGGAGCCCTATGGGTGGCTCAAACCCAGGACCCTGGGATCATGACCTGAGCCGAAGGCAGACACTTAACGGCTGAGTCACCCAGGTGCCCCATATTTTTCAGTAATCTCTATACACAACATGGGGCTCGAACTCACAATCTTGAGATCAAGAGTCGCATGCTTGACTAAGTCAGCCAGGCGCCCAAAGACAGACTTAAAGTTTTTGTCTAGTGGGGCGCCTAGGTGGCTCCATTGGTTAAGCATCTGACTTCAGTTCAGGTCATGATCTCGGGGTCCTGGGATCGAGCCCAGCATCGGGCTCCCTGTTTAGCAGGGAGTCTCCTCCCTCCCCCTCTGTCTTTTCCCCCACTTAGGCTTTCTCTCTTTCAAATAAATAAAATCTTAAAAAAAAAATAAACTTTTGCTAGTAAGTCCAATGTCTGGGCTTTCTCAATGATGGTTGCTTTTAATTTTTTTTTGCCTGTAAATGGGCCATATATTCTCATGTCTTTGCATGCTTCATAATTTTATCTTGTTGAAAAGTGGACATTTTGACCATTGCAATGTATTAACATGGAATAGCAGATTTCTTCCCCCTTCTCATGGGGTTGGTTGTTTCAGTTATGGTTTCTAGTGCTTTATTTACAAAATATGTTAGAAAAATTACTAAAGACAGTATATTTGTCATATGAGGTCACTCAGGTCTCTGTTATGTTAGCTTAGTGTTTAGCTCGTGATTTTACAGATTTTGAAAAAAACTCTGGAGCCAAAAAAATCCATGTCTCTGTCTTTGCAGCTGGGCTCTTTGTGTGCAGGCCTTCGACACTCAGACAGTTTACCACTCTGCCTTTGCCTTCCATTTTTACTCATGCAGAGCTTGAAAGTCAGCCAGAGGGAAGAGCTTAGGGACTTCCTAGGTTTTCCCTGAGTATGTGTCTCCTTTGGGCATATGCATCTCGCCTTGGACATAGGCATGGCCTTTTAAATTGTTAGGATTTTGTGGGAGCTTTCATTTCCCAAAGTATCTTAGTCTTTCCTACCTGGTTTTTCATTGTGTTTATTGTTTCCCCCAACTGGTATCCATTATCTCAGGTACAATTGTCCACTCATTTGCCTTTAATATGTTTTTGACAAATGCTGCCTTCCTTGCACTCACTTCTCTATCCTGAGACAGTTCCTGGAAAAGGCAAAATAAAGGCAAGTTTTTTGGGGGGCTGTCTGGGTGGCTCAGTTGGTTAAGTGTCCGACTCTTTATTTTGGTTCAGGTCATGATCTCAGGGTTGTGAGAACCAGCTCCTCATCGGGCTCCGTGCTGGGCATGGAGCCTGCTTAAGATTCTGTCTCCCTCTGCCTCTCCCCCCGCCCCATGTGGGGGGGGGCAAAAAAAGGGCAAGCTTTTTGTGTTAGTCCTTCCAGAAACCACCAGCCAGGTCAAAACCAATAATTACAATTCTTTGAGAACAAGGTCCACTCTGTTGGTACCAGGCACTCGTTCTTGGAATGTGGACTGATGTATTCAAGGCCTCCAGTAAGCTTGGAAGGTGTAGATGCAGCATGGGTGATGTAAAATGCCACAAAGCTCTCTGACCTGGTTGTAGTCACCTTTTTCTTGTTGAAGCATTACTTGGTTGCTATAAACTTTGTTTTCTTGAGTTCTGATAAAATTAATTCTGATCATTTTTGTCAGCTCTTTGGGTGTTTTGTAGAGGGATGGGTCCTTGGGATCCCCTACTCCACCATTTTCACTGATGTCACCCCCACTATTTGTTATTATAATTAGTATCTTTTTAATTATAATGAGCAAAAAAGTCATAAGTAGTCTCAAGGTGGCTGAATTCTTTTTATTTTTAAAATTTATTTATTTGGGGTGCCTGGGTGGCTCAGTCAGTTAAGTGTCTGCCTTCAGCTCAGGGTCCTGGGATTGAGCCCTGCGTCAGGATCCCTGTTCAGTGGGGAAGCCTGCTTCTCCCTCTCCCTCTCCCTCTGCCCCTCCCACCTGCTTGTGTTCTCTCTCTCTCAAATAAATAAATAAAATCTTTAAAAAATTAAATTTATTTATTTGAGAGAAAGTACAAGAACCAGAGTGCAGGGAGGGGTGGAGGGGCAGAGGGAGGGGGAGAAAGAATGTCAAGCTGACTCCCCTGAGCAGAGCCTGACACGGGGCTTTGATCTCACGACCCTGAGATCATGACCTGAGCCAAAATCAAGAATCGGAAGCTTAACTGACTGAGCCATCCAGGCACCCCTCAAGGTGGCTGAATTGTATCTGGGCATAGGCCATATTACACTAAGCCACAGAATAATAGTCAGTATAGAGGAAGCATCAAAAATCAGGTAATCTAAATGCTAGTGGAAGGCTCTTTCCGCTATACTAAATTAAACTCATGGCTAGCTAGAAAGGTTCTGAGTATAGGTTGGAGAAGTCATCTGTATTTTAATTTCAGATTACTAGCAAATAAATTTCTTTTGTGCCTTGTTTTCCAGAGAGCTGTCCATAAGTAGCCCAAATCCATCTTACCACTGATCCTTATTCTAACAACAGATGTTACAAGGCTGTGAGGCCACCTTTCCCATTTGTCATGAAATTAGTCTATTTGGTTTCATCTGTAGCAAAATTCTTTTGGCCCCCCACTTTTTCCTTCTGGATTGTTGTTTTATAAAGTCCATTATTTTTTCTCTCTGTGACTGATGAGAATGCCCAGGCATTCATTTTGGGCTTGTACAGTTTCCTGTTCTCTCCTGATGCATTATTCCAAGTAGATTTCTCTTTTCCAGGATCTCTAGTGGTTTTTTTTTTTTTTTCCTTTTGGTAGCAGTTACATTTTGTTTACTTCCCCTTAGCCCAAGTAATTACATAGTGTGCAAAGTCAGTACCCAGAGATCAATTAAAATATTCTCTTAGTCTAGGGCCATTGACTTGTCCAAGGTCTAGGTAGAAAAGTGAATAGATAAGAGTGATTTTATAAATTCTACCATTTGCCCCTGTAAGTATGCTCATACTTACCAGGCTATATGTCCTATTAGTTTATAAAAAATTGATATGTATGGATCACCTTGGTGAATGAGTCAGATATGACTCTCTGTGTCAGTTTATTTTTTTTCATGGACCTCTGATGAGAGCTAATGTTCAGTGTGTTCTTGTTATTTGTATCTTTGACTTATTGGGAAATTTGGCAAAGAATATCTGATTTAGCCTTAACGGAAAGAAGGTAAATTGGATATAGCTTCTGATGAGTGTGTGTGTGACAGAGAGAGAGAGATTTAATTTTCTTGGTGCCTCTAATGAGGAACTGATTTGAGTGTTTTTAATGGAAAAGTAATAGCAAAAAAAAAAATAGAAATGAAGGCTCAAGTAGTTATTAATAGGAACTTGGAGTATGTTTAGGTGTAGACATTCTGCTAGTATGTGCTATGAAGGCTGAGAAAGAATCTTATACAGGAGAACATTCTAGTTTGTTATTAATTTGGCCTGTGACACTTCGTTCTTGTAATTGATTTGAATGCCTTGTAACTCTGGATGGAGCGTCCTGGCGTCTTGTTATTCCTGCTATCTACAAATAGGCATCGGGAGTAGTTCTCTTTCCGTGCTTTCAGCCAAAGGGCCAAAGAACTGAAGAATTTATGGATCAGTCTTCTATACTGTGGCACTTTGCCTGAGGCTAATTCAAGGCAAATTTAACACTTGTATTAATAATAATAAAAATAAAAATAGCTATCAGTTATCAGGACATACCAGGTGACAGTTACATTTTATACACTATTTCTAAATCTTGCAACCTTGGTGTTTTTATCTCCGCTACATACAGGAGGAAGCTGAGGAACAGAGAGCGGAGATAACTTGCCCCAGGTCACACAGTAAATGCTTCAAGCCCAGGTCTCCCTGAATGCAAAGCCTTCTCTCTCTTCACTGTGCCCCAGTGCTTTTCAAGCATTCTGGTTTGTTACTGCTACCAGATATGCTGCTTTTCTGTTCCTTGTTTTCAAATAGCTTATTGTTTAAACATCTGCCATATGCTAGGCATTGTGATGGCTCTATATTAGACTCACAGTAGCCTTGCGAGGTAAATGTTAATACCCTCATTTTATAGATGAGATCATTTTCCATTTTGCCTCCGCTTCTCCTTGCTCTATTTTTTTTTTAAAGATTTTATTTATTTATTTGACAGAGAGAGAGAGAGAGAGAGAGAGAGCACAAGCAGGGGGAGGGGCAGAGGGAGAGGGAGAAGCAGGCTCCCCGCTGAGCAAGGAGCCGGATGCGAGGCTCGCTCCCAGGGCCCCGGGATCATGACCTGAGCCGAAGGCAGACGCTTAACCATCTGAGCCACCCAGGCGCCCCTTCTTGTTCTTCTTGTAGTCTCAGTTTCTTCTCCTCTAACTCAGGGAATCCAATAGGCATCTCTTCTGTTTTCCCTTTCTGCATCCTGTACGCGTCCTGAAAACTCTTTCCAGGCAGTAAACTAGTACAGTCATTTGTTTTATGAATTGCTGTTCTTTGTTGCTTGGTGTCCTGTGTCTTGCAAACTGTTGCTTTTCACTGTGTCTGTTTTATGGGTTGTTTCAGGTGAGCGGATAATTTAAGTCCCTGTTACTCTATCTTGGCCTGAAGTGGAAATTGAATCTTTTTTTTTTTTTTTTTTGATAGAGAGCGAGAGAGAGAAAAGACGAGAGGGGGGAGGGTCAGAAGGGAGAAGCAGACTCCCCGCTGAGCAGGGAACCCGACGTGCGGCTCAACCCCAGGACCCCGATCATGACCTGAGCCAAAGGCAGACGCTTTACTGATTGAGCCACCCAGGCGCTCCTTAATCTTTCTTTTTCGAATGTGGATCTGATATTTAGAAACAGCCCAAAGAAAGGGATAAGTGACTCAAAATGAATCAGGTTGGTCATCAAGCTGGCTAATTTCTTGCAAGTCCCTCCTCCAAAAAAGGTAGTAAAGTAACCAGCCTACTTTTCTTTGGTTTCGAATTATTATTATTTTTTTAAAAGACTTTTTAATTATTTGACAGAGAGAGACACAGCGAGAGAGGGAACACAAGCAGGGGGAGTGGGAGAGGGAGAAGCAGGCTCCCCGCGGAGCAGGGAGCCTGATGCGGGGCTCGATCCCAGGACCCCGGGATCATGACCTGAGCCGAAGGCAGTCCCTTAATCAACTGAGCCCCCCAGGTGCCCCAGGTTTGAATTATTTTTATAAAGAGGCATTTTAGTGGACTTAGTCCGCTCTTCCCTCTCCTAGTTTATTAGGAATGTAACCTGTGGAGGACTAAAAGTTCTGGAAATAAATTAGGGTTATATTTTTACCATCATCCACTCTTTTCCAACACCACAGTTAATTTACTAGACATTTTATGACTCTTTCCTTTTTGGTGTCTCTTATCTTCTCCCTCTCGGTGCCATGACTGAGGCTGAGGTTCTTACTTCCTTTGGTGTGGATTATCTACTCCTAACTGGTCTTTCCCTTTTTCTGTCCTTCACGTTAAGGCCAGAGTAACTTTCTGAATGAAACAAAAGCAATAGATCTGACAATGTCCTTTTGCCCCTCAGAATGGTGCCCCCTTAAATGTAGAATGTCCAGCTTTCTTTTTGAGCTCACAATTTGATCTCTGCTTTCATTTCTACTTTATTTTACATAACACAATTTCTACCATCCACAGAATTATAATCCTCAGATGACAGTATTGTAAGGTGCTCTAAACTCAAACCAAGTGAGACAGCTAGCTCTGCCTTTCCTGTACAGGTCCAGCTCTGTCCCATCTTGGTGCCTCTGCCCATGCCATGTTCTTTTTCAGAAATAGCCCGTTTTGCCTGCCTTTGGAGACATTTCTCAAATAATAGCTTTTTCAAAAGGCCTCTTCAGAGGCCTCCGGTTAGAATAATTCCTTTGTCCCTTATTTTTCCACAGCATGTTGGTCGCACCGGTATTAGAGCACTTACCAGACTCTGCTTTGGTTTACTTGAGTAAATGCCTGTTGCCCTCAGTGGACTATGAGTCCCTGGAGTGCACGTACTTACTGCTTTGTTTCTCTTCATATTCACCGTAGCATCTACCCCAGGGCCTTAGAAGTAGTGTGTTCTGAATAAATATTTATTGAATTGAAATTTATTAAATTAGGAAGCTTTAGCATAAGAATAAATCAATAACGCTTTCATTTACTGACATCTATAGTCTGGTCTCAGCTCAGTGAAATTGCGAGTAAATAATTTGTCTTTGGGCTCTATGAGGACCTTGCTCTCTTGTGATGGCCAGTCTGCACCCAGAACGTTTAGTTTGTTCCCTGAATGCCTACCTTCTCTAGGCAATACCCTCTGAGAGTAGCTTCAAATCTAGTTATGTCCCTGATTTATCTGGGGGAGTTTTATTTTATTTTATTAAAGATTTACTTATTTATTTGAGAGAGAGAGTGCGATTGGGGGGGAGGAGTAGAGGGAGCAGAGGGAGAGGAACAAGCAGACTCCCTGCTGAGCGCGGACCCTGAAGTACAGTTCTTTTTTTTTTTTTTTTTAAAGATTTTATTTATTTATTTGACAGAGAGACAGCGAGAGCAGGAACACAAGCAGGGAGAGTGGGAGAGGGAGAAGCAGGCTTCCCGCTGAGCAGGGAGCCCGACGTGGGGCTCGATCCCAGGACCCTGGGATCATGACCGGAGCCGAAGGCAGACGCTTAACGACTGAGCCACCCAGGCGCCCCTGAAGTACAGTTCTGTCTCACGATTCTGAGATCATGACCTGAGCTGAAACCAAGAATCGATGCTTAATTGACTGAGCCACTCAGACGCCCCTAACTGGGGGAGTTTTAAATTAAAAAAAAAAAATCACTTTCCTGGGTTCCATCTCAGAACCACTGAGTTGGAATCTCTGAGGGTGAGGCTCAGGAATTTGCATCTGGCATTTGGTGACACTTAAGCCGAGAACAGGAGACCCACTGCTCTATGCTCTTAAGTCTAGATCATTCCCTAAACTGACCCTCCTGTCAGAGTTTATTTACTCTGAGTTTCCGGCTTTTGGGACCCAGGTTTCAGCTAGCTGGCATTTTGAAAAGTGGTTTGATTTATTTTTCAAACTCTTCCATACTAATTTATTAATGTCTTATTTGTCTCAAGGGCATTTACTTTTTAATAAGGCTCTCTTGAAGATAATGTAGAAAACATTACCTCTAAGAAATGGCAATGTTTAGACTTTTTAGTAGGAAAAAGAGTTGATCCCTTTTAATTAATAATTAATTAGAGAGAGAGAGGAGAAGCAGAGGGGTAGGGAGAGGGACAAGCAGACTCCGCACCGAGTGTGGAGCTGGGACAAGGGACTTGATCTCACGACCCTGAGATTGTGATCTGAGCCGAAATCAAAAGTTGGCTGCTCAACTGACTGAGCCACCCAGGCACCCCTAGATATCATTATTTTTTTTAAAAGATTTTATTTATTTATTTGACGGAGACAGCACAAGCAGGGGGAGTGGCAGAGAACAGGAGCCCGATGTGGGGCTTGATTCCAGGACGCCGGGATCATGACCTGAGCCGAAGGCAGTCCCTTAATCAACTGAGCCACCCAGGTGCCCCTAGATATCACTGTTTTTATATGAAGTTCCGTTTTTGTAGGTAAAAGCATGTTCATGTTTGAAAATATGGACTAGATGCTTGGAGTCTTCAGCTAATCATGGTAAAGGCCAAAGTATGATTATGAGGCTTACAGGACTCTAATCCAGTTTTCTCCAAACTTATTTGATCATTCCTGTCAATAAATATGTGCATGCCTATATATGCATTTATTTACAAACTGCTGCATATAAAACTGATTTAATGTATTATGAACAAGATAAAACAAACAGAAATAGAAATTAAAATAGATTATATGTAGAAATTTTAATATTCTTTTCCCAAACCCCAATGGATTGGTGATTTTCATTATTTGTGGAGTACACGTAAGCCACTTTTGATACCGCTACTCTTTCCTTTTCTGTTCTCAGACTTGGGTTGAGCATTAGAACCACCTTGGGATATTCAAAAGGCAGTTGGATTCTTGTGCCCTACCCCAGGTCTATTGAATTAGAATCTCCATGGCTAGAACATGGGAGCTTCTGGTTTGAAAATGTTGTCCCCAGGCAATTCGGATGCCCAGTCAAACTTGGGAAATAATGATTTCACACCAAAGGTCACCTAGTGGCATTTGTTTTCTAGGACCATGATTTTCAACTTTGGCTATGCACTGGGACTACCCAGGCAACTTCAAAACTGCGGATTCCTGGATCCCACCATAATTGGTCTGAGATACGCCTTGACATTGGGATTTTAAAGCTCCCCAGGTGAATCTAACATGCAGCCAAGGTTGAGAGCCACTGCTGTGGTGGAGAAGATAAAAAAGGCTCTTTGAAGCTGTATTAGTGTATTTTGATTGCAAGTTACACAAACCCAAGCTAACTTAAGCAAAAAGGAATTTATTGGTTTACCTAAGATGTCCAGGGGTTGTCTGAGTTCAGACATGTCTGGATTTAGGGCCTTAAGCAGTGCAATCATGGATATCACTTTCTCTTTACATCTCCTGACTCTCCTTTATATGGTTACATTCTTGGGTAAGCCTTCTCCACCAGCTTTGGATTTGTATGATCCTTATAGTTTGTAGTCTTGGAGAAAGTAAAACAAAAAAACCAAAACCTGTTTATTCTCATAGGTTACATATTAACTCTTGGGGGAGACTTATTCTAGCTTGCTTCAGGTGCCCATGTCTGAACTAATCACAGTGGCCAGATAGATGAAGTGGGATGGGTCGTATGCCAACTTTGCGGGTCTGGAGGGTGGGGGTTATGAGATGATGGTCTCACTTAAACCTCTTGGATTGAGGTTTCCCATAGGAAAGCATTTTTGGTTATAAGAAGAAAGGGGGAAGGAATATTTTGCTAGCCAGTGGATATCACAATCTACTACTGAAGTGGACTTTACAGATTTAATCCTGTTTTGATGGTGCTAATGGCACTGGTTGGAATATTCATAGAGTCACAAGGCCCTAAGACAAATGGAATGTCTAAGGGTGAAGACCGTCTATAAGGTTAGTCTTGCCTGAAATCAAGTTATAGATTCTTACATAAGCTAAGAAAACGATTTCCCTTTCCAACGGACATGTCAACTGAATCCTACTTCATGAACTGGCTACATTTTCCTCCCTGCTGTGGATAGTAACTGCTGAGATCTTAGAACCAAATTCTTTCTGGTCAGAGACTGTGTTTGATGAGAATCTTAAGCCCCATGAGCAAGTCATCCAACTGCTTAACATTCAGTTGAGGAGAAATCCCTTTTTGGGTTGTTGGTTTACAGATTGATAAGGCACTGCTCTTGCTACAGTGCTCAAGGTAGTGAAATTTGCAGAGCTATTAGAATTCTGATATTGTCAGAATTGGTAATATGTGAGAGCCTAGCTCTGGGTCCCTCTCTGAGACCATGCAATATATTCACAGTTGAAGGCCTGGCCCTGAAAATCTGATTGTCAATTGAGAAAAGCACTTTTAGAGTTCACTTCCTCTGTAATTGGTTAACACTCTTCTTTCTCCATGGAATCAAGTAATAGAAAAATAAATGCAGAGTAAATAGAATTTCATGCTTGTGCAAGTCACTGGCAAAATCAACCTTGGGTCACGCAGAAGAGATGTTCTGTGCAGAGGAAAATTGTCTGGAAGGGAAACATTTTATTTCAATCTCCTTTCTCTTATTTACTCTATTTGAAGTTCTGGTTTTAAAATGCTGATTCTTTGCAGAGAGATGTATTGGGAAGGAGGAGACTTTGCACCTGTCCTGGAGATCAGATGAACAATTGTAGCATTATCAAATAAGTGATTTATTCATGCAGATTTTGAATACTAGAAAACTCCTCCAAGGTTACTTAACGTAAAAAGAGAGAAGAGCATATTAAAACCAAACTGTTCTCTAAAGTGCCTACTAATTTTACCTGTCGGACAGAATAGCAGAGTAGACAAAGTTTGCCTTAGCAGGTAAATTACCTCAACTCTTTTGGGTTTCTATGTAGTGTGCGTGTGCGTGTGTGTGTTTGGTACACTTTGTCTCTCTCACAAATACCCCACATTATACTTACTGTCTCACCTTAATACTCTTCTTGCTGTGTTGTATTCATTTCCATTGCTGCTCTGACAAGTCACCACAGACTTAGTGGCTTTTTTATTTTTATTTTTATTTTTTTTAAAGATGTTATTTATTTAATTGACAGAGAGAGAGAGAGAGAGACAGAGAGAGAAGGAACACAAGCAGGGGGATGGGAGAGGGAGAAGCAGGCTTCCCACCGAGCAGGGAGCCCGATGCGGGGCTCGATCCCAGGGCCCTGGGATCATGACCTGAGCTGAAGGCAGTCGCTTAACCCACTGAGCCACCCAGGCGCCCCCAGACTTAGTGGCTTAAACAATACAAATTTATTATCTTACAGTTCTGGAGGTCAGAAGTCCAAAATGGGTCCCATTGGGTTAAAAATCCAAGTTATTGTTGGCAGGGCTGAATTCCTTCCTTAGTGGCTGTAGGGGAGAATCGGTTTCCTTTCCTTTCCCAGCCTCTAGAGGCTTCATTCCTTGGCTTATGGCTCCATCCTTTATATTCAAAGCCAGCAGTGACTAGTCAAATCTTTCTCATGTGGCATCACTCTGAACTACTCTCCTGCCTCCCCCTTCTACTGTTAAGGACCCTTTTTATATATTGGACCTACCCAACTAATCCAGGATAATCTCTATTTTATAAAGTCAGCTGGTTAGCAACCTTAATTCCATCTGCAGCCTTCATTCCCTTTTGCCCTATAGCCTAACATGTTCTTAGAATCTGAGGGTTAGGGTGTGCACATCTTTGCAGTGGTAGGCAGGTGAGTTGGGCCGGGGTGGTGGGGGGAGGACATTCTGTCACCATACATGTCCAGGGCTCCAGGCTTGTATTCTATGCATTGGCTGCCCAGAATTCCTGACACGCAAGTAAGACTGTTACTTCCTAAAGATCTTGAAGTGTAATTTAGAGAAGAGGAGGCAGAGCTTTGGGTTGGCAAACGGCCTCTCCACTTTTTCACTTAAGGGTTGTGTAACCTTGGGCAAATCTTGGAGCCTCAGATTCTTCATCCATGCCCTTTTCCCTTTTCCTTTATCAAAGCCCACCTATTCTATATCTTTTCTAGCAGGAAAACTAATCCAAGCTAAGACATTAATAAGTGATAATGATTTCATGCATTGCCACTCCCTTCCCTCCAACCCTAATACACATATACCCTCTCAAGTACTATTTACATTTCCTAAGATGGAGTCACCGGGAAGAAAGTCATTGTATTAGGTGTGCAGTAAAAGTAAATGGATTAGGCTGCTACCTACCTTTTTTTTTTTTTTTTTTTAAGATTTTATTTATTTGACAGAGAGACATAGCGAGAGAGGGAACACAAGCAGGGGGAGTGGGAGAGGGAGAAGCAGGCCTCCCGCTGAGCGGGGAGCCCAACACGGGGCTCTATCCCAGGACTCTGGGATCATGACCTGAGCCCAAGGCAGACACTTAACGACTGAGCCACCCAGGTGCCCCTGCTAACTACCTTTTAAAGCTGGCTTTGTCCCTGAACATTTAAGAAGAAGATACCTGTACGATGACCAGAGGGCCTGGCTTACCTCAGGATATTCTCAGTTTATATCTGTTAATGAAAAATTATATGATCACTGTATTTATTTGGCACTTGTCAATATTGTGAGTGTATTTATAAAATTCTTCTACCTTGGACTTAGAATGAAACCCGGGACATTGTCATTACTTTTGTAGTTTCTCCTCTCATTAGCCTAGAATCTGCATACCATGGCTTCTGGGTAGCTATTTCTGATTGACTAATTCCATATTTTATATTTCAGCCATCATTATTTTTCCAAGTACAGTTTGTTGACTATTATGAACTGAATTGTATCCTTTACCAACTTTCTATGTTGAAGCCCTAACCAATAATTTGATTCTATTTGGAGATAGGGCCTTTAAAGGAGTAATTAACATTAAATGAAGTCATGGGAAGGGGCTTCCTAGTCCAATAAGACTGATGTCATTATAGGAAGAGGGAGAGATATGAGAGATGTATGTGCACAGTGAAAAGGCCATGTGAGGACACCTGCAAGCCAAGGAGAGAGGCCTCAGGAGAAACCAAACCTGCCAACACCTTGATATTAGATTTCCAGCATCCCAAACTGAAAAAATAAATTTCTGTTGTTTAAGCCACCCAATCTGTGGTCATTTGTTGTGTTAGCCCTAGCAAACTAATATATCATCTATATAAGAAGCAGTTAAAGGTCCTGTTAAAAATACAGTTTCCTGGGGCGCCTGGGTGGCTCAGTCGTTAAGCATCTGCCTTTGGCTCAGGTCATGATCCCAGAGTCCTGGGATTGAGGCCCGCATTGGGCTCCCTGCTCGGCGGGAAGCCTGCTTCTCCCTCTCCCACTCCCCCTGCTTGTGTTCCCTCTCTCGCTGTCTCTATCTCTGTCAAAAAATAAATTAAAAAAAAAAATACAGTTTCCTGAGTGCTGTTTCAATTTTAATCAGAATCTCTCTGGTTGGGGCTCAGGGAAGCTCTGTGTTTTCCTTAGGTGATTCTTACACACACTAAATTTGAGAACCACTGAAACAGGGACCTCAGGGTACTAGAAAGGGGGGGCTTTTTTTTTTTTCATGTTGTCTATATCATGTTAAGTTTTTGTTCTCTCCTCAGGGACTTTCTACCTGGTGTTAGCAGAAAATAACAGGAATCGAATATTCCAGTTATCTTTGGGATATCTGGAGGTATCAATGAAAATTTCAGAAAGCCTGGAGGCTATGGGGACCATATGTGAAAGATGAATCAAGGAGGAGAGGAATATATCATTTTAGGGGGAGGAAGTATCAAAACTAACCTAGAATTAGCCCTTTAAAAAGGTCTTGGGCAAAACCATTGAAGCTGTATTTGACCATTGCTCACCTCTCCCCTTCTTCCTCCTTTGGAGCTAGTGAATGTTACTTGGACTAATGGCTTTGTCCCTTTCCTTGAGGGCCCTTCAGAAGCTTTGGCTTTCAGGTCTTTGTCTCACAACCAACCTACCTCTCACAGAAGCAGTTAGCCCCCAGAGATTAAATCCCATCTCAGTGGAGGCCAGATGAGTGACAAGACAGTGAAGAGAAATGGATTCAGTTAATAAACATCCTATTCTATAAAGCTTGAGATGTTCTTGCCTCAGAAGTTAGGTTACATCCTTGATGTCAGACCTAGTTGTAATTAGCCCGAATCTCTGCCCATTCCATGGTCTGTGTAAGTTCAAAGCCTTCCCCTGGATCCCTAGAAATGCCAGTTTCCTCCAAATAACCTATTTGCACAAAGCATTTCTAAGCAGTATAGATTTTACTGAAATTTTGTAGAGGATATGGAGAATAATTTACATGGCAGTGTAAATGACTAACATGTACTGTAGGCAGTTCTTAACTATCCATTGTTACCACAGCCCTGTGGAGTTTCACTAGCCCTGTCATCTGAACCTGGTTTCTTTTTACTTTGACAGTTCCTTTCGTATTTACTCATATTTTAAGATACCAACAAAATTCCTTCCCCATTTCAGTGAGAGCAACTGCTTCCCCACCCTCAGACTTGATGCTACCTGGCTATCCAGGGTTGGGTTTTTGTTGCTGTTTTTGGTTTGGGGTGGGGATGGTGGTAAGGAGGGTGACTTTCCATCCTGCTTTGTGCACGTACCAAGGCAGTCTTCCAGTTCAAGACTGTGCTATTCTTTGTTTGTTTGTTTGTTTTAAGATTTTATTTTATTGAGAGAGAGACAGCCTTAGGGCAAGCCAGGGGGAGGGGCAGAGGGCGAGGGAGAGGGAGAATCTCCGGCAGACTCCCTGTTGAGCATGGAGCCCCGGGCTGGATCTCAGGACTCTTGAGATCATGACCTGAGCTGAAATACAGAGTTGGACACTTAATGGACTGAGTCACCCAGGCACCCCAAGACCGTGCTTTTCTTCAGAGAAACTAGTGACCAAATTTGTCTCCATCTCATATTTCACAAAAATAAAACTACTGCTGTTATTGCCATGGAGCAGATGGGATATGGCATAGCTAAACGAAAAGAATATTATACCAGAGGGTGAATAGAAGGAAACCAATGTTAACTGAATTTGTCCTTTACTTTCCAGCACAAGGTATGTGTGTTATGTTTTATTTAATCCTCACAATGTCAAGTAGGTTATTATTTGTCCCATATTATGAATGAGAAAAATAAGGATCAAAGAGGTTAAGTGACTTCAGCTAATGAAAGGAAAATTCAGTATTTAAATTCAGGTCTGAGTCTTCATGTAATTTTCACTATACCACCATATGCCTCTGAATCTGGAGTCTTGGGTCCAAAGTTCGGCTAATAGTTTGTGTGCCTGTAGAAAAGTCATGTTCCCTCTGAGTTTTAGTTCCTTATCTATAAAACAGGGAGGCTGGATTAAATGGTTTCTAAAGGCCTTTTGAGCACAGACAATATGTTCTGTCACCTTTCTGTACATCATTTGACAAATAAAACTGGAAGCTATATTATGCCTTAGTTAAGGCAGGATCTCATTAAGATCTGGATCCTGGGTTTTTATCTTTATTTTTATTTATTTATATGTATATTTATTTATTTTAAAGATTTTATTTTTTGACAGAAAGAGAGAGAGAGAGCACAAGTAGGCAGAGTGGTAGGCGGAGGGAGAGGGAGAAGCAGGCTCCCCGCTGAACAGGGAGCCTGATACGGGTCTCAATCCCAGGACCCTGGGATCATGACCTGAGCCAAAGGCAGACGCTTAACCAACTGAGCCACCCAGGCGCCCCTTTATTTTTATTTTATTTTATATTTTAGGTCCAGAATCTTTTAAAAAGTAGGATTAATTTACTTTGGATTTTATTTTCCAAATTCTGAAATATTTTTCAACTTCACTTTGAAATGGGAAGGCTGGATGGTCTTTGCAATGCTGATGAGTTATATGGCAACCTTGTCCTTGGTTATAAGAAGCAGTATAATGGATGTTTGGCTCAGCAAGTCTCTTAACTGTGAAGGCTGTTTCTCATACTAAGCATCATGGCCTGAAATGCTGCCATCTCTTCTGATGGCTGTGTTGGTAAGATAGAGAGGACCAAAGACAAAGACACCCGTTGTGATGATAAGTACTCAGACCAGGCTACATCTTCACAGTGGCCAATGTAGAGGAGACTGTGGAGCTTTTGGGAAGCCTGTATGTGGTGGAAAAAAAGTCACTGTATAAGATGCCATTGATTCATGGGTTTGGTGGCTAGATATTGGCCAAGTCATCATCCATATGAAGAGGGAAGAGATTGGAGGGTAGCATACAGAATCCTATTTGGATTTGGTTGAAAGAGGAAGGAAAGGAATTTCTCAGGAGAGATGCTAGGAATTATGCTTTATTGTACAGAATTCAATTATTTGGGTTATGCCATCCTTGTCTGGTTAATCCTCTTCCAAAAAAAAAAAAAACCACAAAAACCCAACAATATAGATAACCACTTAATATTTACAGTGCTTTATATGCATTATTTTGTTTCACCATCACAACAACCCTAGATAGATAGATATGTAGGTAGGCAGGTAGATATTATTGTCCAAATTGTATAGATGAGAAATGTAAAGCTCAGTGAGGTTAAATGACTTAAAGGTCATGTAGCTAGTAAGTATCTGAACTAGAATGTGAACTTGGGTAGTCCTCCTCTTCTGTTCCCTTCTCCCTTACCTGCTCTGTTTACACCGTTCCCACTCAGCCTGAGTATCTAGTGATTTATCTTGTGGAGTCATTTGTGAAGTAGTTTCCAAGAGAGTTAATACGTGGGCTAAATAAATAACAGTAGACTGATTAACTGATCAAGTAATTAAGTATTCATTGAGTTCTTACTTGTGCAAGCTCTGGGGGTACAGTATTCCAAAAATATCAGAATAATCCTTGCCCTCATGAAACACAGAATCTAATTGCTGGTGCTGTCTACAATGATAGCCACTAGCTAAGAGCAACAATTTAAAATTAAATTAATTAAAATTAAATACAATTAAAAACTCAGTGTCTTGGTCACACTAGCTACATTTCAAGTGCTCAATAGTGACCTGCAGCTAGGGGCCAGTGTACTAGACAACAGTTATAGATAGAGAACAGTTCCATTATCATGGAAAGTTCTATTGGATAGTACTTAGATAATAACAATTGTGTTGTGAAAAAAGAGGACAATGTGTTATTATTATTAAAGATTTTATTTGTTTGAGAGAGAGTGCACGAGAGCAAGCTCGGGGAGGGTTCCAAGGGTGAGGGAGAGCATCTCAAGCAGACTCTGCACTGAGCACGGAGCCCGATGCAGGGCTCGATCTCACAACCGCGAGATCATGACCTGAGCTGAAATCAAGAGTTGGATGCTCAACTGACTGAGCCACCCAGGAGTCCCATGTGTTCAGTTATTTTTAATGGGGGAGCTAGTTTGGGAGGCTTTCCTGAGGCAAGTAACTTTTGAGCCAGCTTTCAGTCAGAAGTAGGTAAGCCAACATTCCTAGGCCGTGATTCTTCCACAAGTACTCCCTGATGTTAGGTAAAGTAACTCTCATAGAATTACAGCAGTGAGGTGGATTTGTTCAACTTGTCAAGGTATAAAGACACCTACCTTCTGCCCTCAATGGACCCAGCCTTGGCTAAGCAAGAGAGAATAGACCTGAGGAAGGTACAGAGCCGTCTCACATCTGTGCCTGTTTTCAGGCAGGACAGTAGACCCTGAGGCCATGAATCGCGGCAAGTGAGGACCTGCCTTCAGTTTTGGTGCTCTGTGAAACAATTCTATATCTTTCTTTGCAATATTTTGGGGAGATCCAAGCCTAGGCATCAATATTAGATTTGACAAAACAGTCATATGATTCAGGATATTCTGGGCAAAGTCGGAGAAAAAGGCTGAGCAGGGGAGAAAGGTGTTTGTGTTTGGGTGCATGTGCCGTGTCGGGAGGTACTTGCTCCAGGAGCTTCCTCTCCGGCCTGCATTGGAGAGGTGAAAGGTATTTAGATACTCACGCCTCTGCAGGCAGGAAGTCCAGTTCGAGTTCATCAGCTGGCCAAGATACAACCTGGGGGGGCAAGTTGGTGTATCTTTAAATTAATTAGAATGACATGTGACCCCCATATTGTCGTCGATCTCTATCTCATCATTTTGGTCTGCATCTACCTCTATCACCTCTTACTATCATCTGTTATATATCTAGATCTGTTCTCCAGAAGTCCTAGGCGGGATTTCCGATGCTATACACCTCCCAGATCCTTCCTTTCTGTGTGTCCTTCTCGGGCTCAGATTCTTTTTCTGACTTGGGCACCACGGAGCGAGGTGTGGGAAGGCGGGCTGTTTTGCCACCGTTGGCTTCACGAGCTAGGGGTATTTCCTTTTCACTTTGCAGAGAGAGACACCAGAGTCTCCAGAAGATGAATTTGACTTGACTGATAGTCATGTCAGTAAAAACTGCCGATGAAAACTACCTCCTGGGTATCCTAGAAATGGGCAAAAAGTCAGGATGATTGCACGAACTTGTCAACTCAAGCCAGTTACATTGGTATCATGCGGATGTCGCAGTACCAGGAATTGGAATGACTCAGTTCTCCAAATGCTTCCCAGTTTTTAAATTCCAGAAACAACTATGTCAGCTTCTGCACATCTGCCTGCTCTTTGTCTCACTTGCATATTAAAGGACTTTTTAAATGCATCTCATTGCTGCTCTGTTTCCTGGGGGGGGGGGTGTTGGAGTTGTTTCTGGAGATGCTAGTCTCTTTAAAAAGTACTGCTTCCTTCTTCTTTCTTTGAGCATCCTGCTTGCAGCTGCCCCTCAGAGACCTTGACTCACTGGTTATGGCTGGAATCCAGGTCCTGTCTCAGTTTTCGTTGCGTGTTCTGAGCTTTGTCAGAGCCGTTCTGTGTTTGATTTATCTTCTGCCAGGATGGTGGCTCCATATTCAGTCTGTGTGCCAAGTGCTTCTGAGGCAGCGTTTCCAAACCAGATAATTTTATTTCTCCATTTTCAGAAAGCAAAGAGCAAGCCACCTTATTAACTGGAGATGTGCTTATTTGGTGCTGTGTGGGGGCTGACATTATCCCTCTGAATCTTAGGAAGCTCATCTTGTTCCTGAGGTTTAATTTTCCTTCTCAGAATCTCTCTGCAACTCTCCCACCCCGACCCCCACAGACGTCCTCAAGACACAGACACACATACATACTTGCAACTCCAAATTCTAGTAGTTCTTTGAGGCTCACTTTAAAGGCTTATCCTCGCCATGGACTCTTCTCCAGTTAGGGAACCTGCAGTGTATTTTCTTCTCTCCTACGGTATATAATGTCTGCAACACACAGTCTCATACTTGCTTATTATACTGTCTTGTACTCTCTTCTCCAGTTGGAGTGTAAATTCTTAGAGGGCTCAGTCCATATCTTATAATTCTCCTGGCGATTACTTTATTAACTCATCTATTCAACAAACATTGATGGAATACTTAATATAGTAGGTCCTGGATCTTTGAAGATACTGATTGACACACAATGCCTGCCTTTAAGGAGTGCCCAGTCTAGAAGGGGAGATAAATAAACATATAAGTGTAATAATGTATTCTAGGTGCTAGGATAGGAGTCAAAAGAGAGTATAAGGAAAGCATAAAGGAAGGAATAGGGGCCAGTTCTCCTTGAAGCAGGAAAGGCTTCATAATAGAGGTGATTGATTCAGCTTAGTTTTCAACACATAGTCCATTTTTACTTGGGAGAAAAGAAGAATATTCCAAACAGTAAGAGCATCAGGAGAAAAGTCGCAGAGGCTTGCAAAAGGATAAAACATTAGAGAAACTATAGGTGGTTTGGCATGACTAGAAGGCAGTTGGGTGGAGGTGGGTAGATCAAGTAGGGAGAGAGAGAACTGGAGAAGTGTTAGGGGCCAGAATCTGGACAGCCTTGTCACATTAAGGACATTGAACTTTTGGCTACAGGCAATGGTGAGCCACTGTGGAGTTTTGTGTGGAGGAGTTACATGGTCTGATTAGTGATGGAAAAAGATTACTCTGATAGATGGCATGGAGGCTGATTAGGAGGTTGAGATAATGAGGGACTGATGCAGTGAGTACCCATGGCAATAGGAATTGAGAGGAAGCACAGGTTTTAAAGGTGGTAGGCAGCCAAATAGATAGCGTTTAGTGATCGATTGGAGACAGAGAGCCAGAGACAGGGAGGAGAAGTCTAGAATGACTGTCAGGTTTCTGGTTTGGAGCACCGCGTGGGTGGTAGTGCCATTCACTGAGGCAGAAAACGGAGAAGTAAGCCCACTCTCTCATGGCTCTCTTCCACTCCCCTCCCCCCCTGCAATCCCGTGTGGGTGCACAGTAGATGCTCAAAAATGCTGAGCATTTATTCAATTCTACTCATTAAGAGAGAGGAGAAGGTCTTACCTTTTCTTTGTGTCCTGCCTCAGCTTATATAAGATAACTTCCTGCAGTGGAAAGGATCTACGTTTCCTGGCCTCTTTGTTGCTACTACTTTATGACCCTTTCCTTTGGTGCTCTGATCTATTTTTGCATTTCTGTGTCTCTGGTGCAGGTTCTGGACTCACTCCTCAGCTTGCCTTTCTTGTTAGTGCTATATATCTCGGATCCTTGTCCAAACGTATAATAATCATTTAATAACCATCACACACATTTGAACAGTGATTTGGAGTTTATAAGGCATGTTCTGACATACTTTATCTGCTTTGATCCCTATTAACAAACTCTGACATGTAGGCAGTGAAAATAGGTTTAATTGTCCATTTCATAAAGGAATTTAAGGCAGTGGTGTCAGAGACCACAGATCTAGTAAGTGGTATAATAACTGGGACGCTGGGTTGCTTCCATATCCGCTGTGCTTTAGTTACGCAGTCCCCATCCACGC
The DNA here is from genome assembly GCF_003265705.2 of Callorhinus ursinus. NCBI lineage: Eukaryota > Metazoa > Chordata > Mammalia > Carnivora > Otariidae > Callorhinus > Callorhinus ursinus. Next base: position 12,841,548 of record NW_027397095.1, on the reverse strand, counting down.
CCTGCTCTCTGGCACCCATGTGCTTCCAGACTCCTCATGGTGTGATTTCTGTCCCCTGCCAGGTTCTGATCTCCAGTGCTTGCTTAGCTGTGCCTCAAGTCCACTGTGACCTTCTGCTTTCAGTTAGCTCCCTTGCTGAGACCTATACTTTGCCCTGTACCCTGTATATTCATCTCTGTTTTGGCTTTCTGGGTCTGGGCAGCCTGCCCTGTCTCTGTAATCCTTGTGTACCCACAGTCCTGGCAGTGACGCAGCAGGACTTGCAGATGGATCTGTGGCCCTGGAACTTTTCCTCCTATGAACATAAAGGAACACCCACTGTCAGGCTGTTGGAACAAAACCTGACCCGAGGAAATATTGGCCTTTTGGGCTCTGTTGCTTGCAAAATATTTAATTTGTGGATATGGGCAGTGAAAGAAGACATGACGATGCTGTAATGTATGGTGATTAACATAACATAATAATAAGATAAAAAGGAAAAAGAAAAAGAAGACATGATGAGCAAGGCAAGCCTCCCAACCCACAGCCTGTGTCCTCTCTGACACCTTTCTCATTTAAGGTTCTCAATGGGCTGCATTGCCTGAGCCTTTTTCTCCCTGTGAGTCCATGAATTTCCTGATTCAAATGTTTGGACTGACCATTTTGGACTTATTTTCATTTATATGGTAGCAAAAGAGCTTTCAGGAGTATATAAATTGTTGATAGGTGCCTTCTCAGTACTGAAATGGTTTAACAGGTAGCCCTGTGTCCATGAGTTCCTGTGGACCCAGTGGGGGCCAGTTTGCTTAAGCTCCTGTAGCACCTCAGTGTTTTATGGTTGATTAGCAACTACTTGTAAAACTCCTACCACATACCAGGGATGTTCTATACAGTCTCCTTACACTTGAGCCTACCATCTAGTTGGGAAGAGAAGCCTAACATTTTTTTCTAGCTTGACTGAGCAAGCACACAACATGGTTATAAATCTATGCTGAGAAGGTTGGGATAGAAAACGAGATATAGGCCTGGCTACTTAAAGAAGCTTCCTGAAAGATGATATTTGAATTGAGCCTTAGAGAATGGGTAAGAGTTCGATCGCAGAGTGTGTGTGAGTCAAGGTTAGTGCGGATATCCTGGGATGGCAGAAGGGCATGATAGAAACCCCATATTTAATTCTTTTTCCCAGAGCGTTTCTCGCCATCTCAGGTGACAAATTCAGGAAGGGGCTTATCAAAGCAGGCTTTTAAAATCCTGTCACATCTTGCCCAGTGCTACAGTTTGGCTCTTTTGCAGCATGATCTTAGGCTCCGATGTGAACTTAGCTCAGGAGACTCCTTTCCCAAGTCAGATTTCCACTCCAGGTGAAAACCGAGTTTGTACTTTTGAGATAATTGTTCTAAGGAGGAAGGGCTGCTAAAATACAGGCTAGAATAGAAAAGTTAACTTTGTGTAGCTGTGAGATGCAATTTTCTCTGTTCTTCCTTGGCAAAGATGATGCTGTGACTGGGGAGCCTTCTCAGAGTGACAGATCTGTGTGGGCTGAAGCCCCAGTTTGATCATGAGGGGGCGGGAGATGGAAATTTCTTTCTCTTCTCTGTGATGGTTTCTGATGCAGGCAACTCTTAAGTTCTGGGAGCTATTGTCGGGGGCATGATGTATGCCTCATTTTTCAGTGGAACATAATGGAACAAACAGCACCCAAAACATGTTTTTGCAAGAGGGGCAGAGGACAGGATGGGCTAAAGCAGGGGAAATAATTTATTGAATAACATAGATTTGTTGGAGCTGTGGCCTGCAGAAATGTTGCATCCAGTATCAAACCCAGTTGCCTCACTTTGTGTTCTACTTTTCCAAAGATTTTCCTACATGCTAGGGTGAATTGAGGTAAGATTCCATTTCTCAGTTTGGGGGAGGGGACTGTTAAACAAAAATGGGCTGAGATGGTTGGCCATTGGCCAACTGCGAATGTGGCAAAATATGTCTGTTATTTTTCCACCTTCCTTTTGGTTTTCCCTCTTCCCTCTTGGTCTTGTCCCCTGCGCAATCAAGAATCCCCCTCTGTTAAGTCTACACTGAGACCCCAGTAGTAACTTGTAGGGATGCAGGGATGGTGGCTCTGTCTCAAGAACAGTAGGCAGCAGCCAAAGCATGATATCCTGAGGATGTAGCAAATTCTTGTTCATTATAGGCCGTTGTGTATGCCCAAGGATATGAATTAAGGGATTTACTCATTAGCAGGAATTTGTGCTCCTCCTGAGGGCCCATCTGTTCTGCTGAATGGACAAGGTGCAGACATACTTTGATAGGAAAATAATGAAAGTGGCGATTAAGAAAAATGATCTCACGGAGTTTGTTTAGGATGGATTCAGTGGGGGAGATATTAGTATCTACAGGGTAAAAAATTATTTGCTAACACTTACTGAGACCTTACTGTATGCCAAGCATTTTATATAAACTTCTCATCTGGGGCACCTGGGTGGCTCAGTCATTAAGCGTCTGCCTTCCGCTCAGCTCATGGTCCCAGGGTCCTGGGATCGAATTCCGCATCAGGCTCCCTGCTCAGTGGGAAGCCTGCTTCTCGCTCTCCCGCTCCCCCTGCTTGTGTTCCTGCTCTCGCTTTCTCTCTCTCTCTGTCAAATAAATAAATAAAATCTTAAAAAAAATAAAGTTCTCATCTAATTCTCATGAGACGCCTATGAGGTAGGTAGTTTTATTATTCACATTTAAAAAATCATTTTAAAAAAGATTTATTTATTAGAGAGAGAGAGAGCTAGGGGGAGGGGCAGAGAGAGAGAGAGGGAGAGAAAATCTCAAGCCGACTCCAAGATGAGTGTGGAGCCCGATGTGGGGCTCGATCTCAACGACCCTGAGATCATGACCTGAGCCGAAACCAGAGTTGGACGCTTAACCCACTATGCCACTCATTTTTTACATCTTAAATACTGGTAAAATGAAGTAAAATTGCCCAAGGACACAGAGTTGGTAAGTGGTTGAACTAGGATGGATTGATTGATTTTCTTTTTATTGTGGTAAAGATACATAACATAAAACTTACCATCTTAACCATTTTGAACCAGGATTTGTTTTTAATTTTATTTTTAAAATTATCACTCAGTGAAAGTGGTCTTTTTTTAGTGCACGCTTCTATGAATTTTAACACATAAGCTTCCTGTTCATGAAGCTCTCACTGTGACGAGGATACAGAACAGTTTCATCTCCCCTGAAAACTTCCTCCTGCTATTCCTTCGCATACCCTTTCCCGCTTCTGTCCTCCAGAAAGCAGTGCTCAGTTTTTCTTCACCATAGTTTTGTCTTTTCCAGAATGTCAAATACATGGAATCATGCAGTATGTAACCTTTTGAAAATGGCTTCTTTCACTCAGCAAAATTCTCTGGGAAGTCATTCAAGTTGTTGCATGCTCATTCCTTTTTATTGCCGAGTAGTATTACACTGTATGGATATACCACAGTTTGTTTATCCGTTCATCTGTTCAGAGCCATTTGCATTGCTTCTGATTTGGGGCAGTTATGAGTAGAACCTCTATAAATATTCATGTAGAGGTTTTGCTGTGAACACCTATTTTCTTTAAGGTAAATACCTAGCAGTGGGTTTGCTAGGTCATACAGTTAAGTGTATGCTTAATTTTATAAGAAATGGTCCAAAAAAAAAAAAAAAAAAGAAAAGAAAAGAGGCACATGGGTGGCTCAGTCATTAAGCGTCTGCTTTTGGCTCAGGTCGTGGTCCCAGGGTCCTGGGATCGAGCCCCACATCGGGCTCCCTGCTCAGCCAGGAGCCTGCTTCTCCCTCTCCCACTCCCCCTGCTTGTGTTCCCTCTCTTGCTGTCTCTCTCTCTCTGTCAAATAAATAAATAAAATCTTAAAAAAAAAAGAAATGGTCAAATCGTTTTTCAGAGAGGCCATACAATTGTGCGTTCCTACAAGCAGTACATGGGAGTTATAGTTGCATCATCACCAACTTTTGGTATTGCCAGTATTTTTTAATTTTTGTCATTCTAAGAGGTATGTAGTGATATTTCATCGCGGTTTCAATTTGCATTTCCCAGTGGCTAATGATGTTGAACATATTTTTTTTTCTTTTTGCCATTTGAATATCTTCTTTGGTGAAGTGTCTGGTCAAGTCTTTTACACATTTTAAAATTGGATTATTTGTTTTCTTACTGTTGAGCTTTGAGAGTTCTTTATACATTCTGGATATAAGTCTTTTGTCAGATATGTGATTTGCAAGTATTTTCTCCCTGTCTATAACTGTCTTTTTATGCCCTTCACAGAGTCTTTTGCAAAGAAAACGTTTTTCATTTTAAATTTTATAAAGTGCACTTTATCAGGTTTTTCTTTTATGGATCATGCATTTGGTATCATATCTAAGAATACTTTATAATAATGGAAAGCAGATAGGAGATTGCGTAGGAATAGTGTTCCTGCATCATTTTTAAAAAATAATTCCTTTATGGAGGCATATTTTACATGTCATAATTCACCCTTCTACAGTATACAGTTCAGGGGTGCCTGGGTGGCGCAGTCATTAGGTGTCTGCCTTCAGCTCAGGTCATGGTCCCGGGGTCCTGGGATCGAGCCCCGAGTCGGGCTCCCGGCTCAGCGGGGAAGCCAGCTTCTCCCTCTCCCACTCTCCCTGCTTGTGTTCCCTCTCGCTGTGTCTCTCTCTGTCAAGTAAATAAACAAAATCTTTAAAAAAACATACACAGTTCAGTAATTAAAAAAAATAAATTTCCCAAGTTCTCCAACCATTCCCATGAATAGTTTCATAATATATTCATCATCCGCATAGATTCCTCATGCATATTTACTATTTATCTTCATTGATCTTTAACCCCTCTCTAGGAAACTTTGGCAGATTTTTTTTTTTAAAGATTTTATTTATTTATTTGAGGTAGAGAGAGAGGGAGCAAGAGAGAGAGTACGAGCAGCAGAGAGGGGCAGAGGGAGAGGGAGAAGCAAGCTCCCTGCTGAGCAAGGAGCCCAACGAGGGGCTCGATCCCTGGATCCTTGGATCATTCCTGAGCCAAGGGCAGATGCCTAACAACTGAGCCACCCAGGTGCCCCCAGGTTTTTGATAGTTTTTTCCAGTACCCATTTTCATTTTTCATTTTTACGTTTTTTATTAGTTGATTTTTTTTTTAAGATTTTATTTATTTATTTGAGAGAGAGAATGAGAGACAGAGAGCATGAGAGGGAGGAGGGTGAGAAGGAGAAGCAGACTCCCCGCTGAGCAGGGAGCCCGATGTGGGACTCGATCCCGGGACTCCAGGATCATGACCTGAGCCGAAGGCAGTCGCTTAACCAACTGAGCCACCCAGGTGCCCTGTTTTTTTTTTTTTTTTAAAGTAAGCTCTATGCCCAACATGGGGCTTGATCTCAGGACCCCAAGATCAAGAATCACATGCTCAACTGACTGAGCCAGCCAGGTGCCCCCAGCACCCATTTTTAATTTAACAATTTAAAAAATAGTAATAAACATAAAATGTACCATCTTACCATTTCTACGTGTACAGTTCAATAGGGTTAAGTATATTCACATTGTTCTGTGACCAATCTCCAGAATTTTATCTTGCAAACCTGAAACTCTATACCCATTAAGCAACTCCCCATTTCCTCTCTCCCCCATTTATTGCCAACCACCATTCTATTTTTTGTTTATATGAATTTGACTACTATAGATACCTCATATAAGTGGAATTTTATAGTATATGTCTTTTTTGTGACTTATCACTTATAATATCTTCAAGATTTACCTGTATTATAGCATGTGTCAGAATTTACCTCTTCTTTTTTTTTGTTAAGATTTTATTTATTTGACAGAGAGCCCGCGCTCAAGCAGGGAGGAGAAGGAGGGGCAGCAAGAGAGGAAGAAGCAGACTCCCTGCTGAGAAGGGAGCCCAGTGTGGGAATTGATCCCAGGACTGTGGGTGGCATCATGACCTGAGCCGAAGGCAGATGCTTAAGCGACTGAGCCACCCAGAAGCCCAGTATTTACTTCCTTTTTAAAGCCAAATAATATTCTATTTTATGTTCACAGTACATTTTGCTTACCCGTTCATGTGTTGGGCACTTCGGTTTTGTCTGCCTTTTCGAGACTTTGACTAATGCTGTGAACATGGGCATATAGTGTAAATATCTTTGAGAACTGCAGCACCATTTTTCTTAAAAAGAGTATATTTTCCCCACAAAACAGCATTTTCACCTTTTATTTTACTTTATTTTTTTAAAGAATTTTTATTTATTTATTTGACACAGAGAGAGAGAAAGAGAGAGAGAGAGAGAGTGCACAAGCAGGGGGAGCTGGAGAGGGAGAAGCAGGCTCCCCTTGGAGCAGGGAGCCCGATGGAGGGCTCGATCCCAGAACCCTGGGATCATGACCTGAGCCGAAGGCAGACACTTAACCGACTGAGCCACCCAGGAGCCCCTTCACCTTTTATAAAAATAAATTTGCCGTGTGTGTAGATCTAATTCTAGACTGTTTATTCTGTTGATCTGTTTATCCTTTTGCCAATACCAAACAATCTTGATTATTGTAGTTTTATAACATGTTTTAAATTTGGGTTGTGTCGGTTGCCTGGGTGGCTCAGTTGGTTAAGCGACTGCCTTCGGCTCAGGTCATGATCCTGGAGTCCCGGGATCGAGTCCCGCATCGGGCTCCCTGCTCAGTGGGGAGTCTGCTTCTCCCTCTGACCTTCTTCCCTCTTCATGCTCTCTCTCTACCTTTCTCTCTCTCTCAATAAATAAATAAAAATCTTTATTAAAAAATGAAAAATTTAAATTTGGGTTGTGTCTTTTAACTTAGTTTTTTTTCTTTCCAAGGTATTTTTGGCTACTCTTTTTTTTTTTTTTAACACTTCCGTGTAGTTTTAGAATCAGCTTGTCTACATCTACAAAAGTCCTAATGGGATTGAATTAAACTTATCACTTAGGGGATAATTGGCATCTAAACTATATTGAGTCTTTGCATCCATGAAAACATTGTGTCTCTACCTTTATTTAGGTTTTTGTTGATTTTTTTCATTTAAATTTTGAAGTTTTCTGCATTTATATCTTGTACATTTTTTGTTGGGTTTATATTTAAGTGTCTCATGGTTTAGAGCTATTTTTAATGGAATTTAAAAAAAATTTCAGGGGGCGCCTGGGTGGCTCAGTTAAGCGTCTGCCTTTGTCTCAGGTCATGATCCCAGGGTCCTGGGATCGAGCCCCACATCGGGCTCCCTGCTCGGCAGGAAGCCTGCTTCTCCCTCTCCCACTCCCCCTGCTTGTGTTCCCTCTCTCGCTGTGTCTCTCTTTGTCAAATAAATAAATAAAAGTCTTTGAAAAAAATAAATAAAAATAAAAAAATATTTCAGTTTCCAATTGTACATTGCTAGTATATAGAGATGTGATAGATTTTTTTTTTTTTTTTGTTAACTGACCTTCTGTTTTACAATCTTATTACATGTACTAGGAGGCTCTTTTTGGTGGTGTTTGCTTTTAGATTGTTTGGAATTTTGTACTTAGACAAGTATGTTATTAGCAAATGGGGATCATTTAATTTCTTCCTTTCCAGTAGGTATGCATGTTATTTTTATTCCCTTTTTGTACTGCCTAGGATGTGAGCAAGAGCATCCTCGCTTTATTCCTGATCACAGGAGGGAAACCATATACTCTGTCTCCATTAGGTGCAATGTTAGCTGTAGATTTTATCGATGCCTTATATCAGGTTGAAGAAATTCCCTTCTGTTCTTAGTTTGGTGTGTTTAAAAAAAATCACATTTTAATATCAAATTTTGTCAAATGCTTTTTCTACATCCATTGATATGATAATGTGATTTTCTGCTTTAAGCCATTTAATATGTTGGATACATTGATTAATTTTAGAGCTTTGAACCAGACTTGTATTCCTGGTATAAACCCCATTTGGTTATAAGATACTATTTTTATATATTGCCTGATTGAATTTTCTAATAGTTTGTGGAGGATTTCTACATTTGTATTCATGAGGCATATTGATCTGTAGTTTTCCTTTCTTGTACTATTGTCTGATTTCGGTATGAGGATAATGTTGACCTCATAAAATGAGTTGGGAATTATTCCTTCTTCCTCTATTTTCTAGTGAAGGTTGTGTAGATTGGCCTTATTTCTTCTTTAAATGTTTGGTAGAAATTGCCAGTGAAACCTTCTGGGCTTAGAGTACCCAATTTTTTTTTTTTTTTTTAAGATTTATTTATTTATTTATTTGGCAGAGAGAGACACAGTGAGAGAGGGAACACAAGCAGGGGGAGTGGGAGAGGGAGAAGCAGGCTTCCCACCGAGCAGGAAGTCTGATGCGGGGCTTGATTCCAGGACTCCAGGATCATGACCTGAGCCGAAGGCAGATGCTTAATGACTGAGCCACCCAAGTGCCCCCCCACTTTTTTTGAGAGAGAGCGAGAATGCATGCATGAGTGGAGGTGGGTGGCAGGGGCAGAGGTAGAGGGAGAGGGAGAAACTTAAGCCCGCTCCACGCCCAGCACCTAGTCGAGGGGCCTGGATCTCACAACTCTGAGATCATGACCTGACCCGAAATCAAGAATTGGGTATTTAACTGACTGAGCCACCCAGGTGCCCCCCAGAGATACCATTTTTGGACAAGTTTCACAACTACATACTCAGTTTCTTTAATTACAGGACTATTTAGGGGCGCCTGGGTGGCTCAGTCAGTTAAGCGTCTGCCTTCGGCTCGGGTCGTGATCTCAGGGTCCTGGGATCGAGTCCCGCATTGGGCTCTATGCTCAGCGGGGGTCTGCTTCTCCCTTTCCCTCTCCCTCCGTGCTCTCTCTCTCTCAAATAAATAAATTTAAAAAATCTTAAAAAAATTATAGGACTGTTTAGATTACTTCATCTTGAATTTTCATAGTATGTGATTTCTGAGGAATTGGTTAATTTTATCTATGATGTCAAATTTTGGTACATAGAGTTGTTCATAGTATAGTTTTGTTATACTTTTAATGTTTATGAGACCTGTGGTAATAGCCCTCTTTCATTCTTGATATTAATATTTATTTTCTCTCTTTATTAGTTGTGTTAGAAGTTTGTTAATTTTACTGATCTTACAGAATCATCTAAAAACGTCACAACCTAGGACAAAAGACATAAATTAATCTAATGAAAGATGATCAAGTCTTTTAAACAAAAACTGTAAATTTTGGTGAGAGAATAAATAAATGTGAGGAATAATATGTTTATTGTTTTTAGAAGTCTGTTTTCACTAAGTTGATCTATTGATTGAAGGAAAATTAATCATGATCCCAGCTCTTTTTTTAAAAATGGAAATTGATAAGCTGTTTCTAAAATGTATGTGGAGGGGCACCTGGGTGGCTTAGTTGGTTAAGCGACTGCCTTCGGCTCAGGTCATGATCCTGGAGTCCCAGGATCGAATCCCACATTAGGCTCCCTGCTCAGCAGGGAGTCTGCTTCTCCCTCTGACCCTCCCCCTTTCATGTGTTTTCTCTCTCTCTCTCTCTCTCATTCTCTCTCTCTCAAATAAATAAATAAAATCTTTTGAAACAAAATGTATGTGGAAATATAAATACCCTAAGTTCACTAAGAAAAAATCTTGAAGAACAGTGCAAGAACATTTGTATGCCATCAAATATCTAGGTTTATTTTTATTTATTTATTTATTTTTGAAAACGGTTTATTTATTTATTTATTTGACAGAGAGAGACACAGCGTGAGAGGGAACACAAGCAGGGGGAGTGGAAGAGGGAGAAGCAGGCTTCCTGCCGAGCAGGGAGCCCGATGCGGGGCTCGATCCCAGGACCCCAGGAACATGACCTGAGCCAAAGGCAGACTTTTTTTTTTTTTTTTAAAGATTTTATTTATTTATTTGACAGAGAGAGACACAGCGTGAGAGGGAACACAAGCAGGGGGAGTGGGAGAGGGAGAAGCAGGCTTCCCGCTGAGCAGGGAGCCCGATGCGGGGCTCGATCCCAGGACCCTGGTATCATGACCTGAGCCGAAGGCAGACTCTTTTAACGACTGAGCCACCCAGACGCCCAATATCTAGGTTTATAACGTCTTAGGGTATCCAGTAAAACATAGTGTGGTATTTGTCAAGAATGGAGAAATAGAACAGAAAACAGGAGTCTATGGGTCTGTGAGATTCTTGTCTCAGAGATATGAGTCTATGGAAGTGAAAACAGTCTAAAAACAAACTCACCTATATATGGAACTTTGACATATGACTGATTTGGAGTGGAGAGCACTCTGTTATGGAGAGACTGTTAAATAAATGAAGCAGGAAACATTGGTTATTCAAAATGGAAACAATAAGGATTTCTATCTCATGGGATGTATGAATGTTAATTTCAGAAGAATTACTAAGTTAAATGTGAAAGGGAAAACTACATGTTTTAGTAAAAAACATCAGTGAACATCTTGATCTTGGGGTAGCAAACTATTTTCTAAACATGACATATAGCACAATCAAGAAGCTAATAAGCCTGATAAAACAAATCACATTCAATTATAAATTTTTGTTAATGGAAAGACAACTTGTCAAAAGTGAAAAGATAATCTACAGATTCTGAGAAATTATTTCCAACACATAAAAATCAACACATTGTTGGTATCAAGAATATATAAAGAACCTGTAAAAATCATTCAAAAGGATAGCCTAACAGAAAAATGGACAAACGTCATAAATTTTGTAGAGGAGGAAATAAATAAGGATAGTACATAAGCCAGTCAATGTTAACTGATTATTAGAAAAATTAAAATCAAGAAATAAAATATTTTTTACTACTCATTTAAAAATGATTAAGAAGTTTGACATTGCCAAATGTTGAAGAAGAGGAGGATAAACAATATCATCTGTATGTTGATGCTAGAATTATAAATTGGTTATAATTATTTCAGAAAACAAATTGGCATTATCTTGTAAAGTTGAATATTCACATTCACTATGACCTAGCAATTCCACTCCTAGGTATATTCCTAGGAAATATGTTAGTAACTGTAAACCAGGAGTCATATCCACAAATATTCACAGCAACATTTATTATAATAGTAAGAAACCCAGAAGTAGCCCAAATCCTCATCAAGAGGAGAATAGGTAAATTGAGGGGCGCCTGGGTGGCTCAGTCGTTAAGCGTCCGCTTTCAGCTCGGGTCGTGATCCCAGGGTCCTGGGATCGAGCCCCGCATCGGGCTCCCTGCTCGGCGGGAAGCCTGCTTCTCCCTCTCCCACTTCCCCTGCTTGTGTTCCCTCTCTCGCTGTGTCTCTCTCTGTCAAATAAATAAAATCTTAACAAAAAAAGGAATGGGTAAATTGTGATATATTGACAGAGTAGAATATTATAAAGTACTAAAAAAATGAATGAACTACACAATATTTAATAGCCTGGGTGTAATCTTTTTTTTTTTTTTTTAAAGATTTTATTTATTCATTTGACAGAGAGACAGCGAGAGAGGGAACGCAAGCAGGGGGAGTGGGAGAGAGAGAAGCAGGCTTCCCGCGGAGCAGGCAGCCCGATGCGGGGCTCGATCCCAGGACCCCGGGATCATGACCTGAGCCGAAGGCAGACCCTTAACGACTGAGCCACCCAGGCGCCCCTATCCTTGGTAATCTTAAAAATATAAAGATGTAAGTCTTACAAGATACTCTCTACAGTATCATCCCATTTATATAAAGTGCGAATCCCAGAAAAATATATTGCTTACTTGTATGAGCATGTATGCAGGCACACATACACATAGGAACTAAAATTAAAGAAAAAGTAAGAGATGGTTAACATCATAAAATGCAGGTTGGTTATCAGTAAGAGCCTGGAGTAGGATAGGGAGAAGCTGATAGCTACAAGTTATTGCTAATGTTCTAGTTCTTAGATTGAGTTAGTGGGATCATGGGTTTATAATATTATTGAAAGAATAGATTCATCAGTAAGTAAATAAAACAGTGCCTGCATGGAGCAATCATGATAGCAAGTTTTGATTAAGGACCCATTTTTGTACATCCTGGATGTTCCAAACAAATGAACCTTAGACTAGTGGGATTAAACAATAAATACATTTTGTAGAAGATTTCTACTAGGTTGTTTATTGGTGAAAAAAGTGGAATTAATTATTCTCTACATATTTTACTTAAGCTTTGAAAAAATCTGTTGACAACTACCAAAATTACTGAAAAGCATAGTAACTATGATGAAATATAGTTAATGTGTACCCTGGTATTTGATTGGATAGTGGCTAAAATAGAGAAGATAGCAGGTATAAAATGTAAGGACCCCGAGAACCCCACTGGGCCAGTCTGTGCAATAGAATGGTTAGCTGTGTAATTGCAGTGGTTGTATTAAGGACTCAAATGCTCCATAGCTGCTCTGCTCTGGCTCAGCGTGTGTGTATATATATATAGTTTTCTGAGAATTTTATATATACATTCTCAGAAAACTCTTTCTCTGTCATGTAGATAGGAACCAAAAACTTAACACAAACATTTAATTTGGCATGGAAACACAGTGTAGCTGCAGTTCCAGGTTTTTCTCTGACATTAGAATTTTGACCTTTTTGTGAAAGCTTAATGTTAAGACCATATATTCTTGGAGGATTGTCTCAGAGATATCCAGTTCCTCAGGATCAGTCCTTCTAAAAAGAATTTGGAGGTCCAGAAACATCAGCATCAATTGAGAGCTTGGAGGGAATGGAGGATCTCAGAACCTGTTTCAGAAGTATTGTATCAGAATCTGCATTTTAACCGGATTCCTGTCGGTGTTTTGTGTGCACATTAATGTTGGAGAAGGAGTTAGTTTAGAGTAGAGGTCCTTCCTTACTGGAAGGGCCTCAAAAGGGGCTGGGCTTCAGGAAGTCTATACACTTACTGAAATTTTATGTAAAATTTTGAGTTTGTGGGTATGAATATTTTTTAGGTCATACTACTACATATATTTTCAAGATTTTATTTATTTAATTTGAGAGAGAGTGAGAGAAAGGATGAGCAGGGGGAGTGGCAGAGGGAGAAGCAGGCTCCCCGAGAGCAGGGAGCCCGATGTGGCGCTCGATCCCAGGACTCCGGGATCATGACCTGAGCTGAAGGCAGTCGCTCAACCGACTGAGCCACCCAGGCGCCCTCATACTACTAACATATTTTACTCCTGGATCAGGCCATACCATTGGAAAGCTGTGTAGTGCCCAGCCATTGTCTCATTTTTTCACAGGGCACGCTTTAGTTTTGTATCTCATTTATTTGCACTGAAGAGCATTGTGAAAAGCAGCTGTTGAAATTTATTGTATTTATTGCTAGATACTTCTGAGCCTATTATAACACCACATAGGTGGTTTCAAGGCCAGATTGTATAAAAGAATCATCATAGGTGTTTGTAAACCAGTGATCTGAGGTACTGCCTGGGAACAAGTACTGTTATAACAAGTAGTCATGGTGATTTTGGTGATGCAGGTCCACCCACTAGTAGTTTTATGCTCTCTTATGTCTCTTCCTTAAAATCTGCAGGGATTTTTATTTCTTCAAGTTTTAGTACCAGGAAAAACTTTATTTCTTCTGGGTAACTGATACGCAGTAACGATATGAATACTATATAAGTTAACATGTATCCCTCATTAATTTACAAACACCACATTTGTGGCCTACTTTTGACAATTGTCTAGAACCTTCTGTTTTACACTTTTGTGTTTGTAAGAGTTTTGTGTTACCCTTGCCTTCATTTTACTTTGGAGTTTTTCCTTCACTTTAATCTTTTCTCTTATTGTACCCTAACTGTCTATTTTTTTTTAGTTGCTTTCACTTCTTTTGAATGAGGTAGGGTGTAAATTAAAATATAAACAAAGAAGTAGTTATTTAAATAGTTCTTATTTATTGGACCTATGTAAACCCAGTTTTTTTTTTACCCTTGGAAGAAGGGCAGTGGACTCTTCTGTAAAGTAACTTGTTTTTTCCTTTTTCTGTGTTTGGTTCTGAAAGGTATCTTAGGTTCTGTCATTCAGTTTCTACTAAAACAGTTTAGTTTTGAAATAGTGGCCCACACATGCAAATCAAAACGACAATGAAATAGGGCTTCATATCTACTAGGATGGCTATAAAAGAAAAGACAGACAACAAGTGTTGGTGATGATATGGAGAAATTAGAATCTCTTATACATTGCTGTTTGAAATGTAAAATGGCATAGTTGCTTTGGAAAACAGTCTGGTAGTTCTTCAAAAAGTTAAGCACAGGGTTAACATAATCAGGCAATTCCACTACTAGATGTATACCCAAGAGAAATAAAACATGTCTACATAAAAATATTGTACATGCATATTTAGAGCAGCAGTATTCATAATGGCCAATAAGTGGTAATGACCCAGATGTCTATCAAGTGGTGAATGGATAAACAAAATATATATGCATATAATATGATATTATTTGGCTATAAAACAGAAGGAAGTATTGATGCATGCTACCACATGGATGAACTTTGAATATATTATGGCAAGTGAAAGAAACCCCCACATAAAAGGCCACGTATTATATGATTCCACTTATGTGAAATATCCAGAATAGGAAAATCTATAGAGATAGAAAGTAGATTAGTGTTTGCCAGGGCCTGGGGTTTGTTTTTGGGGTGATAAAAATATTTTGTAATTAGATAGAGGTGATTGATACACAACTCTGTGTATATAGTAAAAACCATTACATTATATATTTTATTTTATTTTTAAAGATTTTATTTATTCATTTGAGAGAGAGAGAGAGAGAGAGAGAGAGAGAGCACAAGCAGGGGGAGAGGCAGAAGCAGACTCACCGCTGACCTGGGAGCCTGTTGTGGGGCTCGATCCCAGGACCTGGAGATCATGACCTGAGCCAAAGGCAGACGCTTAACCGACTGAGCCACTCAGGCGCCCTACATTATATACTTTAAAAGGATAATTTTATGGTATATGAGTTACATCTCAAAGATGCTTGAAAAAATAGTGGTCCACAACCCTTTCACTAGTAAGCATGACTTTTTTTTTGTTTTGTTTTAGAGATTTTATTTATTTATTTAACAGGGAGAGTGAGAGAGCACAAGCAGGGGAAGCTGCAGAGGGAGAGGGAGAAGCAGGGTCCATGCTGAACAGAGAGCCCGAAGTGGGGCTCGATTCAGGACCCTGGGATCCTGACCTGAGCTGAAGGCAGACGCTTAACTGACTGAGCCACCCAGGCACCCCTAGCATGCCTCTTCTTGTTACCTGCTTCGCTTTTTCCCCCTTGGTTATCCTGGTTTGACCATTTTTTCCTATTACAGGTGGCATTCATTCACTCATTGATTACTGTTCTCATTCTTTTAAAATCACAGGCATAGGTATTATCAATAACATTTTTTTAAAAGATTTTATTTATTCATTTGAGACACAGAGATAGAGAGAGAGAGCATGAGCAGGGGGCGAGATAGAGGGAGAGGGAGAAGTAGGCTCCCTGCTGAGCCAGGAGCCTGATATGGGGCTCGATCCCAGGACCATGGGATCAGGACCTGAGCCGAAGGCAGACGCTTAACGACTGAGCCACCCAGGTGCCCCATCGATAACATTTTTGTTCATCATTAGATAACCAGTGTTTCCAAGTGGAGCGTATATGATTGCTGCTAAAGATAAGAAACTTGATGTTTTTGTAAATTTGTTGGGTCCTTTTGTGGGTAAATGTATGATATATATTAGGTTGTTGAAAGTAGTAAAAGAGATCCCAGACTTTTTATTACTACTGTTATGGACTCCTGGGTGTTAGGAGCCCTTAGGTTATTAATCATAACCTTAAAACAGTTATTCTAAATTCAGGGTATAATTTACATTTTAAAATTGACAATGGGCTAGGCATTAGGAGATTTTCAGTCTAGGTGTAGTTGTGCTGGTAACAAACTCTTACGTTATTCAAGACAAATCTATTTTTTGTTGGCTTCTATTTTGTCATCTTTGATGTGGGCGCCTTTTCACCTTGCAGGATTATGAGAATCACATAATCAACACTGAACACCTACCATGTGCTAGACACTTTGCCTAGACCTATACTCCTTCATTTAATCCTCAAAACTACCCTCTGACGTAGGTATTGTTCTTGCCCCCTTTACATATGAAGAAATCAGCTCAGTGAGTTTCCATCATTCATTTAAGATACATCTGAAATGGAACTTCAACTTGATCTTTTTGACTTCAGAGTCCAAATTTGTAATCATTAAATCTGTATTACCTAGTATAGGACATTGTGTTGCAGGAACAAACCGTGAGTCTTAGGGATTAAAGTAACAAATGTTAATTTCTTGTCTTGGCTGTATGGTTTTGGTTGCTTGAGGGTCTGATTCCGGGCATCAGCATTCCAGGACCCAGGTTGACAGGGTAACTGCCATCTCTGGTATTGTGGGCTCCCTTGCCTTGACAGAAAGAGTGGGTGATGTATCATGCACTGGCTCTTTGAGCTTCCACCCAGAAGTGAGCCATGTCACTTCCACTTGGGCATTGGTGACCGAAGCTCGTCACATGGCCATACCTAATGTGTGTATGTGTGTAGGGAAAGCAGTCCCACTATGTGGGAAGGAGGAGAAATATAAATATTTGGTGAGCAGCACTAATGAATACCACATGTTTCGAATGTGTTTATTGATATAACACTATTATTATTATGCCTTTGAATATTATTCTCACCTAAGAAGCAGTGAGGTGTTATTATGACTGACGATTGTTCTTACCTAAGAAGCAGTGAGGTAGATTTTCGTCCACATTTTTTGCAACAGTCTCTTTTACAAGTCATACGTAAAGTCTGCATATATGCTACAATTTACAATTAAAAATATAGAGGGCGCCTGGGTGGCTCAGTTGGTTAAGCGACTGCCTTCAGCTCAGGTCATGATCCTGGAGTCCCGGGATCGAGTCCCACATCGGGCTTCCTGCTCAGCAGGGAGTCTGCTTCTCCCTCTGACCCTCTTCCCTCTCGTGCTTTCTTTCTCTCATTCTCTCTCTCTCTCAAATAAATAAATAAAATCTTTAAAAAAAATAAAAATATAGAATGATATGTCAATAAAACAATAAAAGAAATGAATAAGGATCTGAGCTGTTTAAGCTGATATATTTTAATGTGGATTTCTTGTCCTAGAAGGGTAAGGTTTTTACCCTCCTGAAATACATTAGAAGAAAAAAATGACACTAGAAGGAATGAAAGAACAACAAACGGGATTATATATAAATTGGAATGAATGCCATAAACATTTAAAGAGGTTTGCTATGCCTTTTGGGCGTGGCTGATTTCAGAGTAATTTCATGCATGTGATTGTTGCAATGCCTAACACAGCTATTTATAATTTTCATAGTGCTCCTACAGAATTAAATGAACTAGTGCATATGAAGGAGCTTTCTGTAACTGATAAGCATTTTGCAAATTTAACTTTTTCTTCTTCTTCTTGTCACATGATCTCATTTGATCCTTCCGATTACCCCGTGAGATAGACCCAGTACTGTGTGCGTGACTCTAGTTTTCATTGTCTTTACTGATGGTGGAGGAAACTCGGGAGTCTTATTAAAAGTACTCCCCATGATGATGTGGTTCGTAAACAGGGGCTAGAACTGCAGCCTGTAACTCTTAAAGGGTCAGTTCTCTTCCCACCGCACGGTGCTGCCTCTTCAGTCACATTTCTTGGGTGTAACTTCAGTGTACCAGGAGAAATGAAAAAATTGCCCCCTTGAAAGAGGAAAAAGATCATTTTCAATTCCCCAGGCCACAGCTGGGATTGTGCCTGCAAACCAGGCCAGGGAAAGGAGTCTACTACCCTCCAACGAGGAACTCTGGAAAGGCTCGAATCATTCGAAAGCCGAACATTAATGGCAAGAGCATGGTCTTTCCAAGGGGCCAATTAGTGCCTTGGTAGGCTGAAGTATTTCACAGAATGTCATAGCTCAAGGAAGCCGAGGAAAGGTAGTTATGCCTGCCTTGAAGAATTGTGCAAAGTAGGTTAGCAGCCTTGCTTCCATTTTTGTGAAAGAGAATGCCTTTCTAATTTTAGAGTCTTTTAAGAGGTGGGTAGGCTTTTGTGTGAGGGGAAGCTTTTCTCAGTGCTCATTTTGAGAGGTGCCTGTGAAATCACTTTATATCCTGTTTGGAAAAGGAAGACAATGTGGTAGAAATGAAAAATGAGTTTGCGTAAAAAGTTATCTTTCCCAGTAGACACGGCGGGAATAGGGCTCCACAGCCGTACTTAATACTTTTTTCCCTAAGTTACAGAGATGTGTGTTATCAGTTCAATGCAGGTATTGGGTTCCTTTAACTGTAATGTGTCTCCTAAAGTTACACAGTAGGAAGTATTTATTTAGCAGATCGTTCCAGAAGGGACAAAGGCTTTCTTTTAACTCCTGGAGAGTGTTGGGTATTCCCCAGCTTCTCAGTATCTCCAATGTAATTTATTTTGTAAATTCCAATTTTCAAAGTGTTAAAATGTAGTTTTATAAAATGATCTTTTATTTTTTAACCCATTTTTCCCCCTTTGGTAAAACAGCAAATATTCCGAATGCAGATGCCCCCATAAAGAAAAGAAGGGTTCCCCCAAGGACCTGAGGTCTCTTTTAAAGGTAGGTAATTGTGTGTAGCTTTAAGTAACTGAGGTTGAATTTTGTCCTGAGAAGCCACTTTTGAAACTTTGCTTTAACTGAAGAATTTACATATATTTTAAAATTAAGAATTCTATCTCTAAAGATGAAGGCTTAGAGATATCTGGGATCTAAGATGATAAAATTTCCAAGCTGTCTGGTTGTCAAGTCCTAGAAGGCTAGGATTAGATTAGATTAGGATTGAAGGTGGTCTTTTCAGGACCAAAGGCAGTGAGATGGGGAGTGTGCTTAAGAAGACTTCCATTACCTGCAGAGAGATTATAGATATAAGGAGGGAACTGAATGAACAATCCTAATGAGTGTTTAACGTATGTAGTCCCATTTAATCCTCACAAACTGTTATGGAGAGTCCATATTTTATAGAAGAAATAATAAAGTCAGATGCAAATTTGTCAATGGGCCTAAGGCCACATGGCTAAGTGCAAGTCTAGATTTAAGTCCAAATCTATGAGACTCTCACACCTGTGCTCATTTTACTATATATGTACGTTCAAAAAGACCTCAGGTGAAGACTTAGTAGATGGCATAAGAAACCAAGGATATCAAAGCTTTCCTTAACATTTCAGACCAAGGACAACTAGACCCTCTTACCTTGAGGCCCAAACACAGAATTTAAAGCTCAATAGATGATAAAGCTGAGGTTGCATTCATGCCAAGCTGACTTGAAGTTAGACACACTTCCATGGCCCAGCCAGCTAACGTTAAGAGTGACAGAGTGCAAATCCTCGTGATATTTGGGACGTGTGTGACCTATAGGAACTCTTCTGTTTATTTTGTTCCTCTGGGGTTTGTGATAGGCCTTGTAAGAATCATCTCACAAGTCATCTAGATTCAAATAGTATTTATGCCCATTGGTATCTGGCTTGAATGGAACTTGGTAACTCAATGAGTAATTTTATTATAGGTTATTTTCCTTTCTGTTTGTCTTTTCACGAGAGTATGCCTCTTGTTTGTTTTGTGTACTGTGGTAACGCTAACTCCTAGAACAGGTGCTTTGCATAGAGGAGGTCAGTAAATGTTTGTTCGGGGAACATAAACACTGCAGGCCTACAGTGATTCTTGTCAGTCTGTTTCCCCACTCAGTTCTTTCTCCTTTTCACCACATGAGTTACTTTTTCTACTCTACTTCTTCGCTCTCCTTGAGCCTCCAATCTTTGCAGTAAAACATGCCATTTCCTACATTGCAGAAAAAAATAGAAGGCATCAGATGGGAATTTCCTCAACCTCTCTCTCCAACCCACAGACTTTTATTCGCTTTCATCTTTTCTTATTTCTCTACTGTTACAATAGAAGTGTCCCTTTTCTGTCTAAGGCCAAGTCCTCCAATTTTCGCTTTGTAGCCTCTCACTTCCTGTCATTTCAGGGACTTGTGTTATATTAGTTAAGATAATGGTAGCTCCTGTGATAGATAAACCTGGAAAGCTTATTGGCTTAATAAAATACATTTATGTCTCGCTCAGGTCAAATCCAGTGGGCAACGTGGGGCGGGAGTGAAAGTTGCTCTGTTCCTTGCAGACTCGGGCTAACATAGGCTCTTTCCTTGTCAGCAGGCGGTTTCTAGTGTTGCCCTGCGTTTAGAGATATCCAGCCAGCAGATGAGGGAAGGGAGAGAAGATGATGCTTGAAAGCTTGTATGGGTCAGATCTGGAAAATGGACCAGAACCCAGGCACATGGCCACTTATAACCATACAGGAGTCTGAGAAATGCATTCTTTTTGCATGCCCAACAAGAAAGGAAATGGCAAACATGTAGCCAGTCTCTCTCATCCTATTTAGTTTGTTTTATCTGCTGTGTTTTTACCGTCATCTTCTAGACTGGCTCGTTCCATCAGATTTTTAAAAGCATGATGAAGTTTCTCCCAATTTTTAAAACAAAACAAGCAACAATGGCACTTTCTTTGCATCCCCCTCTGTATTAGTTTCGTAGGGCTTTTGTAACAAAGTACCACAAACTGGGTGGCTTAAAACGATAGAAATCGATTCTCTCACCCTTCTGGAG
Organism: Callorhinus ursinus; assembly: GCF_003265705.2. Classification (NCBI taxonomy): domain Eukaryota; kingdom Metazoa; phylum Chordata; class Mammalia; order Carnivora; family Otariidae; genus Callorhinus; species Callorhinus ursinus. The sequence continues at coordinate 12,820,971 of NW_027397095.1, read as the reverse complement.
GCTGGAACTCTGAAATCAAGATGTTGACAGGGCCACACTCCCTCTGAAACTCTCTTCTAGCTAGAATTCTTCCTTGCCTCTGCCGTAGTTTCTGGTGGCAGCCATTTGGATCCTTGGTGTTCTTTCACTTGTAAGCTGCAGCCCTCTGATCGCTCCTCTTTCCTCATGACATTCTCCCCGTGCGTGTCTGTCTTCACATGGCATTTTCTTTTTCTTATAAGGACACCTATCATTTTGGATTAAGGACTTACCCTACTCCATGATGTGATCTTAACTGATTACATCTGCAGTGACTCTTTCTGAATAAGGTCACGTTTTGAGGTACTCAGGAGTAGGGCTTCAGCATATCTTTTTGGGGAACACGAGTCAACCCACAACACCATCTTTAGTTGCCCTGTATAATGCTCCTCTTTTTTTCCCCAACAAGCGTAGTTACCATCTGTCACCATACAAAGTTATTACAATATTATTGTAATATGTAATTTTGTATATTGTAATATATAATCAGGTTACTCCTTAATTCTGCACTTGGGGAATGATTTCTCTGTACTCACTGTCTATACTTTTCAGTCCTCAGTGCACTTAAATAAGCTGTTACTGTCATCACTCATCTAAATCTACTTTTACTATCTTCCTTGTACAATGCCCAGTGGATACTTTTCTCTCTTTTTTAAAAAGATATTTATTAGAGAGAGAGAGAGGGAGAGAGAGAGAGAGAGCGCCCACTCGAGTGCGGGGAGGGGCCGAGGGAGAGGGAGAGAGAATCTCAAGCAGATGCCGCACTGAGCGTGGAGGCCTGACACAGGGCTCGATCTCATGACCCATGAGATTATGACCTCTGCCGGAATCACGAGTCCTGATGCTTAACTGACTGAGCCACCCAGGTGCCCCTGCTTTTCTCTTTTTTATCTTACTTGTCCTCCTAGACACGTTTGACATGACTGGACACTCCCTTCTCACACCTCTTTTCCTAGGACCTTGGACAAACGTCTTACCTATAGTTCTAGGAGCTCTTTCTCCTTGTTGCTACCTCTTCTGTCCATCTCTTAAATGTAGGTGTTGTTTGGGGGGTTCCGTTGTAGACCCCATTCTCACTCCACATAATTTCTCAATCTCATCTGTCCTGATGGCTTAAATTACCCTATATATGCAGATGATTTCGAAATCTCTGTTTTCAGCTCGTACCTTTTTCCTGAGTGTCATACTCATCTTAAGTACCTCCCCAGTAGCTCAACTTGGATGGTCCAAGGCACCCGAAAGCTGAAATTATCTTCTTTCCACAACTCCTGATCTCTCTTATTTTTAGTGTTGTAGGTATTTCAATCCAATTGAATTTATTTGGATTTAAGGAATGGGGGTAGGGGTACAGCCTTTCTCATATTTCAAATAATTAGCCACTTGATGCAAACTATTTATTGAATAATCCCTCTTTACCAACTCAGAATGCCACTTTTATCTCAGACACTTTCTATATTTTGGTTAGATCTGTTTTCATTCTGTCTATTCTCTCTCAGTGATCTATGTGTCTAATTTTTCTTTATTAACAAATGGTTTAAACTATTGAACTACATAATATGTTTTAATAGATGATAACCTCATTCTTCTTTTTAAAGATTTTATTTATTTATTTGACAGAGAGAGACACAGTGAGAGAGGGAACACAAGCAGGGGGAGTGGGAGGGGGAGTGGGAGAGGGAGAAGCAGGCTTCCCGCCGAGCAGGGAGCCCGATGCGGGGCTCGATCCCAGGACCCTGGGATCATGACCTGAGCTGAAGGCAGACGCTTAACGACTGAGCCACCCAGGCGCCCCGATGATAACCTCATTCTTGGACGTTTGACCTATCCGCCCTTTATTCATTGAGTTTCTCATTATCAGTAGAAACCTCTTACCGTATATGATTTTCATGAGTGTCACAAGTGCCCCGATTTTTTTCTACTTATTGTGATGCTAGTACTCTCCTGGACATTGGGGTGTTAATTCCAATGGGAATCTTGGAGGAAGGAGAGAGTAGCTTCTGCCAAAGCCTCAGTTCTTTCAGCCTAATCAATTAGAAGGGCTCTGTGGCTGCTACTCTGGGCGGGGCGGGGGGGGGGGGAATTGAAATTTGCAATTATCATATTATCAGCTCTGTAATCTAGAATGTTGCATCTCTGTCTTTCACCCTCACCCTCAGAAATTTAGTCTAAGAGTATCAGCAACCCAATTTCACCCTTTGTTCCTAAGAAGGAGAGTACAGAGACTATTGTAATTGGACTGAGAGCCTTGGGGAACAGGTTTTGTGTGTAGAGTGCCACCATAGGGTAGTCCTTTTAAATTTCCTATATATTTTACTTCCATGGCTGATCATTTGTTGGGATTTCTTGTATATTCCCTGTCTTTTATTTATTTTAGAGAGAGAGAAGGCACATGAGCCGGGGGCTGGGGAGGGTCTGATCTTTTTGGTCCCAGTCTTTGTGCCCTACCCATCACACTCTTCACTGTAGCCAGTGTGATTTGACTCCCTTGTCTCTATCTCCAGCCTAGGCTTTGGGCTGAGCTTCTGACCCATGTGTACAACTACCTATGTGACATCTTTTGGATGCTGCAAAACAAAACTCCTAATCCTTTCTCTGAAACCTACTTTCCTTCCCGAATTTCTTCTTTTGGAAGATGACCACCCACCTCCAGAAAGGCGCTAATCAGTGTCAGTCATTTCCTTGACTATTGTAACAGCCTCCTTACTGTGGCCTTCTTGCTTCTACCCCTGTTCCTCTCCAAACTATTCTCTACCCAGCAGTTGAAAGAGCTACAGAAGACATAAACCTTATCACATCAAATTCGTGCTTATATCTCTTTTAGTGGCCTCACATTGCTGTTGGAGTAAATATAAATCAGCTCAACATGCCCTGAAAACCCTGACTAGTTTGTCTACCTCTATACTTCCTCTCCTTTTTCTTCTTTCCCCATGTCCTGTCCACTGACAGTCATGGATACTTTGCCTTCTGGATATATATTCTGAACATATCTACATATCTCTGCCACCGTTTTTCTAGTGCCTCCATTTCAAGCTACCATTTTTTCTTTACCTTATGTTCATTTTTTGGGTGACTAACTGGTTTTCCTGATTCTACCCTTAACCTTCTTACAATGCAACTGCATTGTGCTCGTGTAACTGCTCTGTTTCGCCATTCCTTTCATATATAGCACAAAACGTCATCTTTTCAGTAGAGCACACAGGGCCTTCCATGATCTGGCTCTTATCCCTATAATTTTCACTCATGCCGCAGTATTCATTTGCCTTGTGCTGTAGCTTGAACAATAATTATGATAACAATAATAATAATCCCCACTAGTACTAGCGGTTATCAATTATTAACCATCTTTAAGGTACCAGCTCTTTAAATATCTTTAATTCTGAAAATAATCTTTCTATTTAGGTATTCTAGAACCACTGCTCTAGGTTCAGTATTGATTGGGATGCTAGCTCTTGGCTCTTCGTTCAAAATAAAAATATTCTTTATAATGTTAAGTGCTTATTCTTCTATTTGAAGTTTACTACACTTGGGATTCAATAAATATATTTTGATATCCATCAAGGGGGTTATATAGATACTTTTCCATTGCTGTATTGATGTGGGATATATTGTGATTGCAGATTGCTAACATTAAAGGAATTTGAGGAATTAACCTTACTTGGGTCATTGTACTTTAATCTTAATATACTGCTATATTTGATTGACTAGTACTTTATTTAGCATTTTTAGATCTATTCATAACTGAGATAGGTCGATGCCTTATGTACGAGTGTGCGTGCACATCGAATGTTGGCTTTATCATTTTTGCTATCAGAGTTGTGCTACCCTCATAAAATAAATTGGTAAACTTAAAAGTGCTTGTTCTATATCTGTCTCCCCCATTAGATTATAAGCTCCTTGAGGTAAGGAAACCATATTTAGAGATAATTCTAGCACAGTAAATGGCACATTAAAATCAATATATAATTATTTGCTGAATGTTTGAGGGAATACTCATGCTATAGGTGGGAAGCTGAGGATCAGAATGTTGAATCAACTTGCGCTGGGCCATTACAGTTAGTAAGTGGCAGAGCTGATCCTAATAGAATCTGATGGCCGAGACTTGTGTAGGAAGGCAGGTAGCATGCATGGGCTGGAAACTTGACTTTGTGGTTAGAAGTTTAAAAATGGCAAATCAAACCTAGAGTCATTCAGTGACTATCTTGCCTTGTTTTGGTTCAGACTTAGGACTCCGGAGTCTGTGCTGTTTCTGCTTTATCATGCTGCCCCTCCCAACTACTTGGGAGTTCCTCATATATGCAGGGTGACTGCATAATGTATTGTCCAAACTGGGACAGTTTTGAAAATGAAAAAAGGCTGCTCTTTATAATTCTGCCTGGGTAACAGAAGTAAATTGGGCCTATCTTGGGTACCAGGCATGGTTTTCCTACCCATACATACATGATGTGTTGTCTCTCTTGTATCCATTTCTTTGCCTTGTTCCCCTGCCCGAAATGTTTCCTTCTTTGTCTAGCCTGCTCTTACTAATCTTTCAAATGCTTCCTGCTCTGTGAAGCCCTCCTGCTCAGTCTCTTCCTTTCCCCCCAGGCTCAATCAAGTTGTTCTAACGTTGTGTCTTCAGCACTTTCTGACTATTTCATTCTAGGATTTATCATACTCTCTTATAACTGTGTGTTTAGTGGTCCATCTTCCTGATAGACTCTGAGCTCCCCGAGGGAAGGGACCATTTCTTTCTTTGCTCCTGGTGCCTGGCAGTGCTTGGCATGATGTAAGCACTCAGTAAGTTATTTGTGGAATATGTGAATGCATAAATAAATGAATGACCAGCAAAATAAAAATGTATCCCCATATCAGAGACCTGTTATCTTTTCTCAAGGGAATAGAGCATGAAAATATGTTCATGCTCGACACTTGACTCAGCTCCCTCCCCTGTCAACCCTTTAGGGAGCATTAGGGCAGGAACAGATGTCCTCACTGTGCTGTGAGGTGTGCTAAATGAGGGCCTAAACTGTACAACTTCCACTGGGGTACCACGCTGTTGCCACCATCACAGCCATTTCTCTGGGATGAATACTGTCTCCAAATGGCCACTCCTAAAATTGTACATATGTTACCTGACAGAGGTAGCCCTCCAAATGATCGCTTTTCCCCCACGCACTTGGATTTTGCTGGGAATGGGATATATAGTATACGGAATGGGTGAATTTGGGTTGCAGTGAGGGAGGTGTAGTGGGTAGAATTTTCCTTGTCTGTAATTATTTATCTGTCCATGTGTCTGGCGGCTGTCCGCCACACTGTGCTGTGAGCTCCATGAAGGTGAAGATCTGTCTCCTTTGGTTTACTCAGTACCCACTGTAGCTCCTGACTTATAATAGGTGTTTAATAGTATTTGTTGACGAAATGATTCTGTGCTCATATTTACTTTGTACATATTTATAGGCCTTGTATCGTCGAACACCATTAGTTTATTGACAGGTTGTCAGACTCTGGTTTTCATCCTCATTAGAGCTGAGGTACATTAAACCTCAGGGTTCCACCCGCACGGTCCTGCCTAGCATCAAAACTGACCACTGTGGGTTCTGTATCACTACCTGGAGCTCTAATTTGGTTTGATTCCCAAGCCTGGTAATGAGAGGGCCGAGAGAGAGGGCACACAGGCCCCACCTCAGAACATCTGGGTGCTTAAGGAGTCTCTGCATGCCTGCTAACTTCTGAATTTCAGATGAACCCTGATTGGTTCTTGCCAGTTTCCCTCCTTCACCTTCGTGGGATTGAATTGTGCTTCTTGTATCCTGAGATTCTGGTTATGGTTCTCTTATCACAAGGTTGAATTATAATTCTCTGTTTAGAGTGTGAGCTTCTCACTGTCAGGTACCTTTTTTGTTCATTGCTATACTTCTGATGTCCAGAATAGTCCCTGACACAGAGTAGGTTTTCAGTTCATTCCCCTTGAACGAATGACTGATGGAGCCCTTTCCTGGGAAGGCATGCCTGCTGTTGCGAGGGGGCTGGTCTTGGGCAGTAGTATTAATAGCTCTCATAGCTACCATTTATTGTTTGAGCATTCTGTGCCAAGTGGTGTGTTAGGCATTTAAAAAATTTTTTTCTACTTGACATAACGATGTCAGGAAGCAGGTGGTATTATCTCCATTTTACTGATTACTAAATGAGGCTTAGGGAGGTCAGCAGCATGACTAAGGTCACATACTAAGTGGTAGAACAAATCCATATTGTTGATTCCAGGGCCCCCAAACTTTACATATAATAGAGTGCTGCACAGGTGGTAGTGGGCTGGCAATTTAGGGGGCACAGATGGATAAGGGAGGTGGTATGGGTACTAAAAATAGACTCCATTGCTTGACGTATTTGCCAAGTACCAGCTCTGTTGCCCTTTGAATTGGAGGTTGTGCTACACCCGGAAGAGTCAGGCTGTCCACCTCTGAGAAGTCTATGGCTCAGTAAGTACTGAGAGCAGAGAGGGCGCTAGGATGGACAGGCATCAGTGTCTGTGCTGGGAGGTGGCTCTCTGTTGTTCACGACTGCTCTGTGTAAGCTGGTCAGGGTGCTGGGAGTTAGTGCTTATATAGGATTGTAAGTTGAGGGAAATAGTTTCATTAATTTAGGATTATCTGCTTGGTTCCACAAGAAAAAACCCTCAGATTAATTCATAATATGAAATTTGTTCTTCCTTTCTTCCTTTTTCCTTCTTTTTCTCCCTCTCCCTTTCCCTTTCTCCCCCCCTCTCTCCCCCCCCTCAGCAATAAATATGTTGAAAACCTTTTTGGGTAATTTATTCTATTTGGTGCAATTCGAATGGGAAGTGAGCCAAAACACAAAGGTAATTGTGGTCGATTTTTTAATAAACTGCCTGAAACTCAAAGGAAATGATGGATTGTGGGGGAAATCAATTCACATACCTGGCTTGTGTTAGCTTTCACAGATGTTGAGGTGGTGGACATTATGGGTTAATTGACAGTTTATCAACATTCTTGCTTTTTACCCAGGAAGGTAATACATTTCAAGGAGGAGTGGCATAACCTCCTGTGAGTAGAAATTGATGGCAGGTGTTTAGAGTAGTGGGAAGCCAATGACCTTTAGTCCAAGGACAAGTACCTGGGGGCAGTCAGTTCATTGACCAGGACTGGTGGTGAGCCTGTCAGATTTTGAATATGCTTTCCAAAATTAATGGGCATTTGCCTTTTCCTTTCAAGAAGGAAGAGAGAATTACAGAGGAGCTGACATGTGTTACTTCAAAGTTTTAACTCCCCAAAAGGAAAGTAGAACAAGTAACTACTTCCCTTCTCTTTGTGCAGCAAAAGATGCCTCCTGGGGTGCCTGGGTAGCTGAGTTAAGTGATCTGACTCTTGGTTTTGGCTCAGGTCCTGAGATCAAGCCCTGCATGGGACTCAGTGGGGAGTCTGTTTTAGGATTCTCTCCCTCTCCCTTGGCCCCTCCCCCTGCTCACACATGCGTGCTCTCTCTCAAATAAATAAATCTTTAAAAAAAAGATGCCTCATTGTACTGGAAATGCTCCTTGTGATCCAATCAGACGGGTCAGTTTATGCTTAACCTCCTCATTCTTTTCTTTGTTTCTGTTTATGCTGATCTTTGCCTGGGTTATCATTCGGTCTGTGTCTTTCCCTTTCTCTATTTTCTCCTTTTTCTCTCTTTCTCCTCCACCTCTTTCTCTTTCCATTTTTCTTGCAATCCTTCTTCTCTTCTGAAGAACGACAAAACACCAAGGATAATAAAAACAATGGCTTGCAATTAATGATTACTTAAAAGAATTGTCACACAGTCCCTATACACACTAAATAGAAGTTACCTCAATGATCTCTCTTTTTGAGAAAATGTTTTCTTTTATGATCTTATGCATAAGGAGTCTGTAGAACAATAGTTTAAGACCCAAAATAGCTCTCAGGTACTGGTTAAATGATTTCCAACCATTAACAGGAAGGAATATTCCAGAAAAATGAAGAAAATTTAAATTTATGCAGTGGAAGGGAACGTACAGGTGATGTGTAACTGGTATGCACAGGGACCTGTGGCCACCCGATATAATGTGACTTGCACTATGCTATTTTATTTAATCTTCATTATCTTGATTAATCCTCACAACCACCCAGTGAGGAGATATCGTTATCTTCATTCTAAAACAGATGGGGATCCTGAGGTTCAGAGAGGTTAAGTAACTTGCTCAACGTGAAGTAGCTAAGGAATAGTGGAGTTGGAATTTGAACTCATTGTCAGTATTATTTCAAAGTCCAATTTACATTCTGCCCTCTAGTTCTCAAGATCCAGCTCATTAAAGCCCACTTTGAGAACTCTAGCTCTGTAAATTGGTTAATAATCTGAACTCACAAGCACAGTCTGAACTACCGAATCGAAAACTTGAATATACACTCTCGTATATTGTTTGTTTCATGTGAATAAGCTTGATTTTTACCTCTAGACTAAACTTCTTTTATATATAATGCTGGGTGTATAAGAGGTACATTTGACATACAGTTCACCTTGAAGAAGATGGAAAATCAAGCTGTGGTTCTGAAAATGGAAATTCCTGGAACAAGGAGTCTTTGTTTACTTAAAGCCCAAACAAGTGGATGAGACCTAAAACCAATCCAAATAAGTGTGGTATATGGTCTGTTTGGGAAGAGTTGGGGTGAGACTCTGCAAGAAGATAATGTAGTTGATTTTTTTTTTTCTTCATTGATTGACCAGCGATGTAGCGGCATCTCGGACACACAGTGTTTTGACTATGTTGGTTGAATCCTTCAGTCAGTAACCAATCAAAAGGTAGATGAGACGATATCTAGGTAATTAAAGTTGGCTTTAGGGCGCCTGGGTGGCTCAGTTGGTTAAGCGACTGCCTTCGGCTCAGGTCATGATCCTGGAGTCCCGGGATCGAGTCCCACATCGGTTGCTCCCTGCTCAGCAGGGGGGTCCGCTTCTCCCTCTGACCCTCTTCCCTCTCGTGCTCTCTGTCTCTCATTCTCTCTCTTTCAAATAAATAAATAAAATCTTAAAAAAAAAAATAAAGTTGGCTTTATAGAGGAGCCACATTCTGCAAGTTGATCCTGTGAAGTAGATGTTGATGCAGACCCTCTCTTTGCTCTTTAACTTTGGTTATTGTTTCAGATGTGCTTTGTATTCGACTGACAATGATGTATAAGATCTTGGCATTAGGAGCGCCTGGGTGGCTCAGTCGGTTAAGCGTCTGCCTTCAGCTCAGGTCATGATCCTGGGGTCCTGGGATCGAGCTCTGCTCAGTGGGGAGCTTGCTTCTCTTTGTCCCCACCCGCTGTTTCTCCCCAACCCCTGCTCGTGCTCTCTCTTGCTCCCCCTTAAATAAACACATAAAATCTTAAAAAAAAGATGTTAGCTTTAAGTTTTTCAAATGTGACTCACTTCCCTGTCAATTACAGGTGACTTCTTTAAGAAGAGCTAAATCCATAAAATATTGAAATGAGGGAGTAACGATTTGCATTTTGAAATCACTGACAAGATTTCTATGCACAGTTTGCCTTAAATATATTAACTAGGATTAAATTTATAAAATTTCTCCTGATATATATTTATAAAATATGTAAGAATATGTCTCTATTTATAATCAAATCTATTCTATGAAGGAAGCTATGACTAATCTGTCAGCCACCCATAAATGTATTGAGTTCTGGTATTGAAAAGATCCTTTGGTAAAGACTTTTTGAAATGAAATTATCATCTGTTATTTATTGGCATTTGTCCCTTGGAGTTTTGCTCCATTGAGTTTTCAATAAAGTGGTGATTGCCTCTGTGCAGGTGTCTTCAACGTTGGTTCTAGTAGCATCTTGGGCCAGATCATTCTTTGTTGTAGAGGTGTGTTTTGTGCATTGTACGATATTTAGCTCCCTGGACGCTCCTTCCTAGAAGCCAGTAGCATCCTCCCACCCCCTTTTTTGGTGACAAAAATATCTCCAGAGATTGCTAAATGTCCCCTGAGAGGCAAAATAGTCCTTGGTTGAGGACTACTAAACCATAGAGATCTTGAATATTGGGAAGTACTTATATATCAGAATAATTATAGCAGTACTTCTATAACACTTTGGCCAGTGTTTTGCATATGTAACTTATTTAATCCTTGCAGTTCTGTAAAGTAGATACTATTATTATCATCCCATTTTATCTTTTTTTTTTTTTAATTAAGTATGCTCCATGCCCAGCGTGGAGCCCAATGCGGGGCTCGAGCTCACAACCCCAGAATTAAGACCTGAGCTGATAACTAGAGTCGGACGCTTAACTGAATGAGCCATCCAGGTGCCCCATCATCCCATTTTAGAGACAGGGTAATGGGGGCACAGAGTGGTTAAGTAGTTAAAGATTGTTGTAGAGCCAGGATTTGAATCCAGCCTGAGTGGCATCAGCATCTGTCCTCTGAAACACACTGCACTATCTGTACAATGGAATGGCCAGATAACAGAATATTTTTCTGGAGAAGCATTTGTGTTCTTTCATACTTAGCCACATTGAACCATCCAGAGGGATGTTGTGCATGGTCAGTTGTGGGGCCTGCCACTGTAAAGGACTTCAGATAAAGGCTAAAGTAGTACAGTTAAAAAAATTTTTTTTAGATTTTATTTTTTTAAAGATTTTATTTTATTTTAAAAGATTTTATTTATTTATTTGACAGCGAGAGAGACACAGCGAGAGCGGGAACACAAGCAGGGGGAGTGGGAGAGGGAGAAGCAGGTTTCCCGCCGAGCAGGGAGCCCGATGCGGGGCTCGATCCCAGGACCCCGGAATCACGACCTGAGCTGAAGGCAGATGCCTAACGACTGAGCCACCCAGGCGCCCCTTAAAGATTTTATTTTTAACTAATCTCTACACCCAAAGTGGGGCTTGAACTCACAACCGCAAGATCTCAAGAGTCGCGTGCTCCACTGACTGAGCCAGCTGGGCACCCTGATTTTATTTTATTTTATATTATTTTCTTAAGTAATCTCTACACCCAATGTGGGGGCTCGAATTCACAATCCTGAGATCAGGAGTCTCAAGCTCTACCGACTGAGCCAGCCAGGGGTCCCTGTACTTGTTTTTTATACCAAACATTTGTAGGTCTCCTCTTTTGGTCACTACTTTTGATTGAGTCAGTGAAAATGCTGGTATTTGATAGACTGAGTATGGCATATGTTCTGGCAGGGCTCATCTTATGCTGGCTCTAGAGTTAAACACTGATGGTGGGATTGTATTTCAGTAGTTTTATGAAAAATAATGAAATTGTAACTGATCTTGGTAGACTCAGCTTGCCCAGAACTTGATTACCCAGCCTGAGGAGTGAGGATAGTTCCAAAATTCCAATGTATTCTTGGTGGGCAGTTATGCAAAATTTTCAGATACGAACTTTGGGTAGTTTACAGATCAAGGAGTTGCTGAAAACATAACCCAGGCCTCTGTTTGGATAAATAACAGGTGACATTAAAGACTATTGTTTGATCTCTTGCTTTTGAGATTGGGTCTGATGATTCTTTTACTAGTAAGTGGTACCAGACCCTTGATCAGTCTTAGCCTAAAGGAGAACACATGGCTAGAAAGCCTGTTTTGGGTAAGACAGTTCTGTATTTTAACTCATTACATTTCTTCCTTCATTCATTCACCATTTTTAAAAAAAGATTATTCATTTATTTATTTGAGAGAGAGAGATAGAGAGGGAGAGAGAGAGCACTAGCGGGGGTGGGGGAGGGCAGAGGGAGATGGAAAAGCAGACTCCCCACTTAGCAGGGAGCCCAATGCGGGGCTCGATCCTAGGATCCCGGGATCATGACTTGAGCCAAAGGCAGACTCTTATCGTGACTGAGCCACCCAGAGTCCCCCTAGGGCAAAGGCTCATTCACCATTTATAAGGAGTCATTGTAACATAGTTTTTAACACTGTTGACTCTCAAATCAAATTCTACCTATGACACTTAGTAGTTGTATGGCTGGGACAAATTAATCTTTCCGGGGCGCCTGGGTGGCTCAGTCGTTAAGGGTCTGCCTTCGGCTCAGGTCATGGTCCCAGGGTCCTGGGATCGGGCCCCACATCAGGCTCCCTGCTCGGCGGGAAGCCTGCTTCTCCCTCTCCCACTCCCCCTGCTGTGTTCCCTCTCTCACTGTGTGTCTCTCTGTCAAATAAATAAAAAATCTTAAAAAAAAATTAATCTTCCCAAGCCTTAGTTACTCCTTTATAAAACTGAGATATTGTGAATAATAATAATATTCACCTCAACATGATGGCTTTGAATATTAACTGACACTTAGCCAAGGAAATAGTACGTATTCAATAAGTGTTAGCTATTACTAGTATGGTGTATCGTATCTATCATGTCATTGTGTCTGTCTACCGGGGAGAGGAAACAAGAACATAAATAGAAACAACACAAGGCAGAAGGTCCTGTGTCGTGAAAGGAGGAAAGAGAAAATGCTCTGGTACTTCAGAAGAGTATAAGAATCCTGGATGAAGAAGTAAGGAAGGAGTCATGGAGGAAGTAACAGCTAAGCTGAGCCTTGAAGGAAGGATAGAATTAAGGCCTGCAGTTGTGAGAACACTATTTCTAGAGTCGGCTATAAATACCTACTGAGAGTGGACTGCAAGTGATGAGTCATCCTTTTCTTCTTTTTTTTTTTTATTTTAAGATTTTATTTATTTGACAGAGAGAGACGCAGCGAGAGAGGGAACACAAGCAGGGGGAGCAGGAGAGGGAGAAGCAGGCTTCCCGCGGAGCAGGGAGCCCGACGTGGGGCTCAATCCCAGGACCCTGGGATCATGACCTGAGCCGAAGGCAGACGCTTAACGACTGAGCCACCCAGGCGCCCCCCTTTTCTTCTTAATCCTAGCAACGTGCAGTAAGGAAATCCACAGTGGTAGCAAATTCTTACCGACTAGTGTTCCTTCCCCTTCGTTTTCTCTGGAGAACATAGAAGGGCAGTCTTACTTCCTGCTGCAGTAATAGAGGCACTAAGTTCAAGGTCATGTAGTCGGCCTTAAATTAGATTCAGGTGCACGAACTCTCTAAGTAATCAAGCACCATGTACATTTTTATTAGGTATTTACTCTAACCTAATATTGTGTGGTGCTTTGCTTTGGGGGTACAGAAGTAGTATGCCCATGAAGAAACTATGGTCACAATGGGAAATACAACATGAATACACTGGATAGTATTATAAAATAATATAGAATCTAATATTCAGGTCTGTGGTGTGGACTCCTTATCTCAAATAAGTTCTGAAAAAAAGATTGATCAGTGGAACCTGGGATGATTTTGGAAAGATGGCTTCATGGGGTAGGAGTTTGAGTTTTGGATTGATGTAGGGGAGGGGAGAGGAGAGCATTTGAGATGGGGAAGTTTTTTTTTTAGCAGTGCTGGTAATTCATGAACGAATGAATAAAGATCATGTCTTTTAATTCATGGATTAAAATGTCAGTGATTTCCACATCTCTTCAGCTGAGTGATATTTGCAGAGAGCTGTGTTTGGTTCGCTGCTGTCCTAATGCTCTTGCTCCGGGTGATTTATAAACCATGCTTGTTTGTGGGGCACTTTCTCGGATTCCTGCTCTTGCTGATGCTTTCCACCATCCAGAAACTATGCATACATGAGCTAAACAAATGTCATGTCATCGATGGGAATAATTCTCCATTTCTAGACACTTTGAGGAAATGACTAATATTGGCTCATTTCAGAAAGGGGTCTTTCCAAGTCAGCACATTCTCTGACATTCTTCTCCCTCCTTCCCCTTCAGTGTGTGAACCCCACTGATTTCTTAGGAAGATGCACTGGTTGTCATGGTAAAAACTACGCTAATTGGGTTCCTCTGGTTGATGTTCTGTCAGGCTCACTGCCCCACTGAGGATTTGGAATAGAGCATTTAACTTTTTACTTCTCAGAGAACATGTTCCCAGCAAGTCAGCTGGCTCAGCAGAAAATGGAAGGTATTTGAAATGTCCAATACATTATCCAGATATTTCAGCCTTCATGGGGCCAGAGGTGCACAGTTTCACTTTCATTTGGTATCTTCTTTCCACAGGGTGCCGATGGAAACTCAGCTGGAGATTTTTAACTGTGTTAAGTGGATTTGGGGGATTTGTTAGGAATGAAAGCGTGTGGGTAGACCACTAATTTGAGAAAGGAGACCTGAGTCCAGGGCAGGCCTGGTCCGAAGCAAACGGAAGTAGTTTTCTTTTGTGGTCATCTTGCCCTGTTTCCCCCACTGCTAGAAGGAATGAAGGAAGGAAGAAGGAAGGCACTCAAGCCTCGTAACTCCCCCACAAATTGTGATCTCAAATTCAGACCATTCCTGATATCCCTTCTCTTCCAGGGTATTTTCTTCGCTTGGGAACCTATAGGAAAATCTGAACTATGGTTTTCATGGCTCTGAATGATTTAACATATCACGTATATAACTTAACCATTTGAAATTGCCCTTGATGACCAATGGGTTAGATATTTTGGTATTCCTTCTGTGACATCAGGTAACAGTTGCCATCATCTGCATATTGGTTTAATTTTCCTAGCCCTTCTTGGTGTAATGTTGACTCGTTGAGAAATTCAGAGTATACTGTGTAGCTCTATGCTTCAGTTTTTGAGGCTGATTCTGCTGACTTTGGAGGAGCACAAGCCTAGGTTGTATGAGATCACGGGTTCCCCGAGGTCTTTTTGTCTTTTTACTATCTCCTGGAATACTTTTAGTGATGTTGTAACTCATCTGAAGACCCTTCCCTCCATCTCTCTCTTTAAATCCACTTTTAACCGTCACTGGTCCTGTCCTCTATACTTCAGTGTGAATGGGTGTGGGAGAAGGTTTTGGGCACTGGTCACCTGAGGGAACAAGGAGAGGACAGACTAGGGGGAAAAAAGTGCCCATTGGGTGTTTGAGGCTAGGAAAACAACTTGCCTTTTCAACAGTTTTGCCTCAGGCTGGTAGTGGGGATAATAATGATAATTATCAGCAAGTGGTGCCCAATTAAGTGCCTAATTGGGCATGATGCTGTACTTAAGAGAACTTCACAGACGTATCCATTTCTGCATTGAGCCTAAGACACAGTTATAGAGACCGGGTTATTCAATGGTAATACTAAGTCAGTTGATGCTAAATGTGTGGTCCACGTCACACAGGCTAAAGGTCAGTTCATCAGGGAATAAGGGGCAGTGAGATTAAAAGTCTGAAGGCAAATGGAACCTGAATATTACTTTGGCTTTACTCCTTATCAGATATTCAGACATGTTTAGGTTCTCTTTCTTGCTTCAGAAAGTAATGTCACAGATTCTTCGATGATAAAGAAAGCCTTTGCTAGGCATCAGGAGCATTGTTCACACTATCAGAGATCACTGTCTATTCTTGGAAATGGGTATGGAAAAGGAGAGGGATGGATGGGGACTCACACCAAAATGTCCTCTGGAAGATGGTTTTGGATGACTTTATAGAGTATAAATATATGCTAAGATTTGCGTTCTTACTAAGTTCCAGTTGCTGTGTGAAGTACCCTACATCGGTTGTCATTTAACCCTGGTAACAACCACTACCTAGATGAAAAAATAGAGGACCAGAGAGTATAAAGAAGTTGCATCAAATCACACAGCTCTACAGGTTACCTCCTGCCAATACACGCGTTTTGTACTAAGTTTATGTGATAGTTTTTTTCTTATCATGGGCACTGTCTCTCTGCAAAAGTTGGATGCAGTTAGCTGAGGACCTCACTTAATTGGATTCTGGGTAACTGAGGTTTGGCTTTCATATGAGGTTGCAGATGATTCAGCTCAGGCACAAATTAGCCCCTTACTGTCCACAAATAATTGCATTTCATAGTAGTGTTTTGCTAGAGATTGAGGAGTCTGATATTTATACACCAAGGAAACCTGATATATCAAAGGAGAGGCCTGAGTTAAATAGTTCAAAGGGCTTGGAACTCTGTTGAATTCAAGCTGTGCTTATAATTCCATTATTGTTAAATCCCTTCCTTCCCAACAACCCACAAGCTGCCAGCCATAAGGGCTTGTTTACACAGGGTTCCTTTATTTTAAAGGGAAAAAGAGCTTTGTAGCTCCTAGGGTGGAGGTGAAGCCTGCCTGTGCTGTAGTTCCTACAGTCTGCCCTTATATGTTTCCATAGAAACAGAATTGTTGCTTGAACTAAAAATTCTTAGATTTGTTTGAAACTTGTGCTAACTGTATCAAAACGGGGGGAGAGTTTCCTGGCATTCCATTCTACTGGCAGTTAGTGGAGTCTGTGTGCTCTGAGGGGAAAGAAGGCACAAGGACTCTGTAGAGTCAGATTTGCCCTAACTCTTGATATCAGTGGAGAGAGAGATGCCTGCGTGTGTGAATCAATCTTCTTCCAGATCTTTTCCAACTCAGTCTTTCCATTCCGCTCAGCCATTTTGCCCCAGACTAGAGGATCATTTTGGAGGCAAGAGTGTAGTTAAGGGACGTCTGGGTGCTTCAGTCGGTTAAGTGTTTGACTCTTGGTTTTGGCCCAGGTCATGGGATCGAGACCTGTGTCAGTCTCCATGCTCAGCACCGAGTCTGCTTGTTCTTCCCTCTCCCCTCTGCTCCCCCCTCACCCCCGCTTGGGCTCTCTCTCCCCCCACTCCTCTCAAATTAAAGAAAAAAAAAATCTTAAAAGAAAAAAGTGTAGTTAAGAGCATGGACTCTAGAGTCAGGCTAATTTGGGTTTGACTTCTGGGCCCACTACATATCACCTTATGTGAGCTTGGGCAACTAATATAAGCTCTCTGATCCTCAGATTTTTATCTGTAAAATGGGGGATAAAAGTGATACGTGCTCAGTAGAAATAATGTGAAGGCATATTGCCTGAAACATGATAAACATTCAATAAATGGTAGGTTTTGAAAAAGTTACTTGTCTTCCCCCCAAAACCTCGCCAATCTCTCTTAATCCATCACACCTTTGAAGACCTTTTCTTGAACCCCCATCTCATGTTGCCTGCTTTGATGTCACATTGCTTGGCACATTTGAGGTGATTGCCAGGTGAGCTCTAGGTTTTTTATGGTGGTGTCTCTCAAATCACCTAGATTGTAATCACCTGAGGGCCCAGGTGGGCTCTTCCTGGCACAAAGCTGGGCACCCAGGAAATACTAATCACATACTCGTGGGAGTGAAGACTGGGCTTTGGGCTTCAGCAACTTATCCAGAGACTGTTTGGAGTTGACTTTTGTCTCCACTGGAGTCCAGGTATCCACTCTCTTTCCTAGCTTTTGCTGCCCCACTAATAATACAATCTGGTAAAATCTATCTAATATGCCCAATGTAATAGATTCCATCCCTAAGGACTGATGAAGGTGAAAGAATGTTCTCATGCAACCTAAGGCTTCTCTGCCTGTACCGTCCCTGTGCTGGGGGCTCATTTTATTTGGGGAAACACTGTATTAGGTTCGGTCAGCCTCAAGGGAAGCCACTGGGGCCTCTTCTTGGGTGTAGACTGACAGCGCGTCCAGCCGAGCAGAACTGAGCTAGGCTAAGATCAGCTTCACTTTAAGATTCTCCTATGGATCACCATTGGGTGGTGGTATCGCTCAGACTGAAGTTGTTAACCTTCAGCCTGGGCTACTTTTCTCAGGTGTTTTGCAGTTAAAGATCCTATCTAAGGTGAAAAATCAGTTATGAGACAATGCTCAGGTTAAATGGTGAGCAGCTTGTAGGTAGCCTGTTGGGGCAAAAAAGGGACACAGTAGGGCATTATTAAGGGAAAATCAGTTGGTTACCAGGGCTTTGCAAAATACAGGGGGAAATGAAAATAGGGCTTCTTCGATAAATGAACAAAAAGCTTGGTTTGCCTCATTTCTTTTTTTTTATTATGTCATGTTAATCACCATACATTACATCATTAGTTTTTGATGTAGTGTTCCATGATTCATTGTTTGCGTATAACACCCAGTGCTCCATGCAGTACGTGTCCTCTTTAATACCCATCACCAGGGTAACCCATCCCCCCCACCCCCCTCCCCTCTAGAACCCTCAGTGTGTTTCTCAGAGTCCATAATCTCTCATGGTTCATCTCCCCCTCCGATTCCCCCCCTTCATTTTTTCCTTCCTGCTATCTTCTTTTTTTTTTTTTAACATATAATGTATTATTTATTTCAGAGGTACAGGTCTGCGATTCAGCAGTCTCACACAATTTACAGTGCTCACCATAGCACATACCCTCCCCAATGTCCGTCACCCAGCCACCCCATCCCTCCCACCCCCACCACTCTAGCAACCCTGTTTGTTTCCTGAGATTATGAATTCCTCATATCAGTGAGATCATATGATACGTGTCTTTTTCTGATTGACTTATTTCGCTCAGCATAATACCCTCCAGTTCCATCCACGTCGTTGCAAATGGCAAGATTTCATTCCTTTTGATGGCTGCATAATATTCCATTTGTGTGTGTGTGTGTGTGTGTGTGTGTGTGTGTGTGTGTGTGTGTGTGTATGTATATATATATACCACATCTTCTTTATCCATTCATCTGTCGATGGACATCTTGGCTCTTTACAGAGTTTGGCTATTGTGGACACTGCTGCTATAAACATCGGGGTGCATGTACCCCTTCGGATCCCTACACTTGTATCTTTGGGGTAAATAGCCAGTAGTGCAATTGCTGGGTTGTACGGTAGCTCTATTTTCAACTTTTTGAGGAACCTCCATACTGTTTTCCAGAATGGCTGCACCAGCTTGCATTCCCACCAACAGTATAGGACGCCTCATTTCTAAACTTCTCTGTCACTCTAGTCAAATAGCAGAGGTTATTCAAACTCACATTATTTTTGCCACACTGAATAAAGGAAGAATCCAAGGAGGGTCTTTGGGAGATTTTCAGGGAAGAGCCACATCCTAGGGAGTGGGTAATTTTGCTGTTCTCTCTTTAGCTCTCCCTGTGGTTGTCACTTTGGTTGGCATCTAGGTGCCAAGTTGGTTGAATAGTTTCCATGAAGAAAGACTCTTCGTTGGGAAATTCTCTCTCCAGCCTGCAGAGCCAGCTGCATTTCTGCCAAGGACCAAGGCAGGCTTGAGACACTGGTTTGAAGGCAGGGGACAGGCGAGTTAGAAGGGAAGCAGGTGAGAAGGGAGGTGAAGAGGGGAAAGGCAGAGGGGATGGGATCTGAGCTTATTGAACCAGCCTATTGTGTTTCCTGCCGGCGGTCCTGCCTCTCTTTAATCCATTTTTCACACAGCCACCATTGATTTTCCTAAGCATAAATTTGATTGTCTCATTCCCTTGCTCTAAACTCTTCAGTGTTGCCTATTAAGCTGAACATCAAGTCCAAGCTCCCTGACATGATGTATAAGGCCCTTCACCATCTGTTTCTTACCATGATCTATCTCACCTCTACCTACTTTCTGTATCACACTTGATGCTCCGGTAATATTGAATGGCTTACAGATCTTTCTACCTTGCCTCCCCTGCTACACTCTTAGACACACAAAAGGCAGCCCCCATGTCCTTGCCTATGCAAGTCCTTCTGCATCGGACCCTGTGTCCACCTTTCTTTGCGAATTCCTGTTTATACTTCCAAGACACAGCTCAGATACTACCTCCTCTAAGAAGCATTTTTCCAAGCCCTTCAGGGGGGTTTCTGTTTCTCCTCTGAGTTCCATGGCACCTGTGCTTAGCCCATTATACTGAAATTGTTTATTTACGTGTCTGTCTTCCCCACTAGACCGAGAGCTTCTTGGAGGATGGGACTAAAAGCATTCAGTATTTGAGATGGTGGTGAGTGATACAGAGAGGGCCAAGGCAGTGGTCTTATGTACCTTTCAGAAGTTGCCATGGTTTGGGCTTCCTTCCTGTTCAGCAGATGCCTGCTTTCTCACTGCCTTTAAATATTTGTGAAAAGTTGTCCATGCAATTATTCACTGGACTCCTGGCTCTAGGAAATGTTTACCATTTAAATGGGTGCTTTTAGTGCCTTCCTTTTAGGGAACAATGGAATTTCAGGTCCTAAGGCAGGCTGATGTAGAGACATTTTCCTTGGCCCATGGGCTGCATGCTGTAGGAAGCTATCCACGAAGCCCGTGTTTAGGGTCAACCCTCAACCCAATGAACTCTGATCACCGTAGTGATCTGTGAATACTCAGTTAATTTGTCTTTTAGGAGAACAAAATATGGGCATATTGATTCTAGGGCTCTAGCTAGAGTGTGAGGTTCTTGAGGAAAAAGATGGTCTCCAACTTGTCTGGGCGCTCTCAGAGGGCTCTGTAATACGGGAGAGGCTCTGAGGGGGTTCTGGCCAATCCTGCTGATTTATTGGAAGGTTTATCTTTTTGCATTATACCTAAACCAGCATGGAGGCAACATTTTGATACAGTTCAACCAAGATTGGTTGTCCTGTGCTTCAATTCCCAAGGCGCTGTCTTTACTAAGTCTTAAATAAGAGCCAGCGCAAGGGAAGTGAAGGATGGAGATGGATGGATGGATGGACCATCAGACTTGGCTGCTCTCATCACATTATCATTTCTCAGAAATTTTAAATGATTCTTACTGAACAATTAAATGGAAGGACTCATATCTTATAGTATCTGTAGGAAAATGTGCTTTAAGTAGCAAGATCCAGTCTGTCCTTATTGGAGAAATGCCAGTTCTACTGATGGAAAAGATTTTCTCAGACCATCTGTCAGTTATAGCAGTCTGTGTTTAACCCCTTCTGTACCAGCAGAAAAGAATTCACTAATCTAGGAAGTTGCCTTGGAAGCTGTGGGGGATAAGACATGGTGCCTGCCTTCAAGGGGCTTAACATTTGAGGAGAGACAAGAACTAGAGGCTCAGGGATAAAGTTGGCCAAACATACTAAGTGCAATAGTTGCCAAATGTGGTAGAAGCGCCAGTGAGAGGGTGATTACTTCTGGCTAGGGGCTGGGGAAATTTCCTTTTTTTAAAAAAAGATTTTATTTATTCATTTGACAGAGAGACAGAGAGAGAGGGAACACAAGCAGGGGGAGTGGGAGAGGGAGAAGCAGGCTTCCCGCTGAGCGGGGAGCCCGATGCGGGACTTGATCCCGGGACCCTGGGATCATGACCTGAGCTGAAGGCAGACGCTTAATGACTGAGCCACCCAGGTGCCCCCCGGGGCCAGGGAAATTTTGATGCAGGCATCTGAAGGCAGGGGACAGGGGCGGGAAGTGTGGGCACTCTGCTAGAGGGACTCGCATGTTCAGTGCCGATTGAGGTGCCAAAGTCCAGCATCTGTCTGCACAATGGGAATAGTCTGGTGCTATAGGATTAGGGGATGTGGAAATAAAAGTTGGTGGGTTGAGGTCAGATGAAGGGCATTACGTGACTGTCAGATTAAGAGGTCAGCATTTTATTCTATAGACAATGGGTTGTCGGTGGCAGGATTTATAGTATCAATACCTCGTTCAGAGCTGTGCCCAGGGAGGATTATTTGGGCGCCTTAGGAAGTGAGGGTTAAGTCCTGAGCTGTTTTCTCTAACCTCAGGAGAGGGAGAAAGGGATTCATGGTTTCTGCTAATCAAGACATGATGCATTGGGTTTTAGAGACTTAGAACTATATTTTTATTTTATTATTTGCTACTATATTGATAACCCTGAGGTCACTGCTCAGGGTAAGACAGCTAGCCCAGGTGGCACGGAGGGGACATTTTTCTGTTAGAGTTTGAAACTGTGTGAACTTTATGGGTTTTGAGTTAAACCTGGGCCAAGTTTTCAATATTAGTTTGATGTCCTTTTTTATTTTGTGAGTGTGTATATATGTGCGTGTATTGTTTTGATTTTTTTTTTCCTCAGTTTTTTGGTGTCCCATGGAAGAGAACAGCTGGAGTTTGGGGGTGGCGGTGAGGAGGATGTGGGATCATATCTGAAGTATCTGTATTTTTTTCCTCCCAAGTTCCTTCTGGCCTAGTGCTACTAAGAGGCTTATGGGGTATGTTTTTGGTTGGAGTAGCCCTAGTGTTTATCAAAGCGTGGCTTTCTGGACCACGTGTAACAGAATTCACCGAAGGAGGAATCTGGTTAAAAATGCAGGTTTAGGGCCCTGCCCTAGATCGCCTCAATTAGAGACCAGGTATCTACTTGTTGACTTAAGCTCCTTAGGTGATTCAGATGCATGCTCAGGCTTGAGGACCACTCAAATAGGAAAAGATTAAAAGCCAAGAAACTGAGTTTTTAATTTAAAAGGGAGATCATAAGGTAGGAAAAAAGGTAGATCATAAGGCTATTAAAAGGAGTTTTGAAAAGTCTAGAACACTTGGCCTTTTGGATTTTTTCTTTTAGTTCGTCAAGCGAGGAATTTTTAGGTCGAAGAAGAGTAACTTGTGGTAGAAGGACCTTCCTGTTCTGGAAAGGTCTTTCTTCTTTGTCTCTCCCTGTACAAATCTGACCCATTCCTCAAGGCTCACCTCCCCTCATACGTGTTCCAGGACCATTGGAGCGAGTGAAGATTTTCGTGGTTTTCAGAGCTGCCTTCACTTCCTGGTTGTTCCTTACTTTTCCGAACTTTTAGCCTCGGGGCCTCTTGTGTGTCAGGTTGCCCTTGAATTGGTGGTGACTTTGCCCTTGAATTTGGATTTGGGATTTACCTGCTTCATGCCTGTTGATGTTGTCTCTCCAACTAGTCTCTAAAGTCCTTAGGCTGTAGTTTGTTCTTCTTTCCACGCCACTCCTGTAGCTCCTGACACCATGCTTGTCATCCAGTAGGAGCATCATAAATGCTTGCAAGGCAAATGAAAGAATTTTAGAGGACATGCTGTAGCTTTGCTTGAGAAAGACAAATGCCAAAGCTATGTTGAGGAATAAAGGGGAAAGTGAACCTAAAACATGCGCTTATATTCACTAAAATAGTCAAGTTCTTAAAAATGAAGTGTGCAAAGTTCTCCATCTTCTCAGTAGCTTTTAGAGAATTGCAGTGAGTCCAAATTCTTTATTTTCATTTATGAGAAACCCATTTCTATAATTCGCCTTCCATTTTCAACACTTTCTTTCAATTCCAACTATGACTCAGGCTCGCTTTATTTCTAGCAGCATGTTGTCTTTTAACTGGGCAGTGAAAAGAACTTGGAACAATGACTTTCAAACTTCCCTAGTCCTTCGATAATCGTCCCTCTTAAGTCCTGAGAGATAGCCGGTGGTGCATTCACTGATGACATCATCCATTATCCGGTTCGCCATGGGCTCTTTTTCCTCCTTTTGGGATTTGATAACTGACCCTGTTTGATTTCATTTGTCAAAATGCATCTTCCCCATTTCTCCCTTCCCCCATCGTTCTTCCTTTGAAGCCACAGCTTCCCTGATTTAGAGTGGGGGCGGGGGGACTCGGGGTGGGTGGGAGGTGGTGCCTGACTGGGCTTTTTAAGTACCAGCAGCAACATTATTTCTGTATTTTTTGTTCTGCCACTGAAAATGCCTCAGCCCACACATAACTAGCTCTCATTCTCTTCTTGTTCCCCCACCCACAGCATCCTCCTGCTCCCCCCTCCAATGCCTGCCCCCCTTCTCGGTGGCTACTTTACTTCACAGTTCCAGAATGCTTTCATTCATCACTGTCACGGTCCCTGTCGATGGCAACTCTTGCATCTTATCTGCGGCCACCAGTCAATGAGTTCGCATTTAATATTTTAAAGAGTTTTCTTTGTTTCTGACATTTCTCCACCCACTGATACTTGCACTTATGTGGCTTGCTGTCACCTTTTTCTCTGCCAGTTGGTTGTCAGGCTCCAGTCTCCCCCAGAAAATGCAAGAGGATCATCCTGTCACTCAGGAAATCTGTCTAATTTTCCTCTGACATTGGTTGCAAGTACTCACTTTTTTCTTTGGGTGAGGAAGGCAGACTTAAGAAGAAGAGGAACAATTTAAGAATTTGGCAGAGGAGGCTGAAAGTTGAAATGATTGGGCTGGATGCTGGGAAAGTTTGGATTTGAGTTCCTGCCTTGGGCTGACCTGCTGTCAGTTCTGTGTGAATTACTTACTCTATCTTGTCCTCTTTCCTACGGGAATGATGTTTTATTTCTAAGCTGGGATGGAGGACAGGAGCAATGGATACCATATTTTGACACTAAAAAGAACTTTGACAATAAGGATACTGCTTGCTGAAAGCTTGCTATTGCGCACGGATGGTAGGTTGTTCGCACACGTGAGCTCTACTCCCCAAGACAACATTGAGTCATTTGAGGCTCAGAGAGCATCAGTTTCTTGCTCAAGACCACACAGCTTTATAAGCGATGGAACAAAGATTTGAACATACTTCTGTCTGTCTCCAGAGGTTACACTCTTAGGATTTTGTTACGCAAGCTCAGGGTGGTACTGGGCACAACTGGGTGTTCTCACTGATTTGTATCTCCTCTTAAGACATCCACTAATTTGGGGCTGATGCATGACTAGGAGTGTCTGAGTTTGAATTTCAGCTCAGCCATTTACTGACTACCTAAATTTGGGCCGGTTATTTAACCGTTTTGTGTCTGTCGTGTCCGTGAAATGGGGATGATAAAGGATGAGAACAGCTTCCACCCCATAGGTTTGTTGTGGGGCTTAACCAGTTAATATAGATACAGTACATTTGCGTAACACATTGTCAACCCTCAGTGAGCATAGCTCTCACCATCATCAGCCGCCGCGTTATTTCCCCACAGTGGTTTTCCCCGGACCTGTTCTGTGTAGCTGATTGGCTATGTTCCAGATGTTTTCTTCCTTATTAAACAAAGAAACAAACAAGCTCTTTGTTGTATGTCTTCTTTTCAGAGAGTCATAATTCTGTACTTTCCAAGGTGACTCATCCTTCCAAGATGAATTAACTCATTCTGGGGTAGAAGTAGATGCTTTATGTTTGACTTCAAGTTTCTGATGACACTGTTCCTCAAGAGGTAAAATCACTTAGTATAGATTTTAATTTTTGGTGCTCTGAACTTGAATGGAATAAGGCGTGGGGTGGTTTGTGGTATAGTTAGGAGGAAAGCATGTTTTATTCAAATAGAGTGGGGCCACTTTTCTATCTTTTATGCATACCTTTAGCTTCCTGGTAAAAATTTGTTGGAATTATAAAAATAGCAAACACTTACATAGTAAGTACTTTGTGCCTGACCTTGTTCTCAACACTAAATATTATTTCATTTAAACCCCACGATAACCTATGAAGTAGACATTATCCTCATTTTACAGAAGTAGTTAAAGCACAGACAAGTAACTTGTTCAAGGCCAAATGGCTAGTAAGTGCTTGAATTGGGATTCAAGCCCAGGCAGTAGTCTTTGCTCCTATACTGTATTGCTTCTGTTTGAAGAAAAAGTTGTCTCATCCTTTTTAAAAATAAGTTTGAAAACCGAGTTTTTTCTTTTTTTTAAAGATTTCATTTATTTATTCATTTGACAGAGAGAGACAGCGAGAGAGGGAACACAAGCAGGGAGGGTGGGAGAGGGAGAAGCAGGCCTCCCGCTGAGCAGGGAGCCCTATGCGGGCTCGATCCCAGGACCCTGGGATCATGGCCTGAGCCAAAGGCAGACACTTAACGACTGAGCCACCCAGTCGCCCCCAACTGATCTTTATTAATGAAAATTTAAGGAATTGATTTGTGGTGAGGTTAGGTGATGTCCGAAAGCTGTCACTCTGAAACTGCAGTTTTTGTTTCAGTATTGCAGTATTTTTATTGTTTCAACATTTCACTTACTCTTTAGTAACCAATACTGTAATTTTCTTTTTAAGTTTTTAAAAAGATTTTATTTATTTATTGATTGATTGATTTATTTGACAAAGAGAGACACAGCAAGAGAGGGAACACAAGCAGGGGGAGTGGGAGAGGGAAAGGCAGGCTTCCCGCGGAGCAGGGAGCCCAACGTGGGGCTCGATCCCAGGACCCCGGGATCATGACCTGAGCTGAAGGCAGACGCTTAATGACTGAGCCACCCAGGCGCCACCAAACCCTGTAATTTTCAAGCAGTATTCTGCCACCAGGTAGTTGAAGAGAGCTATAAATCATGTGATTCATAAGGCTTGAGGCAGAAAGCAAAATGTCCACATGTCCTTTTTAAATTAAAGTACTCTTAGAAAAACTCTTAAATAATATGAGTCTTAATTTTTAAAGACTTCCTTATGGGACAAAATCACAATGACATAGAGCCCCTACAGACCATGTCATACAAAAAAAATGGCTGAAAGAATTAAGGTTGTTTCACCTACAGCGAGGAGACTTACGGAGATGAGAGAAGTATCTTCAAAAATGTGAGCATCCAATGATTGTCATGAAGTGGGACTTGGATTGCTCTCTTTTGTACTTAAGGGCTGAACTAGAGCTAATACATAAAAATTATAGAGAAAGTAGATTTTGGCTCAGTGTAATGGAGGCTTTTAATAAATAGCTCTTATTTACTGAAGCAAAACTTCCTAATGAGTGCTCTATTATGACTACAATATACTTGGGGAAATAAGATGTCCTGGGATGCTTATTAGGGAACCCTTCATAGATATCTTTTCTTAGCCATTAAGTGTACTCTTACAATTCATTAAAATTTGGTCCTAGAAGAGAGTGGCCACCTTACTGTACACACATGCACCATTTATTGGATTCTTCTTCACAAGTCTCAGATCTTATTTAAGCTTTGGTTTACTACTCAGAAACTATTTTGTGGTTGATGGCTGCTACTCTCTTTTAGGTGGACTCTCATTTGTGTTCTACCCTTTGCATTCTGACTTGGAAAGCCCAAGAGGCTTGATCTTTAGACCTGTGAGAGCACTAGAAATCCCACATACCTCCACCAGGAGGATGGAGAGCATCTAATTCTCTAATTCTAATTCATCTAGAGTTTCCTGGCATCCTAGCATTTTTCCTGAGCAATTACCCTTTAATGGAGGGAGATTGGATTACAAAATGACGGAATCTTGTAAAACAAAATGGAAAAGAATATGAAAAAAATTTTAAGTTTTTATTTAAATTCCGGTTAACATACAGTGTTATATTAGTTTCAGTTGTATAATATAGCAATTCAGCATTTCCATACATCACCTAGTGTTCATCATAATATATGCACTCCTTAATCCCCGTCATCTATTTGACTCATCTCCCCACCCCCCACCACCCTTCCTTCTGGTAACCATCAGTTTGTTCTCTATAGGTAAAAGTCTGTTTCTTGGTTTGTCTCTCTCTTTTACCCCCTTTGCTCATTTGTTTTGTTTCTTAAATTCCACAGGAGTGAAATCACAGGGTACTTGTCTTCCTCTGACTGACGTATTTAACTTAGCATAATAATCTAGCTCCATCCATGTCATTGCAAATGGAAAGATTTCATTTTTTAATGGCTAAGTAATATTCCATTGTATATATATAAATACATACCACATCTTTATCCATTCATCAATTGATGGACACTAGGGCTATTTCCATAACTGGTTATTGTTGACAATGCTACTATAAACATCAGAGTGAATGTATCTGTTTGAATGAGTACTTTTGTATTCTTTGGGTAAATACCTAGTAGTGTGATTGTTGGACCATAGGGTAGTTTTATTTTTAACTTTTTGAGGAACCTCCATACTGTTTTCCACAGTGGCTGCACCAGTTTGTATTCCCACGAACAGTGCACAAGGGTTCCTTTTCCTACACATCCTCACCAACACCTGTTGTTTTTTGTGCTGTTAATTTTAGCCATTCTGACGGGTATGGGGTGTTATCTCATTGTAGTTTTGATTTGCATTTCCCTGATGAGTGATGCTGAGTATCTTTTCTCGTGTCTTTTGGCCATCTGTATATCTTCTTTGGAAAAATGCTTATTCATGTCCAGAATCTGAAAATTTTAAAATCTCAGGGTGGACCTTGGAGTAGCCCATAAGAACTTCAAGGTATTTCCCTTTTTTGATGCTTCAGACTCGGGGGAAAAGGTTTAAATCATTTATCTTGAGAAGCATAGTTTTGTTAAAAAAGAACTTCGATTTCTTTCAGGAGAGCAAACTCCAGTAAGAGCTCTTGAAATACGTTCTTCAAGATCATTCGGAGACAGAGTTGAGGTTAAAGATGCCATTTCATCTGCAGTCTGCCCTGTAGTAGCAAATATTGCCTCCATTTGTAATTTATCAAATTTCACGATCCCGTGACAGATAGAAGACCACTTTGATGAAATGCTTAGGAATAGATGGTATTTTGTGTGTCAGCCTTAAATATAGCAAGATTTTAGACAATTTAGAAATCACTCTTGGAAGTATACAATAGTTTATTGGTTGAAAAACCTGCAATAATTCTATTTTATTAAAAATCAAGCCAGGTCCTCCCCCAACCCACCCTCAGTTTTCTGTTAAATATTTTCTTCTTATTTCATATGCATCGCTAAATATTGTGTCCCTCCAGACTCATGTTAGGAAGGAGGAGGAGATGTATCATCATTTTTTTTCTTTTTTTTTTTTACTAACCACACTAATGAGTCATGGATAATAAAGACTAATCTTTCAAAGCAGACTCCATTTTTACTGAGGCTTCACCCTACCTATAAAGCTTTACACAGAGTTGTTAAGCATCCATCTATCTTTCATATTTGGAGCTCACCCCATTTTGTTTCTCTAGTCTGGAAGCTATGGGAGCCAAGAGCAGGTTAGGGAAGAAGCAGCCTAGAGCCCGGTATCTGATTGGCTTAATGTCTGATGTTAATATCTTAATATATGATTGGCTCAGCCACTCCTCAATGCATGAAAAATAACTGAAGAATCCGCAGAGAGCTGCTTTCTGGGAGAGATGACTTTTTTTTTTTTTTTAAATCACTGGTTGCAAACAGGTTTGGATAATGTGGGAGGTAGAGCTCTAATAGCTGTTGGAAGTGGTATTCCATTTTTTACATGAGTCAGAAGAGAGAAGCCAACTGCTTCTGGACTACTTTGACTTTTTCCTGCACCTGTGATAAGGAAACCTCTATTAACCCTAATGCTGGGGTGTAGGAAGAAGGAAAGCATGGAAGGTTATGATTAGTGGGATTTTTCAGGATTGCTTTTAAATTCTGGTTCTCTTTCTCTTTTGGTTGAAACTATTTCTAAAACATTTCAGTAAGAATTACTACTGTTAATTGGGGCTCAACTTGGTCAGTGCTTATCTTATAACTGCCCTGGGTGGTGAGTGGTAAATATATATCCTGATTATACAGAAGATAAATCTGGAATTTGGAGAGCTTAAGTATATTTTCCAATTGAATTGTTATCTGGTGATTGTGAAGCTGTTATCAAAATCCTTTGATTCATCCTTTTGAAAATAAAGCAGATAACCCCCCAGTTGAGTTGTTTTCATAAGCTTGAATTTTTGTCTATTGAACAACATAAGGGGGAGCAGATCAACACACACAAACTGTAGGCAGGCCCTCAATTTATTGTAATGGGATTTTAATTTTATTTCCAACTACAGTAAAATGCCAAGGGGAATGTGGAGGAAAGAAGAGCCAGTTTCTGGGAGAGACTGTCTTTCCTCAGCAATGTGAACAGAACAGCTTGTCTGTTTTCTTCTTAATGAGAAACAATGGCAGGTGAAGTAACTTCTGGTATGCTGGATTTCTGATAAATTCCATGGGGATTCTGACCATAATTCAATTAGGTCAGGTCTGTGAAGCATCTTATGTTTAAAAATACAGTGCAGAGTGCCTGAGAAGAGTGTGTTGGATGAGGGAGAGTGTTTAAGACATGCTCTAGAGGGAAAATCTCAAGGAGAATCTTTTAGGAAAATCGTAGGCAGTCGCCGCTGCTTTGTTGGAACCGTGCCTTTTGGTGGCTATCTTTGGTAATTGTGGGCCAAGACCAGACCTCTCTAATCAACTGTCTAATTGTAGAGGAATTCAGGTTTTCGTTTTGGTAACTCATGGCCATATTATATATGAATGCGCTGATAAAACAAAAGATAAACAAGTCAGATTAAATTTATTGTGATGTACCTAATTATGCATTGTTGCATAATTAATAAAAGGGTCCTGGATGGAGAACCATATAATAATACTCTAAGTAATTTGTAGATATTAATTTCCACAGTGGAAGTGGTTAAGTAAATATTAGTTTCATGATAGGCATAACATGGCAAAATGTCATGAAGGGATCTAGATATATGTTTCTGAATTGTTTTTTGGTTCTTCATGCGCATCTGGTAAAGCATCAGCATTAGCTATTGGGTTTAGCAAGGAAAAAGCAACCAGTAAATTCCCTAGTCATAGTTAACTATTTCTTTAAGGGAAATAGAGGATCAGTATTCTTCAAAGCCATTCCTTAAGAACGAAACAAAAATATGTCCGAATTTATTAAAATGTATTAGTAGTTTATGTAAGCCAAGTGTCTATCTCTGAGTCTACAATTAGTCTGTGAGGCAGATATGGCCACCACATCTTTTTGTGAATGTTTTATTGGAATGTTCACACCATTTTTTTAAGGTATTATCTATGGCTGTTTTCATGGTACAACAGCATAGTCAAGTAGTTTTAATGGACAGAGTATGACCTGCAATTCTTAATATTTATAGTTATGCTCTGACTCTTTATAGAAAACCTTTACTGATCCCTGCTGTGTAGTATTTCACAGAAGGATCTGTGTTGAGACAGCATTCATTTGCTCATCCTTCTAATTTATGAATGCCTTATTTCTTAGAGTAAGAAATTATATTTGTTTACAGTGAGTGGTCCCTTCAAAAACTGGTTCAAACTGCATGGATTCACTTATGTGGATTTCTTTCAACAAATACAGTGCAGGACTGTAAATGTATTTTCCTTAGGATTTTCTTTTCTTTTTAAAGATTTTATTTATTTATTTATTTATTTATTTATTTATTTATTTATTTGACACACAGAGAAATAGAGAACACAAGCGGGGGCAGCGGCAGGCAGAGGGAGAGGGAGAAGCAGGCTCCCCGCTGAGCAGGGAGCCCAATGTGGGGCTCGATCCCAGGACCCTGGAATCATGACCTGAGCCGAAGGCAGACGCTTAACTGACTGAGCCACCCAGGCGTCCCTCCTTATGATTTTCTTAATGACATTTTCTTTTCTCTAGCTTTTACTTTATGGTAAGAAACAACATGATATATATATCTATAATTATGTATTGACTGTTTCCATTATTGGTAAGGCTTCCAGTCAACCGTAAGCTATCAGCAGTTAAATTTTGGAGAGATAAAAGTCATACAGGAGACAACATGGGTTGTTGCCACATTTTCGTTGTTGTGAATAATGGTTCTATGAACATTGGTATACAAATATCTGTTCTAGTCCCTGCTTTAAATTCTTTTGGATATATACCTACGAGTAGAATTGTTGGGTCATATGATAGTTCTGTTTGATCCTTTGAGAATCAGACAAAGTGTTTTTCACAGTGGCTGCACCATTTAACATTCCCTTTAGCAATACCCTTATAGTAGGGTTGCAGTTTCTATACATCCTCTCCAAAACTTAATTTCCATTTTTTAAAATTATAGCCATCCTAGGAGGGTTAATGTGGTATCTTTTAGTTTTAATTTCCATTTTTCCTGATGAGTGATGATACTAAGTACCGTTTCATGTGCTTATTAACCATTTGTATATTTTTATTTTTGGAGAAATGTCTATTCAAATTCTTTGCCCATTTTTGAATCAGTTTTTTTATTGTTATTGAGTTTTAGGAGTTCTGTATATTCTGGACATTAATTCATTATCAAATATTAAATTTATAAATATTTTCTCCCATTTAGTAGTTTGAATCTTCGTTCTGTTCATAATGTTTTTTCATGGATAAATGTTTTAATTTTTATGAAGTCCAATTTATCTATTTTTTTAATTAGTTGCTTGTACTTTTTGCATCTTTTCTTTGAAGTTATTGCCAAATGTAATGTCAGAAAACAGTTTTCTTCACTGTTTTCTTCTAAGGGTTTTACACTTTAAACTCTTGAGCTCAGGTCTTTGATCCATTTTGAGTTAATTTTTGTTCATCTTCATTCTCTTGCATATGAATATCTAGCTTTCCCAGCAATATCTCTTGAATAGACTATTCTTTCTCCATTGAATAATCTAGCACCCTTGTTTAAAATCAATTAACCATATGTGGGAGAGTTTATTTTTGGCCTCCCTATTTTATTCTTTTGGTCAATTTGTCCTGATGGTAGTATCATAATATTTAATTATTTAGCAATGTTAAGACTTCCTATCCATGAACATGGGATGACTTTCCATATATTTAAGTCTTCTTTAATTTCTTTCACTAATATTTTGTAGTTTTATGTATATAAGACTTTCAGATCTTTGGTTCATTTATTCCTGAGTGTTTATTTCTTTTAGATGTTACTGTGAGTGGACATGCTTTCATAATGTCAGTTTTGAATTACACATTGTTGGTGTACATTTGACTTGAACAACATGGGGGGTTAGAGGTACCGACCTCTATGTATAAACTTTTGACTCCTCCAAAAACTTTACTAATTGCCTACTGTTGACTGGAAGTCTTGCCAATAACATAAACGGTTGATTAACACATATTTTGTATGTCATATGATAAACTGTATTCTTAAAGTAAGCCAGAAGAAAGAAAATGTTATTAAGAAAATTGTAAGGATAGAGAAAATACATTCATAGTACTAGTATTTACTGAAAATGTGCCTGTGTAAGTGTCCCTGCACATTTCAAACCCATATTCAAGGGTCAATGGTATAGAAACACAGCTGAATTTTGCCTGTCGATATTGTGTCCTATATCTATGCTGAATTCTTTTATTAGCTCCAATAGTTTTCTCGTGGATTCTTTGTTGGTTTCTATATATAAAATCATGTCAAATATAAATAGAGATATTACCTCTTTGTTTTAAATCTGGATGTCTTATATGTATTTTTCTTCTGTTGTATCTCTGGCTAAAACTTCCACTAAATTGTTGACTAACAATGATAAAAGCCAGTATCTTTGTTTTGCTGCTGATCTTAGGGAGATAGCTTGCTGTCCTTCACCATTATGTATGATGTTACATGTGGTTTTTTCATAAATAGTCTATATGCTGTTGAGCAGTTTTTCCCCTAGTCCTAGTTTTCTGAAAGTTTTTAATATGAAATGGTGTTAGATTTTGTCAAGTGACTTTTCTGCATTGAAATTATCATGTGTTTGTTTTCCCTTATTTCATTATTGTGATGTTTTACAATGTTTGATTTTTTTTTTTTAAATGTTGAACCATTCTTGCTTTCCTGGGTTAAATCTCACTTGGTCTTAGTGAATAATCCTGTTGGATTCGATATACTGATCTTTTGTTGGGGATGTTTGAATCTATGTATGGTATATCAATCTGTGATTCCTTTGTCTTGTGATGTTTTTATGTGTCTTTGGTAGCACAATAATGCTGGCTTCATAGAAGGAATTCTGAAGTATTCCCTGTACTTTAGTTTTTGAAAGAGTGAAGTTTCGAGGAAGATTGGGGTTAATTCTTTTTTTTTTTAAAGATTTTATTTATTTATGAGAGAGAGGGAGCACAAGCAGGGAGAGCAGCAGGCAGAGGGAGAAACAGGCTCCCCACTGAGCAAGGAACCCGATGTGGGACTTGATCCCAGGACCCTTGGATCATGACCGAAGCCAAAGGCAGGTGCTTAACTGACTGAGCCACCCAGGCGTCCTTTCCTTCTTCTTCTTCTTCTTCTTTTTTTTTTTTTTTTCAGTAGTTTCCATGCCTAGTGTGGAGCCCAGCAGGGGGCTTGAACCCATGACCCTGAGATCAAGACCTGAGCTGAAATCAAGAGTCAGGTGCTTAACCAACTGAGCCAGCCAGGTGCCCCTGGGAGTCTTATTTAAGTATTTGGTAGAATTCACCTCTGAATCCATCAGGTCCAAGACTTTTCTTTCTTGGGAGTTTTTTGATTATTGATTCAATCTCTTTGTTATAGGTCTGTTGAAATTTTATATTTCTTCTTGAATCAGTTTAGGCAATTTGTATGTTTGGAGGCATTTGTCCATGTTTTCTAGGTTATATGCTTTGTTGGTATACATTGTTCATAGTATTCTCTTATAATCCCTTTTATCTTTGCAAGATCAGTAGTAATGTCCCTATTTTCATTTTTGGTTTTAGTTATTTGTGTTTCCTCTTTGTTCTCCATAAGTCTAGCTAAAAGTTTGTCAATATTGTTTACGTTTTCAAAGAATCATCTTTTGTTTCTATCAATTTTTTTCTATTGGTTTTCTATTCTTTGTTTATTTCTGCTCTACTCTTTTTTTTAATTTCTTTTTCTATATTTGGGTTTAGAGTGTTCTTATTTTTCTAGTTCCTTAAGGTGTAAAGTTAGGGTATTGCTTTGGGATTTCTTTTTTTAAAAATAAACATGTACAGCTGTTAATTTTCCTATTACCAGTACTTTCTCTGCATCCTATGTTTTGGTGTGTTGTGTTCCTTGATCTATGATAAACTGCCTTCCTCTGTTGGTTTCGCTTTTAGCATTACCCTCAACTAATGTCAGCTGACTGGGGTATTGTTTTTTTTTTAATTTTTTATTGTTATGTTAATCACCATATATTACATCATTAGTTTTTGATGTGGGGTATTGTTTTTAATAACCATATATGTGGATAAATTACATCATATATTGCTTCATCTCATCCGATTAAATGTGGGCCCTTTTGTAGAGATTGTCTTGGAGGCATTTTTGAAGCTCATTTTGACCCTGGTAGGACTGTTTTTAGTTTTCTCCCTTGTTCATTCTATTAAACTACTATCTAGTGTATGGTTTAAGTTGTTGCTCTTGTGGAACTACCAACCTCCTCTTAATTTCCTATGGCAATGATATCCCTTGTTTTTGATAGCATGCTTAGGCTTGAAATTCTCTGTGGTTTATTCCAAATAGAGCTCCCCCGTGGGGAGACCTATGTAGTCCTCTCGTAAGTACCGCCCACCCCCCATCGCAAGCTCTGTGCCAATGTTCTGGGGCTGAGGGTGGGACAGTAGCCCATTTCTCTTGGAGTGACACTCCAGGTTTTTTAGTTTGGCACTAGGCAAGAGTGGTAGCTTCTGGTCATCCCAGCTTGCCTCTCCTGGCACGGCCCTATGAGCAAACTGGCTTGGAGGTAATTGAAGCCCAGTGTACCTCTCTTGCTGTGCCTGGGGTAGAGATAGCATTTTATCAGTGTGGGCTGAATGGAGAAAGGGAGTTGCAGACTTCTCAGCTGCTCTTGCCTAGAATAATCTTTCTGCAACATGGAGTTATGGGTGAATGGAATTCTTATGGAGAAACTGTAGCTCTGGATTGGAAGTTCAGGGAGAGGGAGCTCTGTGTTCTTTGCTGCATTCACCAGGAGTGGTGTTGAGT
The DNA here is from genome assembly GCF_003265705.2 of Callorhinus ursinus. NCBI lineage: Eukaryota > Metazoa > Chordata > Mammalia > Carnivora > Otariidae > Callorhinus > Callorhinus ursinus. The sequence continues at coordinate 12,785,757 of NW_027397095.1, read as the reverse complement.
ATGGATGAGGGATGGGAGAGAGCAGGTCATGGCTCAAATGCTGCACACTCTTGTTGTTTTAGTAGTTTTTCTTGAGTACATGTTTGTCTTTTTACTGAATGGCATTAGGACAATTTCTAATGCCATCAAATGGTTGTCCTTTATAATTTTCACCAGTGATGGTTATTTTTCTAGAGAGAAGGTCACTGTAGCTCCCTTATGGTCCCCTTCCTATCACCTGTTCTTTTAACTCTGTTTATAGACTCTGTTGCCTTCTGGAGAGGCAGTAGGAATTCTCTTCATTTCCCTTAGTAAGAATTAGCAGATGAAATAACTTTTGGCATGTGCAGGATTTCTGGAAAAAAATATGGGAATTCTGATTGTAATAGAAATATTTAAAGGAATATTCATTTTCAGAATACTTTTTTGTTCTGTATACATTTGTCTAGTCTCAGTCTTAAGCTATTTTAACACACAAACCACTTAATTTGTTTTAACTGAATTGGTGCATGTTCATCGTATTGGGATTGGGATTTGCTGCAAGACACAGAAAACCCAAAATAATATTGGCTTAAACATGACAAAATTTTTATTTTTTCTTATGTAAATTACATGATTAGATAAGCATTCTGGCAGCCCTGTGATCAACCAGGAAATAGTCTCTTTCTGTGTTTTGCCTCTGAATTCTCAACACTTTTACATCATAGTCCAAAAGGGTTGTTCCAGCTATAGACATCATGGATACGTTGTAGCCAGCTGGAAAGAGGAAGTGGTTGGAGGACATTTCTATTTTCATCCTGTTGGACAGAACTTAGTCATGAGGCCAAACCTTGCTGTAGGGCAGTATGGAAAATACCCTTTTTTTTTTTTTCCCCCATGATGACCATGTTACTAGCACAAAGTTAGAGGTTCTATTTTTAAGAAGGATGTAGAGAAAAAATATTGGGGAAGAACTAGTCTCTGCCATGGTCAGTACTATAGTGTTTGAACTAGTGTCATTTTTCTTTTTGATTAGACTCTCGTCAGTGAATTAAGACAAAGCAATCCATTTCCCCCACTTTCAGGTAGAACGTAAATTTGGAACTGAGATTCTTGAAGCATTTCATGGCAAGTATAAAATAGTTAATTATTTCAATTCTTCAAAGAGTGGGGCATCCATAAATATCCTGGGGAGAGTTGCTGGATTAATCAGCAGCCAACACGTATTTCTTTAGCAACAAATAATTGCCTGGCTCCGTTGCAAGTGCGCATATGTGTTAGAGGAACAAGATTAATATGTATGAAGCAAGTAGAAAACAATAAAAATTATATTTCTTTGACCTTTGCCAAACACTCTCATCACTTTATTAACCATTTATATGTATCCTATATCTTGTCTCTGAACTCTTTGAATATGTGGGCCACACATGATTCATCAGTTTGACATCTTCAGTACTCAACATCGTGGTTTTTTTTTAATGATTTATATCTTTATTTTAGAGAACTCACAATCATGAATGGGGGGAGGGGCAGAGGAAAAAATCTTTGAGCAGACCCCCGCTGAGCGTGGAGCCCGTTGTTGCGTGGCTCAATCCCATGACCTGTGAGATCGTGACCTGAGCTGAAATCAAGAGTTGGATAATTAACTGAGTGAGCCACCAGGTGCCCCTCAACATAGTGTTTGATACATAGAAGGTGCTCAATATGTGTTCCAAGTGGAATACAAGAAAGTAAGCTATAATTCAGCATCTCAAGTCCTAGCTCCAGAATCTTCTCTAAGTCCTCTCTTCCTTTATTCCTTATATCTAATTCATCAGCGAGTTTGGTTGTTGTAGCTCTAAAATTTATCTAGATTTCAGGTTCCTTTCTTCATCTCTATTCTTGGCACCCAGACTAAGCCGCCATTTTCCCTAACATTGGACTTCTGCAGTAGCCTTCTAATTGATTTTCCCGTTTTTATTCTTTTTTATAATCTATTTTTTCACAGTAGAGTTCTATATTAAACATATAAATTTAATAATATCACTGCCCTGCTTGAAAATAATTTCCAAGTATACATAGAATGAAACAGAAACTCCTTACAGTGATTTGGCCCCTGGGCACCTGTCCACCTTCATCTTTTACTACTTTGACTTTCTTTTTTCATTTTATTTTATTTATTTTATTTTTATTTTTTTATTATGTTATGTTAGTCACCGTACAGTACATCATTAGTTCTTGATGTAGTGTTCCATGATGCATTGTTTGCGTATAATACCCAGTGCTCCATGCAATACTACTTTGACTTTCTTTCAGTTTCAAGAACATGCCTAGTCCATTTGCACAGTAAGACCTTGCACTTGTGCTTCCCTCTGTCTGGAATGCTCTTACTGTATATGTGTGTATGTCAGGATGGCTCTTAGGTCACTTTTTCATTGAACCCATTTTGTGACCACACAATTTATTTAGCCACACCTCCAATTCAATTTCTGTCATGTCACTTTTATCTTTTTTCTCACAATATTTATCACTGTTTGAAATAATGTTATTTATTCATTTGTCCATTACTTCTGTCCCTTTACTAAAAATAGGCTCCATAAGACCAAAAACTTATCTCTCTTGTTCAGTGCTGCATCCCTGATACCTAGGAAAAGTGCTTGGTATACAGTAGGTCTTTAATGGACATTAATTGAATGGGTGTTGAATGACTTAGAATGCATTGGACATTTCTTTTTTTTTTTTTTTAAAGATTTTATTTATTCGGGACGCCTGGGTGGCTCAGTCATTAGGCATCTGCCTTCGGCTCAGGTCATGATCCCGGGGTCCTGGGATCGAGCCCCACGTCGGGCTCCATGCCCTGTGGGAGGCCTGCTTCTCCCTCTCCCACTCCCCTTGCATGAGAGAGCATGACCTGAGCCGAAGGCAGACACTAAACAACTGAGCCACCCAGGTGCCCCAGCATTGGACATTTCTTATAGTATTGCCTATGTTTTCATGGTTTGGGTTCCCTTGGATGAAGTCTCTGATATGGCATTTAGACTATAGGAATTTATTTAGGAATTGTTTATTTAGGAATACCCTTTGGATCAATACCTGTGGAAGGGAAAGGAAGGAAGTAGTAATGGACAGAGGAAGAATTGAGCTATAGTTCAACAGTAGCCTCAGTTAACCCCACAGGGAAATCTGGAACAAGAAAGTCCTTCAGAATTTTCCTGAGTTGGGGCAGAATGTCCAGGTCCTTACCCCTTCATCAGTCATTTATTAGATGTGGGCTGCTCTAAGAACCATCATGACTTTGGACAAGATGGCTCTTCGCAATTGAGGTAATCTTTGAAGGGACTAATACCTGTCTGCACAGTTGCTTCAGCAACCAGAAATTAGATATTTCATTTGAGTACATCACGGTGTCTACTGCTTGTTGTCTTAGATTCACTTTTTCAAATATGTTTTGTTTGCAGATTCTTTTTTCAGGATTCTTATAGCCCTCTCTTCCTGGAGGGAATACAGAAATAAAAGGTTGTTGGTAAAAATTACAGCTCCCACAACTGTAGATGATCTCAGGGCTTTCACTGATGCTCATCATTTCCCCTCCACAGTCAATTCTAGATTTCTTTCCACCTTAGTATTTCTAGTGTTCTTGGTGTCTTACTTGGGGATCCATATCCTCTCCCCCCAGGGGGGACTTTGGTGATATTTCAATGTGTTCACCTCTGTGTGTATTCTTTCTAAATATTCCACTCCTTTTAAAATTGTGATAAAGTGTCTCAGTGGTTAGGTAAGGTCATGTTTGCCCTTTAGCAGGCAGAATAAAATCACCTGAAAGTGTTTTCTTCACACCATGGCAGCAGGTGCAGCCTTGGAATTGAAAATCTAAATGTGTCATTGAAACAAATTAATGGTTAATGAATTTTTTATAGAAATGTTTTCAGGTGCTGGAAGAACTACCCATGGCCCCTTTCCCAGCATAATAAGTCAGGGAGAAAATATCCAAACTCTAAACCAGCACTGACAAAATCTGCAAAGCTGAATTTGAGACGTTATTTAAACTCTGACCCTAAGGAAGGCAGAATACCTCAAACAGGCTTTCACTCACATGTTTCTAAATGCTTAAAAATTTGCTACTCCTGGTCTCTAGTTGCTTTTTGCTATTTGAAAATTATGACTTTTCCTTATAGAAATTTTCCCCATTTGTATTTGGAGATTATTGTGTTGCACTTTTGCGTGTGCATGTGATGTATAGAGAGCTTGGACAAGCTCTTCTTTTCTGGGTGTCAGCATCATATAAGCCATGGGAACAGCCAGGGTTACTTAATCAGCCACTTTTTGCTGCTAGTCGCCAAAAGGAAAAGTGGGCCCATGGACAGACTCAGGACCACCTTAAGGCAGCTTGTATCACATCCTAAATCCCATGTACTTTTTTGTTCGGATCCCATACATTTTCCAAAGTTTCCAGCGAGGACTTTTTGCACTGTGTCTCCCAGCCTACCCCACTCCCATCACTGGACACCAGTGGCCTGGATTTCAGAGTTCCTGGCCCATGTCTTTCCTTCCTCCTTTCCTACATATACTTACTCATATCCTCCTAATAAGAGTAATAAGCACAAATATTGAGTCCTTATTGTGTTTAGTTACTTTGCAGCACCTTACATGTGTTTACTCATTTAATCCTCACTGCAACTGAACGAGGTAGGTAGCACTGATCTCATTTTATAGATGAGGCAACTATGATAGAGGGAGTTTATATAACTTACCTATGACCATTTATGCACTCAGAAATATGCTCTGAGCACTTTCTAACTTCCAGGAACAACTCTGGACACTGGGGATATGCTTGTGAACAAAGCAGATGATAGTTAATGTCCTAATGTATCTTATATTCCGGTATATACATCTGGGGATAGACAATAAGCAGAAAAATCAAATTTATTGCAAGAGGAAAATAATTGAGGGAAGGCGTATCAAGGCCTGGGATGGAGGGTGTGGTTACAGTATTAAATAGGGGTAGGCTAGGCCTCATTTCTAATTATATTTTAGCAATACTTGAGTCATGGAAGGAACTATGTAGATATGTGTGATAAGAGTTTTCCAGGTAGAGTAAATAGAAAGTACAAAGAAGCTGAGGTAGAATCTTGCTTAGTTTATTGAGGGAAGAGCAAGGAGGCCACCATAGTTAGCATGGAGAGAGTTAGATGAAGACTAGTGGGAGATAAGGTCAGAGGGATAGTAGTGAGGTCATAGGGCCCTTAGTAGCCTCTTGTAAAGATTTTAGCTTTTACCTGCATGAGAAAGTCATAGGAGGGTTTTGAGCTGAGGAAGATATGACCTGGTGTACATTTTAATAAGATCCTTAGCTACTGTGTTGAGAACTGACTATAGGGGGTCAGTGACAAGAGCAGGTAGGTCAGTTGGAGGCTATCATAAATAATTCTTGTAAGAAATGATGGTGACTTAGACCAGAGTGATGATGGTATAGGACTGGAGAAGAGGTTGAATTTTGGAGATATTATTAAAGTAGACCAGTGGAATTTGCTACCCAAAGGGATTGGGATATGAAAAAAAGGTAGGAGTCAAAAATGACCTCAGTGTTTTTAGCCTCAACAGTTGGGAATTTCTAACAACTGAAATGGAAATGATGGTGGGATGAGCAGGTTTGAGAAAGAAGAGCCAGAGTTTGGTTTTGGGTGTGTTAGGTTTTAGAGGCCTATCAGATTGTGAAGTTGGAGGTATTATGGAAGTGGTTGCATATACACATATGGAGTTCAGGGGAGGTGCACTGAGTAGAATTATAAATTTGGGAGGTATAAGTGATTCAACGTGATGAGACTAAAAGAGTTCAGCAAGGGTGTGTATATATAGAAGGAGAGGAGAAGAAAGTTCAGAAGTGAGTCCTGGGGCATTTAAGTGTATAGAAATGGGAAGAGGAAGGAGAGCCAAAATGGGAAACTAAGAAGGAGAAATCAGTGAGGAAGGAGGAAAACCACGAGTGTGTTGCCCTGAAATCCAGGAAAGAAGGTATTTCAAGTTTGAGAGATATAATGTTAAATACTACTGATAGTCAAATAAGGTGAAGACTGATAATTTACCATTGGATTAGCAACAGAGTATACTTGACCTTGACAAGGGTAGTGTTGTGAATTGATGACGGTAGAAGCTTACCTGGTGCAGATTTTAGGGAATCCATACAGATAGGAAGTGATATGGATTCACAGGTATTAACTCAGGCCGGCATGTTCAGAGCTCATGCTCTTAATCATTATCAGGTGTATTTTTTCTTTTTTAAAAGATTTTATTTATTTATTTGATAGCACACAAGTTGGCAGAGCGGCTGGCAGAGGGAGAAAGAGAAGCAGGTTCCCTGCTGAGCAGGGTGCCTGATGTGGGGCTCAATCCCAGTACTCTGGGATCATGCATGACCCAAGCTGAAGGTGGACGCTTAACCAACTGAGACACCCAGGTACCCCCAGGTGTATTTTTTTCAACAGATTATGTCAGGCCCTTTTCTCATAAAGATTTTCCTATGTCCATTGTCCTCAAATGAGATGAGAGTCATTGTCTTAATGTTTTAGTAATATTGGAAACTTCAGCCACCATTAAAAGCCAGTGTGGCCCACAGCTAACCTAATACTCAGTGGTGAAAAGCCAAATGTTTTTCCTATAAGATCAGGAACAAGGATGCCCACTCATTTTGATTCAGCATAGTTTTGGAAGTCCTTTTCACAGTGATTAGGCATGAAAAAGAAATAAAAGGCATCCAAAGCAGAAAGAATGACAGATGACATGGTATTATATACAGAAAACTATAGATTCCACCAAAAATCTATTAGAACTAATAAATGAATTCAGTAAAGTCACAGGATACAAAATTAGCATACAGAAATCATTTGCATTTCTGTATACTTTAATAATGAGCTATCAGAAAGACGAATTAAGAAAATGATCCCATTTACAATTGCATCAAAAGGAATAAAATATCCAGGCATAAATTAGCCAAGGAGATGAAGGATTTGTACTCTGAAAATCCTAAGGCATTGAGTAAAAATACTGGAGAGAACACAAATAAATGGGAGGATATACATGCTCATAGATTGGAAAAATTAGTATTGTTAAAATGTCCATACTACCCGGATTCAATGCATTTCTCATCAAAGTACCAGTAGCATTTTTCATAGAACTAGGACAAAGCATCTTACAATTTGTGTAGCACCACCAAAGACCCCGAAAAGCCAAAGCCATCTTGAGAAAGAAGAACAAAGCTAGGAGGTATAATTTTTCTTGAATTCAAATAATCCTACTAAAAGGTGTGGTGCTGGTTGGAAAACAGACATATAGATCAATGGAATAGAATATGGTGCCTAGCAATAAATCCACACATATCTGGTCAATTAATCTATGACAAAGAGTCAAGAATATACAATGAGGAAAAATACTTTTCAGTAAATGGTGCTGGGAAAAGTAGACAGCTACATGCAAAAGAATGAAAATAGAGTACTATCTTATATATAAAAATAAATTAAAAATTGATCAAAGTCTCAAGTGTAAGATCTGAGACCATAAAATAAATTCTACATGGATTATAGTCTTGAGTGTAAGTCTTGAAACTATAAAACTCCTAAGTAACAGAACATAGGCAGTAAGCTCCTAAGACATTGGTCTTAGCAATAATTTCTTAGACCGGCTTCTGCAGGCCAGGGCAACAAAAGCTCATATAAGCAAATGGGATTATATCAAACTAAAAACACTTTGCACAGTGAAGGAAATCATCAAGAAAATGAACAGGCAACCTAGTGGATGGGGGAGGATATTTGTTAATGATATATCTGATAAGGGGTTAGTATCCAAAATATATAAAGAACTTAGACAACTTAATATCAAAAAAGAAACAACTCAATTAGAAAATGGGTAGAGGCCTTGAATAGACATTTTTTGAAAGAAGACCTACAGATGAACACCAGAGACATGAATTGATGCTCAGCATCACCAATCGTTAGGATAATGCACATCAAAATCACAATGAGATATCACCTCATGCCTGTCATTATGGCTAGTGTCAAAAAGACAAGAAATATCAAGTGTTGGTGAAGATGTGTGGAGTAAAGGGAAGCTTTGTACACTGTTAGTGGGAACGTAAACTGGTGCAGCCACTGTGGCAAACAGTATGGAGGGTCCCTCCAAAATTCAAGATAGAACTACCCTATGATCCAGAGAATCCAATTTTGGGTATTTATCTCAAGGAAATGAAAATACTAATTCAAAGTGATATGCACCCCTATGTTCGTTGCAGGATAATTTATAATAGCCAATATATGAAAGCAATGTTACTGTCAATCCGTAGATGCATGGATAAAGAAGATATGTTGTATATGTGTGTACACACACACACACACACACACACACACACACACACTGGAAGATTACTCAGCCATAGGAAATAATGAAATCTTGACATTTGTGACAACATCGATAAACCTAGAGGGTACTATGCTAAGTGAAGTAAGATAGAGGAATACAAATAGTGTATGATTTCACTTAATATGTGGAATCTAAAATATAAAGAAATGAGCAAAACAGAAACAGACTCATAGATACATGAAACGTAATAATAAATATACAGTTGAACCTTTCCAAATGTCACACTGTCTATGAGAGAAAGCACTCTGCAGAACAAAGTTTTATTCTATATGTTGTATCTTCCAAAGTAATTTATAAATAGCTCTTGGTTATGTGCCCAGAGTTTTACTTCTTCGTGTTCTAAGTGCTTAATAAATCCCCTTTTGCCAGTTAGAGGACAATACACCTTTGAACAGAGGTTGTGCTCTCCAAAACACATTTTGGGTATATGTTCTGTCATGGTAATAGACTTTTCCAGAATGTGATACTCATCATTTTTTTTTTGTTTTGAATTTGAATTATAAAAATTTTGTCATGTTTATATAGTTAAAGAACATATAGAAGTTGAATTTATGTTTCTCAATTATATACCTGATTTATATAATATTTTATTTCATGTATTTTAATCTTCTGGATGATTACAAAATTGTGTTTCTTTAGGTTGTTGGTGTTTCACTGCAATGCGCACATGTTGAGTAGAGGTGGAGATGTGCTTTTGAACTTGCTGATTCTTTGCTATGGTCTCTGAACAAAATCTGAAGTACTGCATGTTTTTTAATGTATCCAAATGCCACAGCCTGTCCTTGATTTACAGTTTATGTCAGTGCATGAAGGTTATTCATATACATGTGCAGTAGCAGGTAATGGAGTGTCAATCTCAGCAGATGCCAATTAGAAATTCCTGGGCCGGCTGGGCCCTAAAGGCATCCGATCTTGCATAATATAAAATTGTAATCAGTTGGATGGATCAACCCAAGTTCCGGAGCCATAAATCTAGTTAGAAATGCCTTCTCAGTACCAGATGGCCACTTCTGGAAAGGGAATGGAGAAACTCCTTCTGAGATGACCAGAGAGCAGTCTAAAGTCCTCCTGAAGAAGATGTTAGTTAATGTGATTCATAGAATCCCCAGGAGATAATAATGACAGAAAAATTGATGTCTTTAAACTAGCATCTGTAAAATTATTGGTAATCAGCAGTGACTTTATACACATCGGGGGTTAATGGAAACTATGAAAGAAAACTTCCTGCCCTCTAAACCTCTCTCTCCACTGTGGTTCATTTGATGCCTGCACTGTTGTCAGTGTTGAGTCATGACTTGGGTGGTTGGGTTACTGCTGCTTTTGGGAATTTAGTTGATTATGTATATAGTGCTGGGAAGGGCAACACTTAGGAACATTATCAGTCGTGGCTGCCTTTGCATGGAGGTTTTTGTTGCTGTTGTTTTTAATTAGACATGTATTTTGGCGACCAGGTATAGGACGTCTGAGGAAATGTGACACTGAAGAGGGACTTATTCTGGAACAAGAAGAGTATGTCTCAGCGTTCATATTACTCAGCACTGGCAGCATCTGCATAGAGTAGTAGAAATAGCCCTAGACTGGAGTTGGAAAACTGCATTTTCTTTCAAGTTCCATTTCTGCCAATAATTAGCATTATGACCTCAAGCAAATCTCCTTGTTCCTTTTTGAAAAATGAGTGAATTTAGACTAGGAAGAACTGTGCCAAGGAATGTGTTAAAAATGCAGACTTTTTGGTTGTCCTTCATTTCTTTATCCTTTGAGTCAGTAAGTTTAGATGAGGCCAGGGAATCTTGGTATTAAGAAGTAACTTGAAGGGTCTATATAGTTTAAGGATCATTGTTTGAGAAACTAGATTCGATGATTTCTGAGGTCTTTTCCAGCTCTAAAAATTATTTCTTTTTTTTTTTTTTTAAAGATTTTATTTATTTATTTGAGAGAGAGAGAATGAGAGACAGAGAGCACGAGAGGGAAGAGGGTCAGAGGGAGAAGCAGACTCCCCGCCGAGCAGGGACCCTGATGTGGGACTCGATCCCGGGACTCCAGGGTCACGACCTGAGCCGAAGGCAGTCGCCCAACCGACTGAGCCACCCAGGCGCCCCTCTAAAAATTATTTCTGGTGGCCTTACCTTTGTTTTGTAACAAACCATTTGTATGCCTTCCTTTTCCATCTCTCTTTCACTTTCTTTGTTCCTATTCCTCCCTCTCCTCCCACCTTTTCCCCTTGGCCCACGCCCTCATCCACAAGGCATTATTTGGCTCCGGCAAGGATGGGAATGATCCAGTCAGTGAACACTGACTCTGAAAGTACTTACCACATGGGCTCTATCTTGGCACTTGGTGAGAGACAGGGACAGCTAAGCCACATTCCTTGTTCTTGGGTGGAGAAACACTATATTCATTTCCTAGTCATGTGAGACACATGGGATGCACGTTTTGAGAGAGCTCTAAACTCCGTGGGGTGGGGTGAGTCACAGAGGAGCAGATGTCTGGTTGAGGGACTTCTGATGTGTTGTGTACTAAATGCTCCTGGTTTTATATCTTCTGACTTGTTATCTGATTTGTGATTTTCTAACTTGTATTTGGAAGGTCTGATCGAACACAAGTAGTGAGAGATGCTACTGAGGTGGCCATTCAGATCAGTTGTAGACCCATTTGTTCTCCATCTGGCTGCACATTCGAATCCCCTGGGTGGCCTATAAGAATTAACACCTTGACCATGCTGTACACTAATTACATTCAAGTCTCTGAGAGTGGTTGTTGGCATCAGCTTCTTTTAAAATATACCAGGTGAATGTAACGTGCAACCAATGTTGAGAACCACTGCTATAGAGTTTACTTGTAGAAATGAGAGAAATAATAAGACTAATTTTTTTTTTTAAGATTTTATTTATTTGACAGAGAGAGCACAAGCAGCGGGAGCAGTGGACAGAGGGAGAAGCAGGCTCCCCACTGAGCAAGGACCCTGATGCGGGACTTGATCCTAGGACTCGGGGATCGTGATCCGAACCAAAGGTGCCGCTTAACCGACTGAGCCACCAAGGCATCCCAAATAAGACTTAAATGAGTCGTCTTCTTGTATGTTGCCAAGCTGCGGACTAGTACTGTCCTGGTAAAATAGGCCTGAGAGTTTGTTTTCCATGTTCCCTCCCTCCCTCTGTCCTGAACTGTGGGTTATAACCTTACTTAGAAAGCATGTGCCTATAATGCCAGCTTCCCTGTATATACCTAGGCTCTCTTGCCTGGGTGTCCTTTTACCTAGGCTCCGTTCTCTGTTCCCACCAGTGGTATATAATACTCAGTTTTAGTGTTTGAATGATATGGATCTGCTTTAAAGCAATCAAGAGGGTTTTGGCCTTTATTGTAGGTGCAGGCCTTGAGTCCACTTGCTGATAGCTTTTGCATGTCCTCTGAATTCCAGCAATAAAAACTGAACATGGAGAGTTCATATGGCTGCAGCTGGCAAGGGTGGTTCTGGAAGTGGCTGTTTTGCAGGAACACCAGGTATGCCGTCGCAGGGCTGTCAACCAGTTCCAAGCCAGTGGTGAAGCCTGAAGTGGACCCTCTGGAAAAAGAAGCTTTTGATCCAGTGTTCACCAACCATCTGGAGCTCATAGCTGTAGCCAGGAGAGAGCAGGATTGGGGGACAACGTGGCCCTCTCCTGAGTTGCGAGTTATAAAGACTCAGTATCATGTAGTAGCACTTGTTGAAAATTGCAGCGGCTAGGTTGTGGTTTCAGCATCCACTCAGAATGGGCTCTTAAAAAGCACCGTTACAGCACCAAAAATGTGGTGGCCTGTGAGAGTAAAGGATGAGTCCTGGCAGAAGGATCCTTAGAGGCAGGAATCAGCTTCATGGTCTACCAACCCACGCCCTGGGAGGCAGCCTCAGACTCCATGAAATGAGTACAGAGGGCCCTGGCAGAAGGTGGTGTGGTTCTGCAGGAGCCTCAGAGAATCTATGAATGAAATAGAAGCATTGTTCTGAATGTGTAAATATAAAGCTTTGAGCTGTTATGTCCTTCAGGCGAGAGCATCTGAAGAACAGCCAGCTTGGAAGTTTTATACAATCATGTAACAGTGGAATGTTATTACAAGTTAAGGTCATTCCCTCCTCCTCTTGAGAGAGAGAGAGAGAGAGAGAGAGAGAGAGAGAGAGAATGTATGTGTATATGTGTGTGTGTGTGTGTGTGTGTGTGTGTTTTAAGGAAGGGCTAAATTCCTCCTTCCTCCTTTTTCTTGGACCTGAGAGAAGTATCTGAGAAAAGCTGTTGCCAATTATAATTAACTTTTGAAAGACAAATTAAATGCTGTTTATAAGTTAAAGAATAAATGCATATTATGAACAAGAGAGAAACCCCCAAATATGTGAAATGGGAATCTTCTCTGATTTAGCTTGAGTCTCGATTCATTTTCTTCTAATGCTCATTTCTAGTTACCCACTGAGCCACTGTGGTCTATACTGATTGGTATCCTTTTGTATGTTGCTATCGAGCATGCCCCTTTATATCTTGTCTTTGGGAACAACAGAATCTCTTGCGTGCTCAGTTTCTTTGCTTGCTCCCAGCAGTGAAGTGGTCAGAAGATTTTCTTTCCTTTCTGGTAAAGATTATGTAAACAGCTTGCATTTCACAACGAGCTTTTGAATCCATTCTTTCATTTATTTGATCCCAACAGCAAATCTGTACAGTAGTCCTGGGCTGAGGTATTAGCACTTTTTTTTAGAGACAGGAGATTGAACGGCAGAAGGATTGTTACTTGCCCCACATTTTTGTATTCAGAACTCAATCTATTTTCTGCCAAGCACATATCATTCCTCCATATCATTCATATTATTTGTTTATTTGCTTGATTATCATCTGTCTTCACTGCCACTAGAATGCAAATTAAATATTAATAGGGGTCTTACCTGTCATGTTCAGGTCTATATCCCCAGAGAATGGGTCAGTGCATGGCCGTATCGTAAATGCTTTGTTGAATCTTGAAGACTCAGTCTTCATGTTACAAGTCCTGTGGTCTTTTTAATTCTCTGTGGCCACTCTTCTTTTGCCAGTGTTCCAAGAGATAGATGGAAAAATGCACAAATGGTCACGCAGCTAGTAATTAATGAAGACTGCACCAGAACCCGGGTTGTTTACTTCTCAGTAGATTTGTGTTACTTTATTTTATTTTTGGACACTGGCCGACCCATGCAATGCTGTGTTTTAGAAAGATCCTTGAACGTGGCTCTGCATGATCTAAGGCCACTGAAAGAGCCAACCATCTTGCAAAGTTCTGGAGTGGGAAAAGTTCATCCTCTTTGTCTATATATGCAACCCCCTTTCTACCTCGAGCTGAATCTCACTTAGTCTGTGTTCTCTCGTGGCTTAGTGCCCCCACCCTGGGCCTCATCATGGCCTGCACCTCAGTGTTCAAGATCTTTCCATATCCCTGCTCTCACATTTTCTCTATCCTTTGACCCACTCTCAGTGGACACTGATGTCAGTTGCTCCCTGGATGGGGTCACCTTACCTCTTTGAGTCTCAATTTTCTTAACAAATAACAAGGATAATATTTCCTTCTCAAAGTATCAATGTGTACATTATAAAGCATTTTACAAATTATGTTTGTTATTAGGTTTTTCTAGGAATTTGCCTAATATAGCAAACAAGTTCCTTTAGGCCCCCCAAGGTTTTTGGTAACGGTTTTGAGTTACCTTTTCTGGGTTACCCAGTTAAATTTTAACAAGGATATTCAATACCTTTAACCTAAAAGAGTAATTCCTGGGATGGGAATTTTAAGAATTGTGGCAGGTCTGTGAGGGACAGATTTTTATGTGGGGGTGGAAGAAGGAGAGGTTTTTAGGTCTTTCCTGTGCACTTTCTTTCTTTGCAATGTGGTTTACCTTAACTCTTTGTTCCTCCTTTGTAACTTCTACCTCTGCTGAGTCAAGGATAGTGGTCAGGATTGTTAGTACTGTATGATGGCTGGTTTTGCCTGAAATGATCTGAAGTGATCCTAACTCTTTAGAGTCCATGTGATTTACTTCCAGAAAGATTCTCACTGTAACTCTCCCATTTTGGAGCTCATTAGGCAGCAGATCTCTACTGGTAAAGTTGAATTTGGACAAAGTGTTCCTTTGCTTGTTGGTGTTCTGTGATTGGGGGACCAATGCCAGCGGGGCTTAAATAGTGCACAGAAGCCTGCATTTGACAAAGTTGGGGCCAAACCAGCCGCTGTCTGTTTCATATGGAAACTTGCCCCAAGGGGACCTTTTGTCAAAATCTGTCAACAGAAGGCTTTTGCAGAGTTCTGAGACCCTGAGGTTGGTGTCTTTCTAGGCATTTTTCTTGTCAGAGCCGTCATTCCAGAAAATTATAGAGTGTGGATTGAAACTAAGATTATAGGTTTAAACAGCCCTTGCCTCTCTCCAACTAGGGACAGCCTAAGCAATGCCCAGAAGCTAAATTTGGTCTCAGTCATTATGAAAATTGAAAGTAATGCTTTACAATTAAGAGTTTAAAAACAGCCTTTAATTTAGCTTTCATAAAACACTGATGGGGAGGGTGTGATGGCTAAGGGCTCCAGGGGGGCCTGTATTAAAGATGAGTAGAGGCTTTGAAAGCTTTGTTACTAGTTTGAATGTGGTTCAAGGGTCTTGGCAATCTCAGGGCATTGAGATTGGTTGGTTGTTTCTCGTCCTGTGAAATGCAGTATTCAACATCTTTGTAGCCAGAATCCTGAGAATTACTGCCTAGAAAGGCAAAATGGATGCTAGGATTCTAGATAGGTAAGGTGGATTTTAAATAAATGGACCTTAGAAATAAAGAAGTAAAAGAGATTGAATTTAAGAGATAGGGATATTTTGGAAGGACTGAGGAAATTGAAAATAAAGATAGAAACCTGTGTTTTAGCCTGAAATGTAAAAAGAAACAAATAGTTAACATGGAGTGCAGATGGGACCAAATTGGAAAAGAAAAGCACAACACGACAAAACAAAATATTGGACGATGTCCTATAACTCCCCATTCAGAGGAAGAATCTTAGCTGCACAAGAAGTAGTAGAAATCCTGGACTTCCTAATCTCTCCCTCATTTGGAAGAACCAGGGCTAACAGGGAACTTAGCAAGACTCGGTGATGTAGAGACCATCCTTCTGAGGAGGTGTTTGTCTGAGTCTGGTGAGCAGTGGAGAAGTTTAACAAAAGAGAGGAAGCATTGTCACAGTTGCTTAGAGAGCGTATGTGTGTGTGTTTGGGATGGAGGGAGAAAGAAGAAAGTTAAAGCATCTAAAATCCCGCCACCCTAAGATAACCGCTTTAGGATATTCACCCTTTTGTATGCTTCACAATGTGTATATACATATATTAATTTCCATAGATGGCATCAGAGTCTAAATGCTTGCTTTATTGTTAAGGGTATCTTTTGAGGGACTTTTGTCTCCCCTCTTCTTCTCTTCCTTCACATTACCCTTCCCCATGATACCCAAAGTTAAGAGCCTGGTAGATATCATTCTGTACATTCCTCTACATTTACTTCATCTGATTCAAATACACACAGGTTTTATTTGGTCAATATTTTATTAAATTGGTTATAATAGTATACATTTTTCTTATTTATTTATTTATCAATCTAGTGGATTTGAGGAGATTTCCACATTTCTCTTAATGGCAGTATAATAGCTTCGAATATGAATGTATCAGACTTTATTCAGTCACTTCCATATTAATGGGCATTCGTTGTACTTCCAGCTTTTTTGCCATCACCATTTGTTTTGCAGTTACAATTCTTGTATTGGTTTAAGCCACAAGAAATAACTGGTTTTGTAGACCAAAACAGCCAACCAGCAACAAAAAAATTATACTAGCTTATAGTAAATAGTGTTCAGGTTTGAGAATGTGGAAAATAAAATCACTTTTGGGTTCAAACTTAAGCTCTCTTAGAATGTAGAGCAAAAGAGCAAGGAGAGATACAAAGAATGAGAAAATCAATAATAAATATAATGGACCAGTGAATGCAGAACCACTATGTGGCTAATCTACGTATCTCAGGAGGCAAGAATAAATGCATTAGAAGTAATAATAGAAGAAAACATTTCTGAAATAGAGAAATAGCTGAATCTGTAGATCAAAATGGATCACTAGGTACCTGTCAAACTAAGAAGATGTGACTGACATCTAAATAATCCTGGTGGGGGCACCGGGGTGGCACAGTCAGTTAAGTGTTGGACTCTTGGTTTCAGCTTAGGTCATGATCTCAAGAGTCCTGGGATCCAGTCCCGTGTCCCTCTCTGTGCTCAGTGGGGAGTCGGCTTGTCCCTCACCCTCACTCCTCCCTTCCTCTCTCTCTCTTTCAAAAATAAAGAAATCTTTAAAAAAAAAAATTCCGGTGAATGTCCTGAATTAAGAATAGGAAAAAAAAAATTAAGCACCCAGTCAAAAAAGAGAAACAAGAAAAAACCAAAAATAGACAGGTCACCTCAAAACTTTTTTTATTTTAATTTTTTATTGTTATGTTAATCACCGTACATCGTTAGCTTTTGATGTAGTGTTCCATGATTCATTGTTTGTGCATAACACCCAGTGCTCCACGCAGAACGTGCCCTCTTTAATACCCATCACCAGGCTAACCCATCCCCCCACCCCCCACCACTCCAGCAACCCTCAGTTTGTTTCCTGAGATTAAGAATTCCTCATATCAGTGAGGTCATATGATAACCTCAAAATTTTTTAAAAAGATTTTATTTATTTGAGATAAAGAGAGAGTGAGAGGGAGAGAGCACAAGCCAGGGTGCAGAAGGAGAGAGAGAAGCAGGCTCTCCGCTGAGCAGGGAGCCCAACTTGGGGCTCGATCCCAGGACCCTGGGATCATGACCGGAGCCAAAGGCAGATGCTTAACGACTGAGCCACCCAGGCGCTGCAGGTCACCTCAAAATTTTAAAAAGTATAAGATTTAGGCATTTTGGTATTATAATAAATGCAATAAGACAATAGAGCAGCATTTACATATTTGATAGGAAAATATTTTGAGCAAGGCGTTCTCTACCCAGACAATGCAATAAAATATACTTTCAGAAATACCATAGCTCAGAAAATATACCCCGTGTGGAATCCGTAGAAAAGGAGGGGGGCAACTCAAAATAGATAAGCAAGGCATCTGGAAAATAATGAAAAAATAAAGGTCTTAAGACTAGGACTTCGGTATAAATAGTTTGATGCATACATTTAATTCATTTAAACAATTATTTAAATGATGTTATAGATGAGGTTATAAAAACATATTAATAATCCTTGAAAGAGTAGATAATATTGTTTCAAACATTGTCAATATAAAATTGCATCTATAATATTATATACTATGCTCCCATTACCTGGGAGATCGAGATGGGGTAGGAAAGTGCAGGAGGAATTAGTTTCAAGGAGATACATAGATTTATATTTTTGCTGGGGGGAGGGGCAGAGGGCGAGAGAGAACCCTAAGCTGGCTCCTCGCCCAGTACAGAGCTCGACATGGGGCTCCATCTCACCACCCTGAGATGATGACCTGAGCCGAAATGAAGAGTCTGACACTTAATCGACAGATCCACCCAGGCGCCCTATAGTTTCATGTATTTTAAATTTAAGGGTAACCACGTGCAGAAATAAAAGCAGAAAGTATACTTTCCAATTTACTAAAGTAGGAAAAAAATCAAAGATAATCCATATTAAAAAAAGGAAATAGGAAGAAAGCATAATTCAAATAGAACAACATAAGTAAGACCAAGCAATGCCAGTAAATGTGTGAGTTAAACATTTCTGTTATAAGACAACGATACCCAGAGTGAATTAGGAAAAAAAAACCTTTGTAGTTCTGTGGTTTACAAAAGACACGTGTAAAAGTTATGCTTAAAGGTGAAAGGTAAGATGACCTATATCAGCAATTGAAAGCACAAAGAAAGCATGATATCAATTGACAAAGTAAAATCTAAAGTAAATTCCTTCATGAGTTAAAGCCATTCATGTATTATTAATTTAGCCTTGCTCTAATAGTGTAGTTAGTAGCTCCATGTGGCTGTTTGAATTGAAATTTAATCTAATGAAAATAAAGTTTAATTTAAAAATTCTGTTCCTCAGTAATAATAGCCACATATCAAAGTGCTCAGTGGCCACATCTGTTCAAGTGCTTAATAGCCAGTATATTGGACATCACTGGCCTAGAACATGTCCATCATCTCTGTTCCATTTGACAGTCCTGGTAAGGAATTAAAAAAAAAAAAACGGAAGTATAATAAAAGTGTAATATTTATAAATCCTTATGCATAAAATAAGATTCATTTCAAAATGATAATTGAATACTGCCAGATACAAGGAGAAACTGACAGTATGCCAATGGGAAAGGGGGGGGTTTAACATCCTGTAAAAATACATAATATATGAAGCAATATAGAGGACCTGATTATTTTACTTAATAAAGATAATCAATTCATATGAAATTCTTTGTTTGAAAGAACTATATCTTATTTTGTAGTATCCATGGAACATTAAGGAAAAGTAGTTGTATTGGTCATGATGTAAACCCCAGTTCTAAAAGGCATACATAATACAGCATTCAGTAATATTTGCAATTAATAATAGACGTAGCAAATGGAAACCTTACTTACTTTCATGTAGGAAATGCAAAACTTTAATAAATTCTTGGTTTGAAGAGGAAAGCAAGAGCCACAGTTCACAATACTTGAAAAAATAACAGTCATAAGAATATATTGTGCCTTAATCTAAGAGGTATAGCCAAACTTTAATCAGAGGAAAATTCATAGCTTTACAAAGTTTGTTTCAGTAGATGTTCACCTTCTAAAGTTTCAACAATGTAAATATGAGGAAACAATAAGACTAAGAACAAATATTAATGAACTAATAAATAGGGAACCAGTGAATTCTCCTAATTCCTAAATGCTTTTTCTTAAAAAAAAAAAAAAAAGTTGGGTGTGGGGGACAATCCTAGCCTAATAAAAGTAAGAAAGGAGGAAAATTCATAAAATTAAAAATGAGAAGGGGAATATAATCATAAATATTGAGGAGATTTTTCAGAGTTATACAGAAGTCACGTATAATTCCATGCTTTTAATTTGAAGATTTCACTGACATAAATAACTTTCTGAAAACATAAATTATTAAAGTTTTTCAAGAAGTAGAAAGCTTTACAGATGAGATAAGAGATAGTACCTATGGGTATAACTTTAAAGATGGAGTGTGTCCTAACTTTTCATTTTTATCTTAAACATTAATTTTTAAATACTAATTTCATATTTATTTTTATTGTGTGTAAGATCATAATATAAAATTTGTCTTAATGATTTCTAAATGTATAATTCAGTACTGTTACATTCATTTACATTGTTATACAACAATTGCCAGAACTTTTTCATCTTTCAAAACTGAAACTCCATACCCATGAGAAGGTAGTGCTCCCCCTTCTGTATTTCCCCCATGTCCTCATAAATCTTTCGTTTTGCTTTCTGTTTCTATGAATTAGACTACTTCAGATACTTCATTTAAGTGCATCCATACAATATTTGTCTTTTAGTATTGGGCTTATTTCACTTTGTATAATAGTTTCCAGGTTTATCCATGTTGTATCATGTGGTAGGATTTCTTTCCTTTTTAAGGCTGAATAATATTCCATTGTGTGTAGTACATGGGAGATTTTCTTTATTTGTTCAACCATGAAGGGATATTTGGGTGACTTTTAAAATTTTTTAACATATTTTACTTACAAAAGTAGTATTTTATAAGGTTACACAGTTCTACAATTTGCTTTTTGATATACATAGGAGAACAACTTAATTAGGACAGTATATATTTTCAGTAATTAATGATTTGCAGAATATATATGTATCATTGTCAATGTAGACATTTTAGGACACTGGAAATCAAGAAAAGCATGTTTCAATCAAGTAGATGGGCCTGGGGACCCAGTATTCTTGATAAGGAGTTTCCCAGATCGTGATGTGTGATAGAATTTGTATAGGTACTAATTAGAATCACGATGGAAAGTGGACTCTTTTCATCCATTGCTTTATAAAGACCTACTTCATTAGGGAGCATTGTGAAATTTAAAGAAAAGTGAGCTGAATTTAAACCACATCTCAGCCACTTGGTTTGTATTAGAGTGGGAAGATCTCTTACTTCCCAAAGCCTTAATTTTTTTCACATTAAAAAAGGTGGGGCAGAAACGACCCAATTCACTTTTTCAACGTTGTGAGGTGGAGTCTGTGACCGTATGTTAAAAAATATATTTGATAGGGATGCCTGGGTGGCTCACTAGGTTAAGTATTGGACTCTTGGTTTCAGTTCAGGTCTTGATCTCAGGGTGGTGGGATCCAGCCCCACCTCGGGTTTCGCACACAGCTTGGAGTCTGCTGGAGATTCTCTCTCTCCCTCTCCCTCTGCCCCTCCTTCCCCCCCACCACGAATAAATAAAAAAATAAATAAAATCCTTAAAAATATATATATTTGATAAATATTAAATTTCGCTTACACTGTAACTTATCCCATAGATTTTTTTTTTGTTCCCAATGAGAATTTTGTGCCTTTTTCTCAACCAAATATTCATTGAGCTATAATTTACAAAGAGTGAACTGTACATATTTAGCTTGTACAGTGTGATGAGTTTTGACCTGTTCATGGACCTGTGAAATCTGGGTAGGGAATGTTTCTCTAACTCCACGAAGTTTCCTTGTGCCTCTTTGCAGTTCATGTGTTCCTTTACCCCTGCCTCCCGGTAACTGTTGGTTTACTTTTTATCATTGCACGTTAGTCTGCCTTTTTAAGCATTTTAAATAAATCTTATGGTATGTTCTCAGTTCCCTTTGAAACAACCTAGGAAACCCTATCCCTTAACTCCCCCACTTTTTTGGCCTGGAGCTTCCAAAATAAGGGAGTTGGGGAGCATGATCAGGGAGAGAAAAGACTAGCAAAAGGAATTTTTATATTACAACTGTCTACCCTGAACTTGAAGGAAGGATTTGATTTCAGTAAAGTTAAGGATTTTTCATTAACACAGGAAAAGGAGCTTGGAGTTTGCTCAAAAAATAAAAAAAACCTATGATCCAGCAATTTCCCTTCTTGCTGTTTATTTGAAGGAAAAGAAATGACTATTGTGAAGAGCTATCTGCACCCCTGTATTCATTCCATAGTTATTTACAATAGCTATGACATGGAAACAACCTCAATGCCCATCACTGGATAAATGGATAATGAGAATGTGGTGTATTTACACAATAGAATATTATTCAACCATGAAAAGAAGGAAATCCTGCCATTTGTGACAACATGGATGGACCTTGAAGGCTTTATGCTATTTCTGACAAAGACAAATATTGTATGATCTCACTGATATGTGGAGTCTAAAAAGAATAAACTCATAGAAATAGCAAATTGGTGGTTGTCAGAGGCAGAGGTTAGGGGTTAGGAATTGGGTGAAGGTGGTCAAAAGGTAGAATCTTCCAGTAATACAATAAAGAAGTCCTGGGAATGTCATGTACCTCATGGTGACTATGGTTAATAGTACTGTGCTGAGAGTAGAACTTAAAAATTCTCACCATAAGAAGAAAAAATTTTTAACTGTATGAACTGATGGTTGCTAACTATGGCAGTTATTTTGCACTATTTACATAAATGAAATCATGTTGCACGCTTGAAACTGTTATATGCAGTGTTACATGTCAATTATATCTCAGTAAAACTGGAAAAAATAAAACTAATTTTTTTTCTTTTTAGTTATATATAAATTATGTAACTGTAATAGAATTGTTGAAAAGTCTTAGTGGCTAAGTGTGCTTCTTTTAAAAAATGGTGGACACTACATATTTTGGTAGAGCCAAATGTAACACTAGTGATGCTAATAGGTAAATTTTTAAGTTATTAGCTTGGGATCTATTTCTGTTCTGATTGTAACCAAAAATTGGTGATGATTCAGTCTCATTTGTTCTTTTTGTTGTTGTGGAGATATAATTGCCACGTTTCCAGTCATAGTGTGGATCCCAAACCAGGTACCAGGTGTACATTATGTATCTTTATGTTTACTTTAAACATGCTGAAAGCCTAGTTTGTTATGATCCATTGCCTTGGGATTATAGAATAACATTCCTAATCAGTGACTCTGAACATTCGCAGAGTTTACTTCTCAGAGTTTGACCAAGGGTCATTGCCATGGCTACAGAGATAAGGAAGAAGTGAATAAAGTTGACCTCCTGCATTAACTCCTCATATAGCTTTATAGTGTGTGTGTGTGTGTGTGTGTGTGTGTGTGTGTGCACGCGCATGTGTGTTTGTAGAGGGAGGGAGAAATACTATTCTTGCCAATGATTTTTTTTAAAGATTTTATTTATTTATTTGACAGAGAGAGACACAGCGAGAGAGGGAACACAAGCAGGGGGAATGGGAGAGGGAGAAGCAGGCTTCCCACGGAGCTGGGAGTCCGATGTAGGACTGGATCCCAGAACTCCGGGATCATGACCTGAGCCGAAGGCAGTTGCTTATAAGGACTGAGCCACTCAGGTGCACCTAAACCCTGCCTTTTGTCTCCCGGCCTGTCTTTATTTTTTCTTAGTTATATACTTTTACATGTGATTTGATATAGTTTTTAGTTACGCATTTTTATTTATAAGATTTATATTCTACTCTTCAACCATAATTTCCGAGGTTATTTTAAGTATTAGATGGATTCAGTGCTTAGTGCTAATCCTCTCGCCAGAGATTCTCCATCCATCTTTTGAATAGACTGACATTTGTCCTCTAGCAGTGTTTTCAAGATGTGCTCATTGGAGTGTTATCCCCTAAGTTTTTGTATGATCCAAAACATTTGTTGCTTTTCTTCAGGAAAGACTATGTAGCAGGATATGGCTTACATTTTTCTTTTTCTGAAGATATTCGCACAGACACTGCTTCACTTTTTTCTAGTATTGAATGTTACACTGGAGACCTTTGTGGCCAGCCTGATTATTTCTCTTAATGATGACTTTATCTTTTTTTCTAGATGCCCAAGGATGCTTTATTATTGAAATCTAATCATTTTATGACATTATATTTTAGTGTTAATTGTTTTGTATCAGTTTTTCTAGGATTGTGATATGCTTTTTTTCCCTAAGCTATACATTTGGCTTTTTTTTTTTTAGTTTATTTCTAGGAATATTTAAATATTTTCTCATTCATGTTTTGGTGTGTTCTTTGTCTCTATTTTTGTATTGGATCTCCTTCATCTACTTCTTTTATATCTATTATATCATTTTGAATGCTGTTATACTCTTTGTTCATTTCCATTTTTTAAATACCTTTTAAAAGTCCTTTATACCATATATTTCTTACTGGGTTTTCATCAGTATTGATTCTTGTATTATTTAGAATAGTGTTTTAGTCTTCAGTTTTTTTTTAATTTACCAACTAAGCAGTTTTATTCTTACCTACATTAGCTCATATATTAGAACCATTCTATAAAATAATCTAGTTCATCAGTTTCTTTTTGAAGGATTATTTCTTCCTAACCTCATTTTTATTTTTTTTAAAGATTTTATTTATTTAAGAGAGAGAGAATGAGAGATAGAGAGCACGAGAGGGGAGAGGGTCAGAGGGAGAAGCAGACTCCCCGCTGAGCAGGGAGCCCGATGTGGGACTCGATCCCGGGACTCCAGGATCATGACCTGAGCCGAAGGCAGTCGCTTAACCAACTGAGCCACCCAGGCGCCCCTAACCTCCTCATTTTTAAAGATTTAGTCTAGATATCATTGCCTCCAGGAAACTTGGACCTTCACCCCACCTCCATTCCCCCATGCAGCAGCTCTCCGAGCCTTCCGCGCTTCCCTGATTATACCACTTAACATACAGTTTTGGACATTCTTGTTGGATTTCTCTGGAAAAAAGTCTACACTTTTGGGCAGTCAGGGACCGTGTTTATTGTTCTTGTTCAGTGATGCATCGCCTGCATCTGGCCTCTATGAATCCTGCCATTTATGTCTTAACTTGTCTGGAAGGGCTTCAAGATGAAGCTCACCAGAAAGAACACAATCTTGTGAGTTGCCAATTACGAACATGCATTGAATCTTTAGGATGGTGCTAAATACAGTTTTGTACTTTTTCCGGTTGTTCAACTGAACGGTTCTAAGTGAAATGGACTCCAGGAGTCCATTCTTTCCCTAATGACCCTCCACCTTCTTTTTTTTTTTTTTTTTTTTTTTTTGCTCTTGCTCTTCCCGAGGGTTCTGGCTCTCTCTGTCTAGCAATCAGCACCTTGGACTTTGACTTGAGACTTTTTTTTTTAAAACAGGACTGAGAATGCACCGTTGATTACTCAAAGTCTTCTTTGGGAACAGTCTTTAATCTTCAGTTACTTTTGAAGGGTGCTTCTATATGACAGCGATTTTTCTTATTAATATTGCTTGCTCATTATTTTGCAAAAATTACCAATCATCACTAAATAGATCAATAAGAATGAAGGTAGTGGGAGGTGGGGGGAGGATGGAATTCTGCTCTGTCAGTCCTAGAAGGTGCTCAGTAAATAGTTCTGGAGTGAAAGAATGAAGAGTATAACTAAGGTGTGCTGCTTGATTTTTTTTTTTTTCTCTTTTCTGGGCGTGTATATACGTGTGCACACAATTTCTGAGTATTCCTCTACATGTACATGATATATTTGAAATAACCTAGAAGTTTCATACCTTAAAACTTGAAATGTAGAGAAGGGCATTTTAAGTGGGGCGTATTACCATCCAGTTACCACCTCACATGGTATGAACTGACTCTGAAAATGGATCAAGGTCTACAACTGCAAGGCATTGGAATGATCACCCAGAATGGGATTCAGATCTTTTCACACATGTGAGAGTGGGATGCCATTGAATTCCTTTGGATGGCTCATTACCTGGGAGACTTTCTTATTTAGTAGAGCTCCTTGAGCTAGAGAAAGAAAACATGTAGAGGGTGAGGGTCCTGGAGGTCGGAATGGGGGTGCTTTACCAAGGGCAGCACCAAGACAGTAGGTTGCCATAGTAACATAATTCTGTCTGTGAAGTTATCTCCTGGTTTGATATCCCTATCTACTGACTGCGCATTTTTAATAGTTTTAACGTATTATAATTCTTCCTTGTTTATACTCTTTTGGTATCATCACCTGTTTGCCCCTTTCAGTTATGGCATTGCTTTCTGAGTTGCTGTATTGTATTTGAGCTATCCAGTAGGAAGTAGGGAAATAACAGCATAAACAAAAGGAAGTGAGCAGGGACTGGGGGTTCTAGCGTTTGGTGTGTGAAGATGTGCTTACCAGCCCCAGAGACCCATGAATTGAAGCCAAACAAATAACAGTTCTTTGACATCAGGGCCTACGGTCCATCCCCAATCTGCAGCTCTGCACATTTTGCATTTGGGTTCTCCTGTTTTTGTGCCTCTTGAAGCACCTGTCCAACTTGTTGAGGGCAGCTTTGTATGTGTGGGGGGGAGGGAGATGCATGGCTGCTTTCTTCCCTTATCCCCCTCTGCTTTGGAGAGTTTGCAGCTGTTCCTGCATGTTGTTTCAAACAGAGTACCTTCTTCCTAGCTTCTCTAAATCCTACTGTTTTTTAAGATGTAGCTCAAATCCTGCCATTTCTGTGAAGCCTTCTGTGATTTCTTCTGAGTCTTCTACTTCTTTTCATCTCTGAATCTGAGTGACTGGATTTGAATCCAAGGCCACGCTTCCTCGTGTGAGACGTGTGACCTCGGATGAGTTACTTAACCCCTTAGTGCCTCAGTTTCCTCACCTGTCAAGTGAGAAAGATAATTGTGTCTACTTCATTAAGGTGGCTGTTGTGAGGATTAAATGGGTATATATATATATATATATATATATATATATATATTGTGTTGTTATTATGTTATGAAACACACCACACATCATTAGTTTTGGATGTAGTGTTCTATGATTCATTGTTTGTGTATAACACCCAGTGCTCCATGCAGAACATGCCCTCTTTAATACCCATCACCAGGCTAATTCATCCCCCCACCCCCCTCCCCTCTAGAATCCTCAGTTTGTTTTTCAGAGTCCATTGTCTCTCATGGTTGGTCTCCCCCTTCGATTTACCCCCCTTCATTCTTCCCCTCCTGCTATCTTCTTCTTTTTTTTTTTTCTTAACATATATTGCATTTTTTGTTTCAGAGGTACACATCTGTGATTCAACAGTCTTGCACAATTCACAGCACTCGCCATAGCACATACCCTCCCCAATGTCTATCAAAATGGATATATATATTTAATACACTGAGTGGTGCCTGTCGCAAAGCACAGTGCCTGCTCAGTAATGATTAGATATTTTTCTTAATACATCCAATATGGCTTCAGACATACACTGATTTTTTTTTTGAATTGGGTTTTTATGGCTGCATTTTATCTCCTCAAGTGAACTTGGGGTAATGTAACCGTGGAAAAAGTATGGGTTTTGGATGTAGACTGCCTGAGTTGGAGTCCTAGTAAGTCCTACTTATTAGCTTTCTGATCTTGGAGAAGTTTCTTAACCTGTATGGGTATTGGTTTTACTGTTGTATAAGGGAATAATTATACCAAGCTACTGCAGAGTCTTTGTGAGGATGAAATAGATAATGCTTATAGGGTACCAGATACAGTAGATGCCCCTAAATGGAAATGCTATCGTTACCTTTTTTAGGATTCTTTGTTCCTGGGCCCAGATTAAACTCTCATTACATGTTTGCTAAATGGTCTGGAAGTAAAATATTCTGCTTTGTCAGGCATCTGTCTTTTGCATTATTCAGAAACAGGGAACAGAAAATGAGAACTGCATCTTTAAATCTTGAAGTTAACCCCAGCTCAGAATCTTTTCTACCTATCAAGCTGCCCCTTTTTGTTATGTTAGGGCCTAGTCATGGTGATGATGATGATGAAGAGCAGCTACCATTTGTTTTCTAAATATGTGCAGTGTTAAGTGCTAAGTTCTTCACACAAATTATCCCTAGTTGTGTTTACTCTCCTGCTACATTCTCTCCCTGGAGGAACTCAGCCGTTACCTTGGCTCCAGATACCATCTATGTCCTGATGACTCCCACATTCCTATCTTTATTCCAAACTTCTTCTGAGCTCTAGATCCATATATGTATCTAAAAACTTGACATCGGCATCTGGATATTCTAGATGCAATGGAAGCTAACAGTTTTCAAAATCAGACTGTCTCTCTGGTTTTCCCCACCTCAACATCATTCTGGTTTTTCTTCTGTGTATCCTGTCTGGATGCATGCCACCCACCAACTAATTATTTACTTGCACCTCACATTGAGAACCCCAGGAAATTTTACTAGTTTTACCTCTGAAATATATAGTAAATCTATTTCTTTCTCTCTTCACTACCACCACCATAGTGGAAGCTACCATTATTTTTTCTGTGGATTATAGATTTCTCACTGGTGTCACCTTTTCCATACTTGATCCCTTCCAATCTGTGTCTTCACCATGCCCAGATATTTTCTGTTTACTTTTTACATTGATGTATGATGGACATATAGTGATATGTACAAAGTGCTCTAATCTTAAGGTTATAGCCGGATGAATTTTTCCATACATATATATACTCCTGTAACTATTCCTCAGATCAAGATGTAGACTATTTCCAGCACCCCAGAAGGTTTCTTTGAGTACCCTCTCCATGGTAACTGCTATTTTGCCATCAGATTTTTAAAAGTGATTTTTTGGGGGGGCGGGGAAGGAAAAGTAAAACAACCAAATATTTCACTCTTGTGAATGATAGCCATGTTGTTGTATTTAGCGGGAAGTGTGTTGATGACTGCCACTTAATCTGAAATGCAGATGAAGATTGGGCGCATAGGATGCCTAGATGGATATTTATGTCATGGAGCAAGTCTAATGAATGCAAATAGTGGACTCTTACTGGTGGGATGCAGTTGTTCACTGTACAGTTCCTTAAAACTTTAAGTTAGAAAATTTTCATTCTACATTGTTGGAAAAGGGGGATCTTTGGAAAACACAAACTGGTGTTTCCCTATTCCCTAAACTCTTCAGTGGCTTTCAGTAGTACTTCATATAAAATATAAAATCTTTAATGTGTCCTAAGAAGCTCAAGGTAGCTTGTCCCAGACTTTCCAATTTCTTCCTTCTCCACTCCATCATCCGCACTATGAACAAACCACGCTTGCCGCTTTTCCATTTCTACCAGTATTTGATGTTGAGTGAGTGAATGAACATTTTATTATTTATTTATTTATTTAAAAGATTTTTCTTTATTTATTCATGAGAGACAGAGAGAGAGGCAAAGGCAGAGGGAGAAGCAGGCTCCCCGCTGAGCAGGGAGCCTGATGTGGGACTCGATCTCAGGACCCTGGGATCACGATCTGAGCCGAAGGAAGACGCTTAACCGACTGAGCCACCCAGGTGCCCTGTGAGTGAACATTTTAATAGGTCAGCAGTGCACAACAATGAGGCAGCCTGGGGAAGGGATACTTTTTCAGAAATACAGTCTCAGGCAATATCGTTCGTGTTAAAGGTGGGCAAGAGGCCTAGATTCTAGTTTTAATAACATCCAACCACCAATTGCTCTTGCCCCGCTGTAAGCACAACATCTGTTTATGGTTAGGTGGGGACACATTATCTCCCCTTGTGATGGGAAGTTCCATGAGGGCAGAAATAGCTTTTTTTTCTGATATGTGTGTAGCACCTGGCACAGTCTCAGTCAGGCATAAAATAGATACTCCAAAAATATTTGTTGAGTGAAGCAATGATGTCATTAAATTGTTATAACAGCCTTCTGGGATGCCAGTTTGATTCCCATTTTGAGATGAAGGAACTGAAGCTCATCAGGGTTAAAATAACTCACTCAAGCCCACGCAGTTAGTAGTCAAGGCTCTAGAATTCATTCCCAGGTTGGTCGGCCTTCAAAGCCCCTTCTCTTCTGTGCTTTCCTGCCTTTCCTCAGGCCTCAGTCCTTATAGTCTTTTGTGGAAGTTGCCCTGAGAGTGAAACGGGAAGAGCCTGAGAGAGCCAAGGAGAGAGGAAAGGGTGGCTATTTAGGCATAACGAAGTGCTGGATATTTGTCTACTGGGGTGATTTCCCCTCATAAACTCCTTTCTAGTGGTTGTTGGAAGCTGCAATTTGGAGCCCACACCTGGAAGTGAACAGTGCCCCTGCTGAGCCAGCACTCCTCCCTAAATTGGTGATTCATTTTGGCTAATCACCTTAGTTATACTCATTAGTTTCCTTTTCATTAAGCCAAATGTAATAACTGCCATTTTAGCTGATGTGGTTTTAGGGTTGAATAAAGTACTACAATGGAAAAATTATCAGCATAAATGAAAAAAAAAATCTTCCCTAACCAAACTAGCTTAGGACACTCTTACAAAGGGAGGAAATCCCTAGGCAGTATCTGCCACCTGACTTTCCACTGGCTTTTGGACCAAAGCTCTCCCTGGCCCCATCCCTCTGTGAAGTAGGTAGCTGCCTGCATGCTGTGCAGTGAGGGGGCTGGTTAACAGGCCTTGATAGTCCTCAGTACTCCCACCTTAGATATGCCACAGTATTGGAAAACTGCACTGAAAACATTGCTTCAGGGTTAAGGCACCTAAGCCCCTATATTTTTCTCTCTCTTAAAAAAAAAAAAAGATTTATTTATTTATGTGAAAGAGAGAGCTACCATGAGCTGGAGGAGGGGCAGAGGGAGAGGGAGAGAAGCAGACTCCCCGCTGGGCGTGGCTCCATCTCACAACCGGGAGATCAGGACCTGAGGGGAAATCAAGAGTCACCCAGGCGCCCCCCCCCAAGGCCCTTATTAAAGTTTAAATCTGTCCTCCAGTGGGGCCACTCCATTTCTCAGCCATTACCATCTTCATTCATTAACTCTTGCTCTGTTTCCTTTGCTGTCCGACCTCCTCAGCTTTTCCCAGCTGAGCCCACAGATTCACGAAACTACAGATTGCACTGTGCTTCCTGAGCCAGTCCTGAATGAGGAAAGAAATAAAATCACAATTATGAACATTTAATGAGTGGTTACTGTGTGTTAAGTACCCTGTTAAGTACTTGACATATACTGTGTCAATTGAATTTTTCTAACAACCCCGTGAGATAGTTTTGTCATGCTTGTTTTGTGGAGGTACAGAGAAGTTGAGCATCTTGCCTAAGGTTACACAGTGTGCACAAGCTAGAATTTTAATCCAGATGGCTTGATCTCAGAGTCCATAGTCTTAACTGCCTTGCAGTGCTGCATGTGTCTGCCTCAGTCTGACCGTTAGTGATCTCCAGCCCTGGTGTACGTGTTTGTGAACTCCGCACCCCTGTATGGTCCTTAAGTCCCAGAATGAGAAGAACAGAGGCTGAGCAAAACAGATGCCCTTCAGAATTGGCCTAGTGGAAGGCAAGGGTGACTAAGCAGTTGTGTTATAGATTTCTAAGTAGCTATTATAGTAACAACTGTCACTTATTGAGTGACAAGCACTGTGCTATATCCCTTATTTGTATTAACTCAAGTGGAGGTGGTAGTTTCAGAGGTCCCGTCTAGATCCCCATCTTGTCATCCACATTACCCAGGATCATCCAGGATAGGATCCCATTAGGAACATTGACTCAGTTAACTGGGGCTCTAATACCCTACAGATTCTTGCCAGTACCTTCCTAGCGGGTTAGATCCTGTTCCCTTTTGGTCAGCTACCGGTTTAGGAACTTACTTTGTATGGCAGAATTGGTTACAGCCTGACTACTGACTCTTTGATGTATTTAGTTACTTGGATTCCGAACTGATTCACTGACCTTATTGGGTAATAGACCAAAACTGAATGCTTTCTGGTTTTGAAGAGAAACTCGCATGCCCTTTGGGAGCATTAGCTGCCCTTTCTAAGCTAACCTGTGCAATTAGTTTTTCAATTTCTATCTAGACTAGCCCCGTCATCTTTCCAATTAACAAAGGTGCCTTCTTGGCAAGGTCCCAGCATGCAAAGGTCCTCAGCCTCCTTGAATTTCGACAATGGCTAGTCAAGTGTAAGACAACTTAGACTTTTTTTTTTTTTGATGGGATTTTAAATGTCTTATATGCTCTTTAGCAAAATTCAGAGAAAGATTCAGAAGCGCAGTGAATCATGTGAAACTTCCATTTCCCTTTAGACTGCTGCATTTAAAACAATTTTTTTATTGAGGTATGATTGACAAAATTGTATGTCCAACTATTGCATTTGAAATTACGTTGGTAGAGTCCTCTCCTCCATTTTCCATCCATCTACCAAATATCACTAACCATATCTTCCCCCTCAGCTTGACTTGCCAAAGGATGCTTTAAGACATTTATCTAAAGGCACAAAAGTTGGCACATAAAACCATTATATTTGAATTGACTGAGGTAAAATAATATGATTTTACTTAATAAATACGGTAGAGCTCCTAACCCATTCTTTAAAAAATATGTGCTCTACATCTTTTCATTATTTTTTTTTTAAGGATCTGATTTATTTATTTGAGGGAGAGAGAGAGAGAGAGTGAGAAACAGCACGAGAGGGTCAGAGGGAGAAGCAGACTCCCCGCCAAGCCTGCAGCCTGATGTGGGACTCGATCCCAAGACTCCGGGATCATGACCCGAGCCGAAGGCAGTCGCTTAACCTGAGCCACCCAGGTGTCCTCATTATTTTTTTGTAAAGATTTTTAAATTTATTTGAGAGAGAAAGAGAGAGAATGAGAGAGAGCACAAGGAGGCAGAGTGGCAGGCAGAGGGAGAAGCAGGCTCACTGAGCAGGGAGTCCGATGAAGGGCTCGATCCCAGGACCCTGAGGTCATGACCCGAGCCGAAGGCAGACGCTTCACTGACTGAGCCACCCAGGTGCCCCATACATCTTTTCATTATTGACAGACATCTGGGATGTCTTGCATGGAACTAGCCATACTCCTATGCCCAGACCATTCATACTTGTTCACTGGTGACTAGGTTGGAGGGGGGGCCGACTCTGATAAGTGAGGGAGAATATCTATCTAGTTATTGTTTGGATTAAACTCATAACTTTGGCATGATGAGCTTCATGCCTTAATTTACTGAGTTTCCCATCGTGTTTCCACACTTGCTTATATATGCAGGTACATTCTTTTCACTCCTCTCCTTCACCTTGAGTTTATAAATGCATTTTGGTTCATGTGCAAAAACACCTTTGTGCAGGTGCCAAGAGCTCTGAGGCCAGGAATCATGAAGTGTGCCACCTTAAGATGTGAAGTGTCATAACATTTTGATATAAAGCTGTTTAGGTATACAAAAGGAGTATCTCTTGTTTTGTGATTTGCAGGACAAAAAAATAATGCACATGATGTACTTGGAAAATTGAGCTTTTATGGTATTAGAAAGAAAGCTAAAAGTAAGAACTAGGCCATCCTTAGGCAAGATTTGTTTAGCATGCCATTATTCAGCAATTCCTAGGGATCAGGATTGTCTTTCAGTGTGTACATGAGCCAGTTTCTTCAGATGAGCCCCAGCTATCACCCTAGACACTGAATGGGGTTTCCCTACACAATTCTGTAGATGAACCAACTGTATTTGACATGCCAAGTCTGTTGTCTAGATGTGTTTCTTAAAGTATGTTTTATGAACCACCACTAGCAGAACTGTGTGGGGCATTTGTTGAGCAGGAACATTTCTGGGCCCTACCCTAGTCTTAAGGAGTCGGAATCTCTGGGCCCACGCGGGCTCCAGACATCTGCATATTGAACAGGTGCTCCTATTCGGACAACCAGTGCTCAACACTTGGAATGCTTTTTCCCTTATTCTTGCCTGTGAATCTCCTGCCCATCTTTCAGGGCCCATATCAAAGGGTATGCCCTCATTGAAGCCACCTTGATGCACTCTTCTCATGCCCCAAAGAGAAGTTGGCTCTGGAATGTGGAACATAGGAATATCAGAACCGGGATGCAAGGCATAGTCCGTAGCACTGAAATGGGACAGCATGGAGGGAGCTGCGAGGCAGACTCTTGAGTTTTATAGGGAGATTTTGCCCCAGGTTGTGCAAGTGAATATACTACTGCGTTGGATAGAAGCTGGATAATCCCCTGCGAAAGTAACTGCGCTCCTGATTGGTCAGAACGTTACATTCGAGTTCCATAGCAACCATGTGTGAGGAGGAGGTTTGGTGGCCATATCAGGACAAGGAAGTAGGAGGAAAAAAGAGAAAATGCCCACTTGACAGCAGCCTCAAGAGTGGGGAAGGATAAAATTATTTTAAGAACCTCACAAGATACTTGCAGGAAACTTATTAAATATATTACTTGCACATGTATATAGCATTTTTTGAATGTATATATCCTGGGTTTCGGTTACTATTTGTTACTGTTTTCTCACCCATCAATTGTGAAGCATCACTATTGTCACGTGGAGGTGTGAGAAAATGTTTGGTGGTAAAGAGAGGCTCTCATATTTTGTGAAAATAGCTAGAAACTATTAACCTTGTGTTTGAGTCGATCAGGCTGTGGTAAAAGAATACCCTAGACTGGGTGGCGTATAAGCAACCGAAATTTATTTCTCACTGTCCAAGATGAGGGTGCCATTGTGATTTCTTTCTTGGTTGAGGCCCTGCTCTCAGGTTTGCTGGTGGCTGTCTTATTGCAGTGTCCTTACATAGTGGGAGGGGTTGAGAGAACTCTGCTGCTCATGAACTGATCACCTCCCACGAAGATCCTTCTAATACCTTCACATTGTCAGTTAGGAGCGCAACATGTCCAATCTGGGGGGGACACAAATATTTAGCCTGCCAGACCTATTTATGAGGTAAGACAGTGTGCAAACAGTTTGAGAAAGTCTCCTGAAAAGAAAGTCACTCATTGCAGGGTAGTTACCTGTTGATATCTGAAGTTCTCATGATGTAAAAGGTAAATCCCAGCAGTGCTGGCCTTGGCCTTGGTGGGAGGAGAAGCAGTTTGTTTCCCCCTCCAAGGTCACCATTCTGAGACTCTCTGTCTTCTGTTTCTGCTCGCCTTCCCATATACTTCTTACCTCTGGCACCCAGCAGGGCCTGCTACCCCCATCAGATGGTGGAGTGTGATCTTTCTTGTTGCCAGAGAATCTGTGGTTTGCAGATGAGTCATTTCAGCTTGAGCTTGTGCTCTTTTCCTATCAATTTTCTGTCATGCTAAATGAGGTACCTGGCATCCACGGATATTAGGCCTATCTCCCAACTGTTATAAGGAGGCAGAAAAGAAATGACAAAAGGTTATGTATTGGTAAAAATAATGCTGGGTGTCACAGTGCTCATTGCTCTGAAATATAAGAGCTGTTACATTTTTCAAAAGCCAGTTTAATGATCTTCCTCATTTTAGGAAGCAAAAGCATCTAATTAAAAGGACTTGGCAAGGATAAACTGTCATCTACAAATAAACTGCTTTGTGACATGCAATGATCTGGTTGCCTTGAGCTCTCAGATTCCCTGGGTATGAACACAATAAATAGTTTTAGTCTTGTGAAACACAGTATAAGCAAAACCTTTGATGCACTTAGCCACCAACAGAATTCCCATGTGATCATGTAATGACAACTCTATTTTCCAAAGCCCTCATCTCATACTTGGGGAAGCTGAGGCCTAGACAGTTCTCGAATCACAAAATATCAATGTTTGAGGGCCTTGTAATCTAGTCAAGGAACTAGTTTAAGGTTACCTCTTAGCTACCAGAGGAGGCAGAACTACATTCCTGAGAGAATGTATCATCCTTGTTACTTTTTAAGTATTTACTATGTTCTTAGCAACGTTATAACCTTTTTCAAAAAAGATTCATTTATTTAATTTAGAGAGAGTGAGAGAGCATGAGCAGGAGGGGAGAGGGAGAGAGAATCTCAAGCGGATTCCATGCTCAGTGTGGAGCCTGATGCAGGGCTCAATCTCAAGACCCTGAGATCATGACCTGAGCTGAATCCAAGAGTCAGATGCTTAACCGACTGAGCCACCCAGGTGCTCCTAACCTTTTCTCACAAATAGGAAATTATTTCCTCTTGAAGACTGAGAGAGAGCAAGCAAAGGAAACAGTCAACAAAACCAAAAGACAACTGACAGAATGGGAGACGATATTTGCAAATGACATATCAGATAAAGGGCTTGCATCCAAAATCTATAAACAACTAATCAAACTCAACACCCAAAGAACAAATAATCCAATCAAGACACAGGCAGAAGACATGAACAGACATTTCTGCAAAGAAGACATCCAAATGGCCAACAGGCACATGAAAATGTGCTCCACATCACTCAGCATCAAGGAAATCCAAATCAAAACCTCAATGAGATACCATCTCACACCAGTCAGAATGGCTAAAATTAACGTCAGGAAATGACAGATGTTGGCGAGGATGCGGAGTAAGGGGAACCCTCCTACACTGTCGGTGGGAATGCAAGCTGGTGCAGCCACTCTGGAAAACGGTATGGAGGTTCCTCAAAAAGTTGAAAATAGAGCTACCCTATGACCCAGCAATTGCACTACTTGGTATTTACCCCAAAGATACAAGTGTAGGGATCCAAAGGGGCACCTGCACCCCAATGTTTATAGCGGCAATGTCCACAATAGCCAAACTATGGAAAGAGCCTAGATGTCCATTGACAGGTGAATGGATCAAGAAGATGCGGTATAGATATACAATGGAATATTATGCAGCCATCAAAAAAGGGAAAATCTTGCCATTTGCAATGACGTGGATGGAACTAGAGGATATTACGCTAAGGGACATAAGTCAGTCAGTGAAAGACAAGTATCATAGCTTTTATGGCTGTTCTTGGGCATTCTCTGTACTGTGGTTCAGGCTGCCATATATAGGGAGTTGCAGTCCTTACCCTCATCTGTAGCTACCTCTCTCAGTAGATTGGAACCAGCTTTCCTTATCTCCATCCAGAAAGCCTATGACAGCCATAACTGTGGCTCCGTACTCATTGGCGACTAGGTAGTTTGAGCCTGTTCCAGGGTCCTAGGCGTCCTTTTTAAAAAAAAGCCTATTGTTGGGGCACCTGGGTGGCTCAGTTTTCTAAGTGTCTGCTTTCGGCTTAGGTCATCATCTCAGGGTCCTGCAATCGAGTCCTGTGGCGGTCTTTCTGCTCAGCAGGGAGTCTGCTTTTCTCTCTCTCTCTCTCAAATAAATAAATAAATAAAATCTTAAGAAGAAAAAGAAGCCTCACATTGGGCCTAGTTTGACGGAATGAATATATGTCAATCCAGTCCTGTACCTGGAAGGACTATTCAGTGTTCACATCGCCTTGCCCATAGCTTTCTCCTGGGATGTGTTAGTTTAAGCACCTGGCACACTCCTGGGTCTTTGTACCACAGAGCTGCCTAATCCTTGTAGTAGGCAATCACCGTTCCTGAGTGTGCCATTCCACTTAGAGGAAATTAGTTACCATTGTGCCCAACAAGGTTGGTCTGAGAATGGGGTCTTTGAGATAGCAGTGGGAGAAAAAGGCTAGCAACTCTAGCTTCATAGTCTGGCTCTGGATTATACCTTCTGTCTTGTTGCTTATTCTATATCTCTCTCACCACAGCCTCATCATGTCTGTCTTGTAACCATTGTTGCCCTAGTTTTTTACCTGATTCCTTGGCCTTTTATTGCTTTGCCTTTAGGCCTGGTTTTCTGGTGGTGGAGGCCTGCCCTCACAAGCTCTCAAGCTTGTAGGCCTCATGGTCATCCTGACTTGCTTCAGCCAGAGCCACTCTGCTTATATGTTTTACAGACTGAGGTACTGTGTAATAATTTTCTTTTTTCAGGTTGGGGTGATGCAAAGTGCGTATTTCACCACTAAAGATAAAGGATCTTTTTGAATGTCATTGCCCTCCAGGGTGTGTAAGGGACCGTCTCTGATTCTGTTTTCAGGGTGTATAATCACCTCAAACATTCACAGCATATTTAATACTTTTGATGTGGTTTCTGTCAAAACACTCATACTTAGGGGGTGAATTTCCAGGAGCATTTGTGAATAATAAAGGTCCAATTCCTTGAGAGCCCCTAGACAAACATTTTAAGCATTTTGAAATTATTTTGATGCATGGCTTTTACAAGTATCCTGAGCTAGTATGGGGTGGAAGTATTAGGCAAAAACCAGTGGTAAGATCAGGTACATTTGTGAAAGCCAAGCCATTTGACTTGCTGGTTGTTTATCTCTGCTTCTGCTATATTACTTAGAACTTATAATATAGCATTAATACAGAGAAATTTGATGATAGTGGTGTCAGAAATGATCAAAGAACACAATAAACAAATGACAATAGGAACATTAAAGTTCATGAGGTAATGGAGATTGAACACATGCATTCACCATTGAAACCTCTTGGTGTTTGAGGATGAGATTAGGTATAATTGTTTTGTTCTTTAAAAATGGTATTGTTTAAACACTCCGAGTTTTTTCAGCATGTTTGCTTAGGAGAAGTACATGGAAATTGAACACTAATTCTCTGAAAATGCTTGGAGTAGATGATGTGTGGTACAGGAGGGGAGATGACAGAGGGGGAAGAACGATGTTGTTGAAGGCTTTATGAGCAATTCAGTCTCAAAAGCAATTTGCATTGCATAAAATGTTTTCCCCATACATAGCAAGCAGTGGTATATCTACTTTATAGATCAACTATGTATTATTTTGTCCAGTGAACTGGTGGGAATAGCTGATAACTGTCAAACCAAGGAAATGAAATTCTTGACATGTGTCTGAATGTATTTTGCAATTCTAAAAGTGATTCCAGCTTTATAGCTTTGAAGAAGACAGAAAATTTCTCTGCTAATCTGTATTGGTGATTTTCCAAATGGCAAAGCTTTGGAGGTAAAGATAATAAGTGGCACTGATTGGAACACCTTGGGGACTATTGCATTAGTTAAACAGCTTGAATAATAGAATATATTTAAAACACCAAAACTCTGTTACTATCGAGTACACTTACTGGTATCATTTATTCTTTTACTTACTTAACAACTATTTATTTAACATGTATATGCCAGGCATGGTTTAAAGTGCTGAGAATATAGCAATGAACAAAACAACAAGACTCTACCATCATCAAACTTGATTTCTAGCAGAGGGAGAAAGACAGAATCAATTACAATGTAATAAGAATTAGAAATATTAAACAACATAGCTCAATAGGGTTCCTCCTAGTGGAGCTTAGTGAGTAGCTAATGATCTATAATTTTCTTATATGTTATTGGCAAACAAGGGACTACTTGTAAAATGGTTGAAATAGTTGGTTAAAAGTATACATAAGCTCCTTGAAATTTTGCCTATATTATTTAGCATAATAAAATTTTTTTTCTAGATGATCACAAATTTTGTATTACTGTGGTCTATGTTAATGAGGTTCTCTTATAGACTAATATGTAGATCTATATTTGTCTTTTGTCTTATGGTATCTTAAGGTGAAATCTTAACTCTTGAAATTGGCATTAGATGATATATCAATAGTGGTAAAGCATATAACGTAGTTCCTTCAGTTTGCTAAGGAAATAAAAATCAAAGCAAATGTGGGTTAGGCAAGGCTTTGGGAGATGTGTATTTTGGCAGAGATCACCGGAGATCAATATTTATTGCTTACTTTGCCTTTTTTTTTCCCTAAATATAGGCTCCATGCCCATCGTGAGGGTGAAACTCAGCACCCTGAAATCACAAGACACGTGCTGTACCGACTGAGCCAGCCAGGCAGCCCACTTATGTGGCCTTTTCATCCTAGGGTAGCAGAGAATGCCTTTCTCCATGTACAAGTAGAATTTTAAAATCTTTCTTCTAAAATCTAGTAATGTATTCCATAGGACTTGATTGAGCATGCACTGTTTGTAAACAGGAGTGTGTGTGTGTGTGTGTGTGTGTGTGTGTGTGTGTGTGTTTGTTTGTGTGTAACAGGGCAAGAGAAAGGAAGAAGTCACCGTGGGAAAGAAGAAAGTGTGAATTGAGTCAGGTCTCAATATAGTTGAATACATATGCTTAGGTAAATAGCATAAAAATATTAAAATGATAAGTTCCTGGTTAAAAAAAAGTAAAAGAAAATTCTATGCGAGTTAAGGTGAGGAAGGGAGTTGTCATTTCCACCTAATGACAGAAAGTTTCATGCAGGAGGATGCCTGGGTTTTCTTATCTTTTCTTTGATGTTCTACTAAATTGAGACAAATAGCTTGCATATTATAATTTGATGGGCACGAAATGTCTACATGCACAAAAATGTATCCCTTCCTGACCTTGCTATAGGATGTAAAATTCCCATTTTTTTGAACTTTTTGGAAGTGTATATTATAGCCAGTTGTGGTTAAAATGGATGGAAGAACATCCAAAACCAGTCACCGCCATTAATGTCTTTGTTTAGATTTATTTCTGAAATAAACCGTAAAGAGAAAAGTCCTGAGGGAAGAGGACGCAGGACTGGGAGGTTCTCCTTGTGGTGCGGTGTGGAAAAAGAAAACGGGGATCAGGAATAGTTTGGAATGGCAGCCTAGGAGAAGGGTCTTGACCTGCATAGGCAGATGACAGTATGATTTTTTTTGGGTACTTGGTGCTGGGGAGTGCTGAACGACCAATAGAAAACTTAGAAGTTTGCCTGAACAGGTGTTTTTGTTTTTTGGGTTTTTTTCCCTGGAATGGTTGTTTTCTAGTGTTTCCTATTTTAGTGGATGGCAGCTTCATCCGTCTGTTCATAGAAACTGGGAACCTGGAGGAAGGTATAGATTGGAGTCAGCCATGCCCTTCCTTCTGTTTCTGTTGGTCTACTCTGTTTGCCATGAAGGAGAGGAAACACATACTGGAAGCTTAGGCCATAGGTAAAAACAGGTGCAGCCTGTCTTTTAAAATAGTGTAATATTGTCTTGCATATAAGAAAATGCTAGAGTGAAGAAGGTCCCTTACCTGGGTGGCTCAGTCATTGAGCATCTGCCTTCTGCTCAGGTCATGATCCCAGGGTCCTCGGATCGAGTCCCTCATTGGGCTCCCTTTACCGCAGGAAGCCTGCTTCTCCCTCTCCCACTCCCCCTGCTTGGGTTCCCTCTCTCACTCTCTCTCTCTCTCTCTCTGTCATGTAAATAAATAAAACCTTTTAAAAAAATAAAATGCCAATGAATTATCTGTGAATGTAATTTTTATAAAATATAATTAATCCTATGTCATTTTTCTATTCATATTTACATAGCTATAGATTTCTCTGGGATTTTTGAAGATGAATTGGAGTTGCAGATTATATCTAAACCCCTCGACATCTACACTGGGTAGTACCTCTGAGAACAGATTGTTGATATTTTTCAACTAATGTCCAGCCTTTGATTAACAGTATATATACACATGTAATGTGCATGACTCTTGCTTCTTACTTAATTCATACCAGACCTCCAGCTCCTTGCAAAGCCTATAACCCCATCTTGCTCTTCCTTATCTGTGCCTGTTATTTCTCAGTGTGCAGATACAACTTGCAAACCCACAGAGTTTATGTTGTATGCTTCTGCTGGGCAGTTCTCCTTCTGTACTTTCTTCCACCTGGCACTAGTCGTCCCTCCACTGCCCTCCGGCCACTGCTGTTACTCTGTGAGGCATTGTAGTGTACTGCGTGTGTGCTGGTCCTTGGTACTTGCACTCTACAGACTCTGAGCGGGGCCCCATCATTGCCGCATTACCTCTTAGGGCAAATGGCAGTCTCATGCTGGGTGTTGCTGCTCTTCCCTTGGATCCTCTCACTCCTTGTCTGGGTGCCCCCTCTGAGAATTTATCAATTTTAAGATTATTGATTTATTTATTTGAGAGAGAGAGAGTAGAGTGAATGAGAACACCAATGGGAGGGAGAAGCAGGCTCCTCACTGAGCATGGAGCCCCATCTGGATCTCGATCCCAGGACCCCGGAATCATGACCTGAGATGCTTAACCCACTGAGCCACCCAGGCATGCCTCCCCCCCACTTTTCTGGTAATTCAAAGCACTGATGTTAGCACAGGAAAGCAGTTCTTTATGGCAAAGACACCCCTTTTGTCATGTACAGTTAGAGGAGTTCCAGAACAATGCTCATCTACCAGTGTGTTAGAGCTTTTTGTGGAAACAACGTTTTGCAACTTTTACACACATTTTTCTCTCTTCGTGGGACTCCTACGTATCGATGGGGCTAGGCCCAGGATGGATTGGAGTGATGGTCCAGTATTCAGTGTGTTATAACCGCTCCATTCAGATCACTCAGGCTTTGTTGCACAGTCAAACTCTTGTCTTTTCCCATTCATGTGTCTCTTTCTATGGGGTGTTTTTTCTCTCAGATGCCCATCCTACCGGATTTGTTCAGGGATTTGTTAGCACAGCAATGGTGATAGTTGAGGTTCATGCTTGGCTCACTTTGATCGAGAAGAGGCCATTTGGTTTTACGGTACCCAGTGTTCCTTCTTCAAAGGTGTCAGTCATCAACAAAGACAAGTCCTGACTAGAATCTGATTTTCCTTATGAAAAAAAAAATGTGGTTCAAGATGGCAAATTAACCAGTAGGAGCTATCACATACTGTGGTTTTAAAATACACGTTTACATTTCCCGCGTAAAGAATGCCAATCACCACCCAAAGCGTCAATTACTATTGCTTTGCCTGTTTGGATTTATGCCGCACATTGTTGTTATTTCCTTTCTGGATTCTGTCAGCATATTAATAAGATAGTGTGGCCAAAAGATATCGCTTTTTATCAAAATCAGGCAGCTTTGGAAGGCCACACATCCATCTGGATATATTTTCAAAATGCATGGCTGCAAGGAAAACTCAACCCTGTTGCTGAGATCAAACCTTTTATTACCTAGTGATTGAGTGTTGCTAATGCTGGAATTTATAGAAAAGCCTGCATTAGAGCATTTCTAGTGTTACACAGAGGTTATTTCAGTGATATCCCAAGCCTTAACATTTTTTATGGGGAAGGTTTGAGAGTTTGGGTCAGATTTGAGTGATTTAGACTAATGCTCACGGGTTCAGGTTCCAACCACGTTGATAAACCAAAGCTAATGTAATCAAATAGAGGAGTTTTCCTTGCAGCCCAGTGCAGTTTCCAACGTTGATAAATGGGATAAATTTGGAAGAAACAGAGTTTATCAGGTAATACCCAAAGTACAAGTCAATTTCCTAGCTTAATAATAAAAAAATAGAGATATTTCAGCTGTTTAAACTAAATGCATCTGAAATGCTATGATCATTTCTTGTATAGAAAGGAAGAGATAGTTTCCTCCGATTCTGTGAGCATTAATTACTCACTTTCTATGAGTTAGGCAGTGTATGAGATGCTTACACTATGGTAAAATCTTACTTACAAATGTCTATGATCCTAAAAACCACTTTCTTTCTCTTTTTCTTTTTTTTAAAAGATTTATTTTTTGATAGAGAGAGAGACAGGCAGGAGAGGGAACACAAGCAAGGGGAGCGGGAGAGGGAGCAGCAGTTTTCCCGCCAAGCAGGGAGCCTGATGTGGGGCTCGATCCCAGGACCCTGGGATCATGACCTGAACTGAAGGCAGACGCTTAACGACTGAGCCACCCAGACGCCCCTAAAAGCCACTTTCTTAAGTACCTCTCAATATTCATAGAGATTTTAATTGTTTTTATTTTAAATAGCTTAGTAATTACAAGATATGTTTATTGTAGAAAATTAGAAAACTCTGTGAAACTAGATTTTTCTAAAAAATCACTCATAATTTTGTTGGCCCAGAAATAACCATTGCATCATCCAGGTGAACATCTTTCCAAGCCTGTTTCTATGAATATACTTCCATTTTAGAAGGATACAGTTCTTTTTTTTTTTTTTAAGATTTTCTTTATTCATTTGAGAGAGAGGGAGATCTCGAGTGGGAGAGGCATAAGGAGAGGGAGAAGCAGGTTCCTTGCTGAGCAGGGAGCTTGACATGGGAATCATTCCCAGGACCCAGAGATCGTGACCGGAGCTAAAGGCAGACACTTAACCATCTGAGCCACCCAGTTGCCTCTGTAAGGATATAGTTCTAAAACAGCTTATTCTTTTCCCAACTTCCCTTCCTTTTAAGTATACTATGCTAATTATTATTTAACTTCATCATGATTATTTAAAATCAGGATTATAAACAGTAGTTGTTTTCTTCTTTTAGCCTAAAGTTGCTATATGAAGTCTTCATTCTGGATATCTAGGAGATATAGCTGATAGGCTATTTTGAATCTAAAGAGAGCTTCAGGGCTCAATGAAATCTGTACCACAATAGAGCAAGTATACACATGTTCAGTGATTGTTGTGAACCACCTATGTACTGTCACCTGCAGAAATGGTCTCCATATTTTATTCTTGGCAGGGGTATTTTGAAAGAATGCTTCAGTCTCAAGGATGGGTTATAAGTGTATTTATTTGAATAGGTGATCTGAAACAAAGTTGTGACCTTACGTTTAGCTTTTGTTACTAATTTGCAGAGTAGTTGATTGCTTATAGATTATGAATTGAAAGGTATTGGAAAATAGAACAAAAGTAGCTCTCCAGGTATTTTTCTTACCTTCCAGTTCAGTGGTATATGAATTAACCACTTGACCCTTTTCCTGGATATAGGTATTAAAGGTCACTATGGAAATGAGAAAGTGTTATTTGGGAAGGGAAGCACAGTGAACTGCCAACATCCAAAAACACCTGAGTTTGAATGAGAACTGGAACGCAGCAAATAGCCCAGTGCCTGGTATATAGTAGTTGAATGATAGCTAATTTGTTACTTGAATGTTGAGTGGAAGTTCACACAGCTTGAATGGAAATGGTTCAGAAAGTAATACAGAAGAAAATCAAATAGAAATAATGGCTTCTCTGCTGGTCTCAGTTCACTGGTCACAGCTTCTGGAATGATGACTATCCCAAACAGAAGAGGTGAGAAAAAAGTGTGTTGTTACTTTTGCTCCTTTGCAAAAGTCATTTGGATTGGAGATTGAATTCTCTAATCCAATTTGAGGTAAATATTAATCCTACAATGATTAAACAAGAACTAGGTATCTTTAAGGGTAAGAAGAGATACCAAGTTTTCTGGATTGGGCTAAATTTATAGTCAGGGTCAGCAAGACAATTCTCATCTAAGGTTATGAGACTACAGTTTTTTTTTTTTTTTTAAGATTTTATTTATTTATTTGAGAGGGAGGGAGCAAGTGACCATGCAAGAGCACAGGGAGGGAGAAGCAGACTCCCCACTGAACAGGGAGCCTGATGTGGGGTTCGATCCCAGGACCCTGGGATAATGACCTGAGCTGAAGGCATTCGCTTAAGTGCCCTAGCCACCCAGGCGCTGCTAGACAATAGTTTTCTGAGTGCGGTTACACACCTGATTCATGGTTGACTTTACGTGTGGTTGGAGCTTTAGATCAAGAGTTTTCTCATCTACTTAAAGGAAAATCACTCTGGCATCTACACACTGCAGAGTATAGGATTATGAAAAGACAAGAAACAAGCTG
Organism: Callorhinus ursinus; assembly: GCF_003265705.2. NCBI lineage: Eukaryota > Metazoa > Chordata > Mammalia > Carnivora > Otariidae > Callorhinus > Callorhinus ursinus. The sequence goes on along the minus strand of NW_027397095.1, from coordinate 12,741,069 downwards.
AGCAATGTTTGATAAAGAGGAAAGAATTAGGGCTCCCCTGGTACCATCTTGGCCGGGAGTCCGGAGATCATCCTGAGTAGAGCTCTCTCCAAAAAGGAGAAAAGTTAGTGTAGCTTAAAAGGAGGTGGAAGGTTACCAAAAGATAAGACTATTTCTTTGCCACTTGACCGAGGCTGGCAGAGTATTCTACCTTCCTATAGCTCAGGGGTCTAAGTTTCAGGATATAACATTGGGTTTGCTTCTACTTTCTCTTCTCACTTCTTGGATTTTATTCTATCTTTTCTCTCTTCCCCTTTGTATAGGCCAGAACATTTTGTAATAGCTTTGAATGATGAAAATAGGATGTAAGTGTTAAAAAAAAATGCCAGTAAGTCATAATTCAGTTCACAATTAACCTTCCTGCCTTCAGATTTTCATTTTATGCGTAGATATTTTAGTTCTGAAAATTCAAATTACAGTATGGATGTGAGGGAAAACCGAATAAAGGTAAACCAATGCACTTTAATATGTGCTCAAATTTAATGTATTCATTTTTTTTTTTAGAAACATATTTAAAAATGTGTGGCTCTTGTCTTTGGTGAGAGAGAAGTTGAAAAAAAAAATCTATGCATTCCAGGAAGCATCCCAATTTTAATTAAAAATGCCAGGCTAATTTGTCTCCCTCCCAGAGCCACCGATATTTTGCCTTTGGGCTGTTGTGGAGACTTGTCTGCCATTTGTCTGAATATAAATAACTCTCATTTTCACACTTGTCTTTTCTTGCAGTGTGTCAAAATGGATGCTTATAGCGGTAAATTAATTTCATATCTGGAGAGCAGATACATATATATATAGAGAGAGCAAGCGAGTGCAAGCAAGCTTGTGTACAATTTCTCAACAAAAGACTATTTTATCTGTTATGTGAAAACAAGAAAGCATATTGTCTTGGGGGCCCTCAAGACCACCCTTAGATGGGGTGATTCGCTAAAGGGACTCCCAGAACGTCGAAAAACTGTACTTAGTACTATGGTTCATTACAGTGAAGGGATACAGATTAAAATTAGCAAAGGACAAAGATGCCTAGGGCAGGGTCTAGGAAAAACTGGGCACAGGCTTCATGTTGTCCTCTCCCACTGGAATGGTGCACACATTTAATTCTCCCTTCAACAATGTGTTCTGACGTTTGAAAAGTGTTGATGCCAAACAGGAAAGCTCCTTGAAACCTTGGTGGCCAGGATTTTATTAGGATTTAGTCATAGAAGCATTGAGCTCCACATGACTTACCTTAGCTCTACTCATTCTCCAGCACCACCATCCCCTACCCCCAGATCTAACAGATAACCGTGTGGCCTCGGGCCCAACATATCGAAAAGAAGTTAAATCATATTCTTTCTGGTGTGGAACAAGGCCCCAGGTTACAAAGACACTGTCAGGAAGGATATTCCAGTGGTCTAGAGGTAATCTCCCAGAAGCCTATCAAAGGTCATCCTGAAGACCTTTGGATTGAGCAACATTTGAATAGGCTCGGCCTGCTGAATTAGCTCTTTTGTGCATGGTCATGGTGCCAAATACAGAGGCTTTTCACATAATTCTGAATGCTGAATTATTTCTTTGGGAAAAGTGTCAAGGCAGTACGATTCCATTGTCCTCAAAACATTGCCGGGAAGCAGACAACGTGGCCTTACGTTGAAGGGGCCTCTTCTGTGGTGTCCCAATGCTAAGTGCCGGTGAGTGGGTGGGTGGACTAACTAGAATTGCGGAGGCTAGTACTAGAGGCCGGAGTTGTGTTAGTTGCGTTAAGAGTCAGTAGTTTTAGTTTTTTGTGTGTTCCGGTTTTCTCTAGAGGTTCCTTGTGACAGTGGTAAATATTTCTCGTAAGGGGAAATAGAACCCGGTTACCTTTTCATCTTCACAAATTTCTTTATCCCATTATACAGCATGTGATCTAGCAGAGATGAAACAATAAGGGTTTGATGGATGGAAACATTTTTGTTTGGAAAAAGGAAGAACAAAGGTCTCGGGCACAGAGTGCTAAAAATGGTAATCTTGGGACCATCCATGGGGATTCCTGAGAATCATGGGAGCATTCTGACGATAAGGCCACATGGGGATTTTTAATCACTGTGAATCCAATGTGATGATCTATTTTTCCAACTTCCCAAAATTTTTGGAGGGTAGGCCTTTCTGCTATGATTTATTTTTAGGCTTTGTGTTAACCTGTCAACCGTACTTGATTTCAATCATTTAGAAGAATATAACGGATATACAGGGTATATGGGTATTCATGGCTTATATCTGAGACCTGTAACCTATGGTAACAAGATTAGTTCCAGACCTCACGTATGGACAAAACAGGAATGGATCCAGTGCTGGGAATTTAAAGGAAAGCCATGGAATTTGATTGCTGAAAGGTGAACTGGTCTGCAAGGGTTACATACCTGATCTCCTTCAACATAGATAAGGTTTAGTGAGATGATCAGCATGCCTTTCTGTTAGGAATGTATGTTTTATTTTTAGAAAATTGGAATTGCCTAGAAAATACAAAATTATAACTCAGATGTGTTTAGAACTAAACTGAATCCTGCCTGTGTGATTGGGAACCTAAATGTATAATAGGGCACATTGAAGGAGCATTGGGTAAACAGAGTTGAATTTACATGGTCCTTGAGTATTAATAGTGATGCCTGAGCATGTTCAATAAACAGAAAACTTCATAAGAAGAGCTCACTATCAAAATCGTGAGGTATGCTAATACATTTTTGGAGCAGGTCTGAATTGGTAATTTAGCTTTTTTTGTTGTTCTTGGTTCTTTATGGATAATTTTTTTGCGTTTCAGATTCTGCTAAGTTGGTTGTATAACAGGACCTCTTGCATTTTTGGGGGGGTAGGTTTTGAAAAATTTTGGATTTTGTTGAAGAGGGATTGATTTAATATTCATCTGGTTTTTCAAATGTATTTTGCTTTTCAAATATGCAGTTTAAGGGCTGGATGACTTTTACTTAAATAAGAAACTGTTTGATTCTAATTATTTTGCCCTCCATTTTCCCCTCATCTCCTGCTGTCATTCTTTTCTTCTGCTCTTTCCTGCCACCTCTTCTGCCTCCTACTCATCAATCCATGTATCCATTGAATATTTATTTAATACTGTCCTATTCAGAAGTACAATAGTAATCACTAGGGGTAAAGTGGTGGGTAAAGTTCATGTCTTTTCCTTAAGAATCTCAGCAGCCTCACCGATATTTAGTGCTAGTCTTTTTGTTTTAATCATTTTGATGGCTGTCAAATTTTCTCTCATTTTGATTTTAATTTGCATTTCTCTGATGATTAATGGTAGTGAGTTTCTTGTTCTGTCCTCATTGGCCATTCACATACCTTCTTTTATGAAGTGTCTTGTTCTTCGGCTAATTTTTAGTGGATCATTTATCTTTTTGAAATTGTAGGGACGCCTGGGTGGCTTAGTTGGTTGTGTCCACCTTCACCTCAGGTCATGATCCCGGGTTTCTGGGATGAAACCCTGAATCTTGCTCCCTGCTCAGTGGGGAGCCTGCTCCTCCCTCCCCCTCTGCCCCTCACCCCTGCTGTGGGAGCTCTCTCCCTTTGAAATAAGTGAATAAAATCTTAAAAAAAAAAGAAATTGTTGGTAGGAGTTCTATGTTCTAGATACAAGTCTTTTATCAGATCTATATATTGAAAACATTCTCCCATTGTGTGGCTTTTCTCTTTATTCATTTATGGTATATTTTCATGGAGAAGTTAAGTTTAGTAAAGAATAACTCATCAATATTTCTTTTATGTTTAGTATTTCTGTGTTCCATCTATGAAAATTTGTCTACCCAAGGTAATGAAGAGATTAAGTACTGATGCCTAACTCTGGTCTATTATCCATCATCAATTAAATTTTGTATATATGGTGATGTAGAAATCAATGTTCATTTCCTTCAATTTTAATATTTTCTAAAAATGTTTTATTTTAATTAAAATGCAGTGTTCAGTATTAGTTTCAGGGGTACAATATGATCGATCCCCTTCACCTACTTTTCGCCATCCTCCACCCCACCTTCCCTGTGGCAACCAGCAGTTCCCATTTAAGAGTCTGTTTTTTTATTGTTTTCCCCCCCTTTATTCTTGGTTCCTTTGTTTTGTTTAATAATTTATTTCTGAGAGTTTTAGATTCCCAGAAAAACTGAGCAGAAAGTACTACTTGTTCTTCTGACCGCCCCTCCCACTACTGTAACACTCCACATTTTGGCTAGTGTCATGTACAGGGCAAGCTCCCCCTCACCCCCCGCCCGGATTTAATAGACTTTATTTTTTTTTCAAGCAGGTTTAGAGTCACAGCGAAATTGAGTGGAAAAACCCCTGCCCCCTGACAGGCACCACCTCCTTATGTATCAGAAACATCCTACACCAGGGGGGCATGTTTGTTATAATTGATGAACCCACATTGATAAATCATTATCACCCCAGGTACATAGTTTACATTAGTTTTCATTTTTGGTGTTGTATATTCTATGAATTTTGATAAATTTATAATGACACCAGTCCACTATTTTAATATACTGAATGGTTTCAGTGTGCCAACAATCCTCTGTATAATCCCCACTGCCTCATCTATTACCTGGAGACCACTGATCTTTCTACTGTGTTCAAAGTTTTGTCGTCTTTAGAATGTCATATACAGTTGGAATCATAGCGCTGATAGCCTTTTCAGATAGGCTTCTTTCACTTAGTAATATGCATTTAAGGTTCCATGTCTTTTCATAGCATACTAGCTAATTTAGTTTTAGTGTTGAGTAATATACTATTGTCTGGGTGCACCATGTTTTATTTATTCATTCACCCACTGAAGGGTATCTTAGTTACTTCTGCATTTTGTTAATTATGAACAAAGATGCTATTAACATCCTTATGCATTGTTTTGTGTGGACATATGTTTTCAGTTCTTTTGGGCAAAAACCAAGGAATGCACTTGATTGATCATATGGTATGTTCAGTTTTGTAAGGAACTGCGAACTATGTTACAATGTGGGCATGGCATTTTGCATTGCAACCAGCAATGAAGGAAAATTAATGTTGCTCCACCTTTGTCAACATTTGGTGTTGTCAACGTTCCAGATATTGGCCATTCTAATAGGTGTGTATTGGAATCTCAGTGTTTAAATTTGTAATTCCCCGACGGCATATGAAGTTGAGCATCTGTTCATATGCTTGTTTGCCAACTGTATATTTTCTTTGGTGGAATGTCTTTGGCCAGTTTTTAATCAGATTGTTTTCTCATTGTTGAGTTTTAGGAGTTTTCAGAATATTTGGGATAACAGTTCATTATCAGATAGGTCTTTTGCAAATACTCTCTCCCAGTTTATGGCTTGTCTACTCATTTACTTGACATTGTCTTTCACAGAGCAGAAGTTTTTAATTTTACTGAAATCTGGCTTATCAATTGCTTCTTTCATGGATTGGGCCTTCGGTGTTCTATTTAAATAGCCATCACCACAGTCAAGGATTTCAACTGTGTTATATTGTACAAATTTTATAGTTTTGGGTTTTGCATTTAGGTCTGTGATGCAGTTTGATTTAATTTTTGCGAAGGGTATAATATCTGTGTCTAGTTTCTTTTTTGGGGGCGGCGGGTTGGCTATGGATGTCCAGTTGTTCAAGTACTATTTGGTGAAGGGTTCATATTAAAAATATAATTGTCTTGTAATTACTACATGTTGTAAAGCCTTTCTTTTCCCTAATTAAATTATTTTGGGGCCTTTTTGAAAATCAATTGACCATATATGTGTGGGTCTATTTCTGGGCTTTTTCTTCTGTCTCTTGATTTGTCTATTGTTCCAATAACCACATGTCTTAAAAATTGTATCTTTAAATAGAGTAAGTCTGGAAATTAGAAAATTTAAGTCTTCTGCCTTTGGATCTGTAGCATTGATATTTTGATGTCTTCAAAACCATGAACATAATAGATCTCTCAATCTCTATGTATTCTTTAATTTCTGTCATCAATATATTTTAGTTTTGATATAGAGACTTTACACATCTTTTACTAAATTTGTTCTTCAATATTATGCTGATGTTATTTATAAACAATATAAATTTTCTTTTCCAATTTGCTTGGTCCTAGGATAAAATACAATTGTTTGTTTTTTATTGCCCTTTTACATTAATAATTTAATTGATAATATTTCAAGGTTTTTTGGGTTTCCTTAGAATTTTCTGTATATACAGTTAAATCATCTATGGGATGTTTTATTTATGTTCCTTTCTAATATTTATGCTTTATTTTTTTTCTCCCATATCACCGCACTCATTAGGACCTCTAGGACAATGTTGAACAGAAATGGTGAGAGTGAAATCTTTATCTGATTTTAGGTTTAGGGACCACATGGCCACTATTTCACCATTACATATGACTTTCTTTTGGATGTCATTTATGAAATCAAGAAATTTTACTTCTGTTCCTAATTTGCAAGAGTTTTTATCAAAATTACTTAGTGGATATTGTCAAATACTTTCTTTACATTTCCTAACATGGTTGATTGTTTTTTTTTTTTAAAACTTTATTCTGTTAATGTGGTAAATAAATTTCTAAAATCAATGTTAAAAGATCTTCTATTCTTAGTGTAAACTTGCCATGGTTTTTTTTACATAATATGGGATTCAGTTTGTAACCTTTTGTTTAGGTTTTTGCACTTATGTTCTTGAATGATATTGGCATATACTCATCCTTTTCCATAATTTTTGTTTTTGGTTAGGTATTGGTATTGAATATACGCTGATTTTATTAAATAATTGGGGAACTTTCCCCTCTTTTTTATTTTTATTTTTCATTTTTTTAAAGTTCTTAAGTTTATTAATCGTTTCATGAAAAATTTGCACAATCACCACAGATTAAGTTTCTGCAGAATCGTTATTCCTTCTGTTGTCCAATCTCCGGCTTACTTTTTGCCTACACCAACATTGGCTTTTACAGTCCCCCTGATTTTCTTCATTCCGTTCTTGTGTTCCTTTCACTGTTTTCTTGAGGTCTTTTTCTTCTCATATAGGCCATGTCTTTGCAAGTCTATGTTTGGGTTCACTTTTCTTTGCATTATCCAAGGAATCACAAAAGCAGTTGACTTGCCACCACCAAAATGGGTTCTGAATCTAGATACAAAGATGGTATCCGGTGTGGTCTTGTACATCTCAGCAGTTTTTCCTGAATTTCTGTCTTAAGTACTGTTGCTTTTCTGGGGTGAAACACTTGAATGACCATCTGTTTTTGCTGATATAGTTGGTTGGTCATGAACCTCCTGGTCCGGATAGTTAGTGTTCATGATGTTCACGATGGTCACAGAGCTTCTAGCAGCCAGGGAGGAAAGGAGCTCTCTCTTTCTAAATTTAAGCTGTATAAGAGTTAAAGATGGGTGATATGTTTATGAATCCTTTAACGTTTGGTAAAATTCTCCAGGAAAGGTTCTTGAGCCTGGAAGTTTTGTTTGTGGGAATATAGTTACAAATTTAATTCCTTTAATAGTTTTAAGGTTAGGTAGGAATTTGTCTATTTTGTAGGTTAGGAAAAACTTTTCTACCCTTCTAGGTTCTTTGGCTCATGTAATAATTAATTTGAAATAAGACAGATTTAACAAGAAAAATACAAATTTAATTTTGTATATAAGGGAGCCTCATAAAAATGTGATACCAATGGCAGTGGGGTAGTTATTGCCTTACATGCCTTCCTGAGTTAAGCAATGGGAAAGGGGGGAGGGTACTTCACAGGATCATAAGAAGAGCATACGTTTAGTAATTAGATGTTTGCATTCACATGCAGATCATTCAGATTAGTTACCTCTGGTAATAGCTCTTTTTCTGGGGCAAAGCCCCTACTAAATTCTTTTAGGTAATTAAAGGAGAGGTAAAGTTGTTGAGTCCAGATGCTTTCAGCCTCAAAAAAATGCACATGCGGGGCACCTGGGTAGTTCAGTTGTTAAGCATCTGCCTTCTGCTCAGGTCATGAGGCTCCGGTCATGATCGGCGGGAAGCCTGCTTCTCCCCCCTATGACTTCCCCTGCTTGTGTTCCCTCCCTTGCTCTCTCTCTCTGTCAAGTAAATAAATAAATAAATAAAATCTTAAAAAAATGCACATGCTAAATGACATATTTTAGAGTTGTGCATTTTGCTTCCTTTCAATTTCAGCTACATTTTATCTGTGTTTAATATGTTTGTGATGGTTTTTTTTTTTTTAACTTCTTGCGAGAAATGACTAGATCAGATCACCTTCCTTCTAAAGCTCCAAATAGTAGGTATTTTAGGTCTGTGACCAGTACAGTCTTTTTCACAATTACTCATCTCTTCTATTGTATCTCAAAAGCACCCAGAGGCAGTACTTAAAGTAAGTTTGCCTGTATTTTCGTAAGACTATTTACAAAAGCAGGTGACTGGCCTGTGGGCCATAGTTTGGTAACTCTTTACCTCCATTATTGATTTTCTGCTTTCTTTTTTCCCCTAAGTTAGGCATGATAAATTTTTCTCTAAACCTCAAGTTTTAATAAAGCCTATTTTCATGATGATTTAGTTCAAAATATTTTTAAGATTTCATTGTGATTTATTTTTTGCCCCATGGTTATTTTGAATTGTATAGCTTAGTTTCAAAACACGTAACGATTTTTAAGGTTACATTTTGTTATTTTTTATCTATCTATCTATCTATCTATCTGCCTGCCTGCCTGCCTACCTACCTACCTACCTACCTACCTACCTACCTATTTGAGAGAGTGAGGGGGCTGGGGAGGATAGAGGTAGAGGAAGAGATTCCTCAAGTGGCTGAATGCAGAGCCTGGAAACCATGACCTGAGCTGAAACCAAAGGTCAGATGCTTAACAACCGACTGAGCCACTCAGGCACCTCATATTTTGTCATTTTCTAGATTAATTCCACTGTGGGCAGAGAACATGCTCTATGTAAATTAAAGCTTTATGGTCATTTTTGGTATAATTTTGTATACTTGCAAATGATTCTCTTCATTTTGTTGCATTGCTCTTTTTGAGCCATTTAGGTGTAATTTGTTAATAATTTTATTTATAACTTCTATATTTTGTTTTCTTATTTATCAGTAAATGAGATAATTGTGTTAAAATCTCCCACCATGGTTGTGAATTTGACTGTTTCCATTTTGTGTGTGTGTGTGTGTGTGTGTGTGTGTGTGTGTGTGTGTGTGTGATTTCAATATTTTTCTCTAGTTTTATTGATAAACATACATAAGTTTTAGGTGTACAGCATGGTGACTTGTCTTACATATATTGTGAAATTAGTACCACAAGTTTAGTTAACATCCATTATCTCGTATAGATACACAAAAAAAGAAAAAGAAAAGAAATATTTATTTTTTTTGTGACTAGAACTTTTCAGATTTACTCTTTTAATAACTTTGAAATATACCACTCAGCAGTGTTACCTATAGCTGTAATGTTATACATTACATCCCTCTTATTCATTTATTTATTTTTAAAGATTGATTTATTTATTTGACGGAGGGGGGTGAGAGTCTTAAGCAGACTGTGCCTTAAGCATAGAGCCCAACACAGGGCGTGATCTCATGATCCTGAGTGGAAACCAAGAGTTGGGTGCTTAATTGACTGTGCCACCCAGGCGCCAGTTGTCCCTGTTATTTATCTTATAACTGGAAGTTTGTGCCTTTTGACCACCCTTTTTCCATTTTTCGATCCTATGTAATTTTCCTTATGTATTTGGAAACTATGTTATTAGGTTCATATGAATTTAAAGATTTTTTAAATTATTACTTAATTAGTTAATTTATTTAAGAGAGAGCATGAGACAGAGCATGAGTAGGGGGGAGGGCCAGAGGAAGAGGGAGAAGCCGGCTTCCTGCTGAGCACGGAGACCAATGCAGGTCTGAATCCCAGGACCCTGGGATCAGGACCTGAGCCACTCAGGTGCCAATAGATTCGTATGAATTTAGAATTGTGTTATCTTCTTAATGGATTGGCTCTGTTATTGTAATGAAGCATCCCTCTCTGTCTTGAGCAGTGCTTCTTTCCTTAAAGTTTATTCTGCCTGATAGGTAGTCTAGCTTCCTTTTGTTTAAAATGTGCATGAGATATCTTAACTGCCTTTTTACTTTCAACTTTCTGTATTCTTATATTTAAGATATGTTTCCTATAAGAAGCATGTATTTGTATTTAGTTTGACAATTGTATATTGTTCATTTATATTCACTATAGTTAGTACATACGTTTTTATTTAAATTTACTGTATTGCTAAAGCCATCTGATGTCTTCCATCTATTCCAAGTTCTTGTCCTCTTTCTTATCTGGCCTTCTTTTGGATTTACTAGTTTTTATCTTTTTCACTTTGTATTCACATGGTCATTGTATACTTTTTTATTATTATTTTAGTGGATACCTTAGATATTTATAACATTTATCTGTGATTTCTTCCAATCTTCGAACACAGTAACTCCATTTTTTTAATGTTTGAAATCATGTGCTGTTTTAAATCCAGAAATATTTTAAACTCTACAAAACATTATTATCATTGTTGTTTACACTCAATAGTCCTCTGGGTTTACCCAAAAATTTATGCTTTCCAGTCTCCTCCTTTCTTCCTGTATTTGTTTGTATCTGGAATTGTTTTCCTTTTTCCTGAAGAGCACCCTTTTACTATTTCAATGTAAGTCTGGGAGGTGCGAAATTATTTTGTTTTTTGTTTATAATTATTTTCTTCTGGCGTTTCGAGATTACAGTTCACTTTTCTTGTGGATTCTGTCATCTCTGTTGTGGTAAGCCCAAGTGTAATTAGTAATACTGTGAACATCAACTATTTTCATTCTTTTTTTTAAACTTCTTGAGATAAAGTTTACCCTTTTAACCTTTTTGAAGTATACAATTTAGTCGTTTTTAATATTATGATTTCTTTTAAGATGTTTTTCCATCAGTTTTACTATGATATGTCTATGTGTTTTTTTTTTAAAGATTTAATTTTTTTTTTTTTTTTTGATAGAGAAAGCTCAAGAGGGGGGAGGGTCAGAAGGAGAAGCAGAGTCCCTGCTGAGCGGGAAGCCTGCCCTGGGTCTCCAGGTTCTTGACCTGAGCTGAAGGCAGTCGCTTAACCAACTGAGCCACCCAGGCGCTCCTATGTATGGTTTAAATTATATTTATATTTATATAAATTTAAATAAATTTTAAATTATATATAAGTTTATAGAAATTATATAATTATATAAATTTATATATAATTAATTTATATTAACTGTTTCAGGTTCATACAGCATTTTGAATCATTTATTTGATGTCTTTCTCTAGTTTTAAAATGTGTTCAGTCATTATCTCCTCCAATTTTGTTTTTCTATTCTTTTTCTCTCTTCACCTCTCGAGACTTATTTTTTTTTCCACTCTTGTCTCTTTAGGGTTATTTCAGCCTATTTTTTAATGACCTATTTTCTAGTTCACTGACTTTCTCTTCATATATATTTTTAATTTACTATTAAATTCATCAAATGAATTCCTAATTATGGTTACTGTATTTTTTCTTTTAGAATTTTTATTTTTTATAATTTCTAGTTTTCTCCACACATTCTTTGCATTTTTCTCTTATTTCATTGCATGTATTCACCATGATTATTGAAAAAAATCCATGTCTGATATCTCCATTAATTTTATTTTCTGATGTTTCTTTTGCTATTTTATCATTTTTATCTTCTTTCCTGGTATATGTACTGTTCTTTGATTTAGTGGTGGATATTGTACATAAAAAAAACTATAGAAAGCATTTGAGCTCTGATATGACAGTATCTTCCTTATGCACTCCACCTTCCATCCCCACTCTTTAGCTAACAGATGGCTATTGGAACTCACAGTCCTGGATCATCTCAGTCCAATTTCGGTGACTACTAGGCATTATTCCTGCGTGAGTTTGCCTATTTACAATTCATCCTTATTCCTAGGATATGAACCTTTGTGACCCAACCTAAAGCATTTGCCAGCATGCACTCCCTTGTTCACAGGAGACTCTGGACTTTAGTTTTTGTCCCACAGCCTCTTCAGATTTTCAGATTTATTATTCAGTTTCTCACATTCTAAGCTGTATCTTCCAGAATGAAAGGTCCAGTTAACCTGTCTCGTTTTCCTTCTCCTTTTGTATCTTTGTTCTACAAGTTTTTACCATCCTTTTCGTTTTCCCACTTAGAGATGACTTTTCAAGTTTTTATGCCGGGTTTCCCAGTTGTTTTGGGGGAAAGATTGTTCTTAATATCTAGTTTACCTTTATACAAAGCAGGGATCTGTTATTTGTTTTTAAAATGTCCTTATTTGCCCAAATAAAAAATTTTAGAATCTTTTATCAGATCCTCAGAGTCTTTTTGTGGAGGTTTTACTTACCCATGAAATCCATAATTTTAATAGCCACTGATTATGGTGATCTAAAAAAATATAGGCTCCCGTCTTTCTTGATTAAGGAGCTTTGCTTTAATTTAGTAAGTCATGTTTACCATGGCTGAAGTAATTAGTGATTTGTAGTGTACTGTTTGTTTGTTGGTTTTTTAATAGAATTTTTTTTTAACCAATCTGTACACTCAACATGGGGGCCTGAAACTTACAGCCCTGAGATCAAGAGAGTATGTTCTACTGACAAGCCAGCCAGGCACCCCCGCCGAATACTGTTGTTATGCGAGACTTTGCCTGGGTGGGATGACCTCATGTATAGTGGTTCAGAATTCACCTAGAAGATTGGGCCAAGAGCTAGGGTTTGAAAGATTGAGATCGCCAGAGGGAGGGCTATGGGTGTTGCTTGTATGGAACCACATAAGCTAGGGCTTAGTCACCACTGAACCTATTTAATTCATACCATGGTGACTGAATAGTTTATCCCTTAATCCTTCTTTCCCTTGATTTGTCGTTAATACTAATCAGGCTGTGCTGGAAGCTTGGGAATTCATTGGTGTACATTGTCAAACATGTGTTAATTTGATTGCCTGTGATTTCTGTAGCAGACCCAGGAGTGCAGCAAACATGCGGGTGATTGTATAAAGTCTGCATAGTCCCCCAATTGGGTGTTTGACTATCAGGTTACCTCAGGAGTATCTCAGTTAATCTGGCTGTTTTCTTTGAACACTCAGCTGGGGAATCCTGTGTAGTCACTCTCCCCTGCCTCAGTACCTGAGTGAGACAACTGTGAATATATACATATATATATATATATATATATAAAACCCTAAAGCATAAGCCACACTGGTGAAGATTAAGAAGTACCCACATTGGGGCGCCTGGGTGGCTCAGTTGGTTAAGCATCTGCCTTCGGCTCAGGTCAGGATCCCGGAGTCCCGGGATCGAGCCCCGCATCGGGTTCCCTGCTCAGCGGGGAGTCTGCTTCTCCCTCTGACCCTCTTCCCCCTCGTGCTCGCTCTCTCTCATTCTCTCTCTTTCAAATAAATAAATAAAGTCTTAAAAAAAAAAAGAAGTACCCACATTGTACCTGCCTATTCAGCATGCTGATTTCACCTGCCTGAAGTGATTGCTTTTTGTAGCTCAGTAATTTTTCCTGTGAATTTGCCAGAGATGAATGAGGCAACTTAGGCAACTCCTCAGAGTATGGAGCCTCTATCTTTGAGGCACGCCATGGGTCTGAATCTCTGGCAGGGGTGGAGAAAGTAGGCAAGGTAGTGTAGTGAGCATGAATTTAATTTCCTCAACTCTGTTGTATGAGATACATTTTATGTGTTTCCTCTAAGTCAAATTTAATCTGCTCTGAGCATCCAATTTATCAGGTGGTTGGAAATTCAGTCTCAATTATAATTATTAATGGTCCTTTTTCCTATCCCCCCTCCCCTCAGATATCATGTTATGGTCCTGGGAGTCTAGCATAGAACAGGACAGGCTGGGAGGACGTTGAGCTTTTGGGCGTACTGACGTACTCCTCCTAGATACACTGACCTGCTCCTCATCCAAGCCTGCATAATCTCTTGAAGGGAAGGTCCACTATGGTTTCCATGGTTTTGCTCAGTCTTAGAGCCCCTAGGACTTAGCCTGTTTGTATACCACTGTGTACCCATTTTCCTCTGAGGACTTGACACCATCACTGGGTGCTTGGAGGGAATGAGCATCCAAACATGGTTCCCTCTTTAGTCTTCTAGAATTTTTTCTTCATTCGTAGAAGCAAAGGTGAAAGTGTAATGGCAAGTACTCTGATGTTCCCTGGAAACTGTGCTTGTAAACATCTCTTTCTTACATTAGGTGAAAGGGGGTTGTGGGAAGCCGTGAACTATGAGATTCAAAGGGACAGAAGCTGGACTTCACAATCATCAGTTGATTTACTAATTACCTATTTGGTGTCAGATCTTACGCAATGAATAAAATTTAGTTTGTGTTTCCCGGGAGATGATAGTCTAGTGGGGGACAAAGACTAGCATAGAAAAAGGAGTTCTGATTATTCATGACCTCAAGTTCCACGGCAAACATATTAAGTCTTAGCTCTCAAATTGCCTTTTTCCAGTTACGCTGGTAATTATGAGTCAGTCGTTCTTTGGGGGTGTTTGGCCTGTAACTGTGGGATGGATGAATGTGTCTGTTTTTGTACCAAGTGCTCTTGGGTTGTGGCCTCAAAGGATGGAACTGTGTGGCTCAGGCAGTTTTCTGAAATCCGTGGCTTTACAAGACTTCCTGCTGTAGATAAGGACACCGACTTCTCTTATCTGCGTGTCCCTAGGTGCCTCTTTCTGGCGAGATACTGAATTTACCTGCAGAGTTGGATTGCTTTTATCCCTGAACTATATACGGCAGACACTTGAGATTAGTGCCAAGGGAGGAGAAAGGGTAATTGTTTCTGGGGAAAAGAATTGTGTAGGTAGTAGTTTAAAAAACTGGGGGCTAGAGTGGTATTTAGTCAAATATGGCTGCCAGACAGAAGTGAAAGAGCCTTTTAGCATCTTTTTCAAAGAGCTTTGTATTGATGTACTTTGTACTCCTTTATTCTAGGGAAAAGTGTTTAAAATGTTACAGCCTTTAAAAAAAATGTCCTCACCTGTTTTAGATGTATATCACATTTTTGTTGAGTCTTCTGGAATACTAAGGATATCAGAATTTTATTAATTCAGTGATACTGCATTGTAAATCAGAAGTTTTATGTTCTTGGCCCATACTGTTTTTAATTTTCCAAGCATCTGCGCAAACTGCAACTATTACTTGAGAAATATATGAACGCTCTTCTTGTCAAGTTTATATTTATCCTAAAAATCTGGGTGCTGGAGAGAGCCTTTTATGTACAATTTTGACTTTTTATTTTGTAAACCTGTATTGATTTTTCCTATCTCTATGGAAGTGGGATTCCTTTTCAGAGTTTTATTCCCTTTAAGAAATGTGAGTACATCTGAATGGAACTTCTAGAGAGAGCCCTTAAAATTGCCCTAATGACTTAGGGGTATTTAGGTTACAGGCATTCCGTTTCATTTAGGCAGAAGGGAATTAATTGTGAGGAAAAAGCATGTTAAGCCACATTCTTCCCAGTGGGAGAGGTTACTTTCTTAAATCTCTGTCTTCCTATCACTTGGGATGAGCAGTGACCTTTTAACAACGTGAGTTTGAACTGTGTGGGGCCACTTATATGTGGATTTTTTAATTACAGTATTGTAAATGTATTTTCTTTATGGTTTTCTTAATAACATCTTCTTTTTTCTAGCTTATTTTTTCCCTAAGAATACAGTATGCAATATATATGACATACAAAATATGTGTTAATCAACTGTATATGTTATTGGTAAGACTTCTGTCCAACAAAAGTTAAAAGTATTTGTTTTTGAGGAGTCCAAAGTTATATATGGGATTTTGACTGCTCAGTGGTTGGAGCTACTAAGCCCAGCATTTTTCAAAGGTCCAACTGTATTTATGTGAGAAAGAGGGGCAACAGGGATAATTGGGGAATAGATATAGTAGGTCCTCTGGTTTCTCAGAATTTTCTCACTGGATGTTCCATCTCCTTAGCTTGTTTGGAGACCCCACGTGCTTTCTGTTTCCTCACAAAACTTGTTTTTAGTAAGGAATTGCTAACGTAGAATTGCATAGTAGAATCTGAATAGCTTAATGGCTTAACCTGTCCCTTTGCTAAGACATTTGCGTTTGAAAAAGCTGACAAAGCCCAAAAGAAAGCTTCTCAGTGGAGATTCTCAGGGTAAGAGTTCTTCAGTGGAAAGGATATCTTATTCATCAGTAATATCTTTCTGTATCTCCTTCATCCCCCAACCTCCACTCCCAGTATTCAATAGGGGTTGCCCTCCCCCCCCTTTTTTTTTTTTGATAAATCTGATCCTGTCTAGTATCCCCGCTGAGTAGCAGTTGAACTGTAGCTGACCAAGTCTCTGCCTTGATCTGTGACACGGTGTGTATTTGTGAGGGGAGGAGGCTGTTGGTGTGGTGGGGAATGGCATTGCAAAGGAGAGGACTAGTGATAAGAGAGGAAGCGAGTCAGCGAGTTACAGGTACATGCACTCTGGGCCTGAAAAGGGGCTGTATGTTGTGGAAAGATAGAAACAAACGCATAATTTCTAATTCTTATACTAAGAATCTTATGACTCTGTTGATCAACATAAAGGTGTATAATTTAGTAAACTACATTTGCAGTCAGGCCAGTGATCTTCTGGATCCTTCTAACTTCTTCACTGTATATTCTTGGATGAATCCTTTACCCTCTTGATCATTGAATTCCTCAAATGTAAAATGAGATGCACGCCTACCTATTGCCCAAAGATGCCACAAAGAACAAATGAAGTGATGGATATAAAAGTACTTTGCAAACACAAAAGCTGTAATAAAGTGCTGTATAAAGCCGATATATTTTTAAATAGGGATAATGGTTTAAGAACATTTAGCTGATTTTTTTACCTCCCTTCTCCCTGTTCTTCCCTGCCTTTCACTTCTTTGTTTGGTAAAGGCCACACTAGCTGTAAAATTGGTGGCATAGTATGATTAGAAATAATTTCGTTTTCCTGGGCAGTGACAAAGGACCCCCTCTTCAGGAGGGTCCTGCCCTTGCCTTAATGGACTGCTCTCATCACCTTGAAATTCTTAATTTTTGAACAAAGTGCTCCACGTTGGCATTTTGCACTCAGTCCTCCAAATTATGTAGCTCGTCCTGATCCAGCGTTGTTCTTTGTTCCTTGGTGGAGTCGGAACCAGAAGTTCCTTTATGACCCCCACTGGGAGGACTATATGGAAGTTGGCTGAGGATATGGCTGGGGAGTTTGCCAGAGTAGGTCTAATGGCGGTAGGTAAGCAGCTACCTTGATGAGCTTTGTGGGGTGGTCGGTATTGAGGACCAAATGTTAAAGCCAACCATCTGGGTGTCCATTGTACTAACAGGTGCCATCCTTAGAGCCTCACCAGCAAGGACCATTAGGCCCTGAGCATGCTATAAGGAAACAACTTAGAATTCCTCCAATCTCTGCCTTCACCAGCAAATGCCAGCAGAGTGAGCAGTCACCAGGTGGGCGAGACACATTGCCACACAAACCCAAGGAATCAGATAGTCAGAGGCTGGTTAGGAGTATCTGTGAGCGATTGTGTTTCCCTCTCATTTCCTTCTGCTATAAGCTTATTTAATAGTTACAGGGGAAAAGTGGAAGTCAATGAATTGAACTCATAAAGCAGTTGCATTCTTTCCATCTCCCTCTGTGCTTATCCAAACCTGCTTGATGGTTTGGTTCTTCCCTTGCCACTGAGCGAAGTCCTGGCAGGTTTTGTAGTTTTGGGATAATTAAAAATCCCCATCACATTGGACCACAAGAATTGTCTCATTTCAGTAATTAAAATGTCAAGTCCTGTGTAATAGTCAATATTCTGAACCTCATTTGAAGTTAAAATTTACTTTGTTTCTGAGAATGGTCGGTTTCAGACTTAACTGTAGTGGAAAAGGGACATATTTTCACCTTCATTTCTACTTCTCATTGTGCATCTCCTCCCAATTGGATAGCCACCTTTTTGAACCCTTTAGGTCATGGCAGGTAGAAGTATGATACCTAAGATATATGAAAAGACATTATCTGAAAGGGCTTGCTGTGATTTGATTTTGATGTACCTGTTTGGCAGATGTTTAAGCCTTAGTCCTGATTTGTTTTTCTGAGTGATTTCATGATCTCTACTTCTAGATTCCTTAACAAAGTTAATGTTTGTCTTCTGTATTGCTGTTAAAGAAATCCCTCCCATTCCACTAACTCTGAATTCTGATTTCAAAAAAAAAACAAAAAGAACAAAAAAAACTCCATTCACTTTCTGCTAAGGTCCCATTGCTCCAGGCTTTAAGGCCTTTTGGGATGGAGGATTAAGGAAGCTCACTTCTGGACTGTGGTACGTTGAATAACGGTTTCCCAGAGATTTCAATGTCTGAATCTCTGGAACCTGTGAATATGATACCTTATTTGATAAAAGAGCCTTTGCCGATATGATTAAGGTTTTTAAGATGAGGAGATTATCCTTTGTATAATCACAAGGGTTCTTATATTAGGGAGGCAGGAGGTAAGTGGGTGGAGAAGGCACTGTAACAGTGGACGTAGAGATTCTGGTGATATGGCCATAGCCAAGGGATATCCATCATCTCTAGAAGCAGGGATGGAAAAGAATGTGTTCTCCCCTTGAACTCTCCAAAGGAACCAACTTTTGCAAATACCTTGTTTTGACCTATAAAACTCATTTTAGACTTCTGACTTTGGTTTAGGCCACTCAGTCTATGGTAATTTGTTACAGGAGCAACAGGAAAGAACTACAGTCTCAAAGATACTAATGTATGGTGTATGCGGATGCATTCTAAGACTGTAGGCCAGTGTCAGTGCACCATCTTCTCTTCACTCTATTCTTGGAGCAGCTAGCTAGCCAGCTGCAGCCAGTTGCTGTTTAGATTTCCAAGGAGACACTAGGTTCCTGTGGCCCCTAAATGGCAAGGCACACAAAGTAAGCTCTCTGAACGTTCTTCTTCAGGGCCTTCTCACTTGACTTGGGGTAAGAGGAAAACACCATCTCCCTTCTCTTGCGGGGAGAAGGAAGAGAGATGTGATATCAATGTGATATCAATGATATTCCTGAAAGAGACGGTTACTTTCCATTTTCCAGTCCATCTTTAATCATAACTCAGTGATGCCAGAGATCGATATTGCACTAAATGTTGTGAAAGATGATTTGGACACCCCTTTGAAATTCTTGCACTGGTTATTCAAGAGCCTTAGTTGGAATATAAGCATACCAGTGAGTTCTCCTTTTTATTCTTAATCTTTTGAGGTGTCACATTAAACAGATTGACATGAAGGAATCATTTATCAGTTTTGCAGTGGATAGTCTTTCTAGCATCTGGACCATTGTGAATTCCCCTCTGATTTCTAGTTTATAGAATTAAAATTCCAAGATAAAGTCAATATAAGCATTCATTCTGAAATCTTGCTCTGGTGTTAGCGATGCCATCTGTTATTTGATGGCAGGATCTGGTGGTCTCCAGCCTCCTCATTTTTCTCTTCTAAGTGGCATTAGTCAAAAAGTGACACATCTGAACAGTTGTAAGAGAACAAGGATTCTAGTTTGTTCATAAAATGTAGAATTAAGCATGGTCTCTTCTATCCAAGGAAATATTTTTATTTTCTGTCCCGTGCTCCTCTTTGATAAACATGAAAATGTCATGGCTTTATTGTTGTTTTAAATTTCAAAGTAAATTAGTGTGACTAAAAACACATCAAAGAAATTAACAGTTGAGAGTTTCTGTTGTTAAAACTACCCACGTAACACTTTCTCCAGAAGATTTTATGCTCCATGGGATGCTTCTTCCCTGCTTCTCATCTCTGTAACAGTCTTTCACCACCCCTGGTTGAGAATGACTGGTCTAATTATATCATTTGCACTTAGGTCCATTGTCACAGTCTGGGTTGCGGAACTTTTCAGGCTGGTTTTGAAGGATGAATAGGCTTTGGGTGGTCAAATTCAGATGGGAAGAGCTTCCCCCCCCCCCCCCGCCCCGACTGAATGATAATACATTACATTATGATCCTTTTTTAAAAATATTTAGTTATTTGAAAGAGAGAGAGTGCACAAGTGGGAGGGGCAGAGAGAGAAGGAGAGAGGGAGTCTCAAGCAGACTCCAGGCACTGAGCTCGGAGCCCTACATGGGGCTCAGTCCCTTGACCCTGAGAGCGCCGAATCCTAACCACTAGACCACCAGGGAAGTCCCTTGACCCTGAGACCACAGCCAAGAGAAACCAAGAGTCTGATGCTTAACTGGCAGTGCCACCGAGGCACCCCTGTGTTAGGATTCTTATTCCCATTTTGTTTCTGTTTTTAGTTTTATTTATATTCTTTCACAATAATGCGAGCATAGTAGATGCTAGTTCAAACTTGCCTGTTCTGTGAATAAAGGAGTTGACTTATCCTAACCTCTTGTTTGGAAGCTCAGATATTGACAGGCCGGCAGTTGTAAAATGTACAAATTCTAGCAGAAGCAAATTTTCAAATACAAAAGCCTTTTCTAACCTTTCACAAGGAATTCTACAAGATTATAATAGGCTGGATATGGAAAGAGACTTTGGGCAATGAAGCTAAAATTCATTGATTGGCTGATTTAGAGACAGAAATTTGTAATCTGGGACTGTAGAACCTCCCACTGCTCCCCAGAAACAACCAATTCTTTGTCCATGATGTGAGAAACTTGTATTATTCTAATTTAGCTTTAGTGCTTTTGGCCCTTGTGATCTCGTTTGAAATTCCACCACTGATCTCAGTAGTGTTCAGATAATGATCAGGACATTGGCTGTGCAAGACCAGTGTTAAAAATCAGAAATATTTCCTGAGTACATATCCCTTTTAACTTATCAGAAGTTTTTTAGGTGTTACTTTAGATGTCACAAAATGCCTGTCCCAGAAACCTCCAAGGAGAAGCCAGAAGGAGGAATGGGGGCTTCCTAAGAATACTCAGGAAACTCCACCTCTCGTTTTGGCTTTCCTGATGCCCTTCGCCAATTTTGACTTGGCTTCATCTTTTCCTTTATTTTGTCTTAGCCGTGACCTGTCCTTTCCCTCAGTCCACCTGACTTCACTGTTTGTTAGCATAGCTTCCTTCCAAACTGTGTAGTGCTGCTGGTTTGCCCAAGGAATGGCCTTCTTTACCTACTTTACAGTTTGTGATGTTTACCCAAAGATATAAAGCCTATCACTGTCCCTTTCTGTCTCTACCTCCAGATTTCACTTTGTATCGTCCCACTTGAATTCCATGTGGCTAATTGCCATGGAACATTTGGTCTTTTGCTTTTAAGAAATTTATTCATATCATTATTATTTTTTGTTATTATTTATTTGCAACAAAGAGTGCTTTTACAAATCTAATAATTGCTCTAGCTGATCTCTTGTAATGAAAAAGAAATCACATTTTACGTTTCCTTAATTTGAAGTGCTTCCTGTTAGCACAGACATTCCTGCTGTTCATTTTTCTGCAAAGGAGTCCTTCTGTTATTGCTATAGGAAATTTCAGTGGGTTGTCTTTGGGAAATGCAAAAGGACCACAACCTCATAATCTCCTCAAAGGGCAGTGCCTTCTTGGGGACATGGCCACTTTTCCTTTGTACTTCAGACAAAGTCAGCATCTCTGTGCTGTATAGAATGAGACACATGTATAATTTAAAAACCATTTCCTGCATCGTAATATCAGACTTTACCAGGAAAGCATATTCAAAGCTGACACTCCTTCAGGCCAAATGAACCCAGACCTTTACTTTCTGCCTCTTTTCTCCCTTTCTCGGTTCTCTTGGAGGATCAGGATTAAAACAAATTACATTACTGTTTAATTTTTTGCAATATGTGTTTCCATTCTCCGAATGGTAGGCTCCTCATCTAGGGAAGGTCATTACCTCATTATTTGATTTCCCTGCTCACCCTTTGACATTTAAAATGGTTTCTGGCTTGGCCCTGTGCATAAAAACATGAAACTCAGGAAATAGGTGGAAGAAGACGAGGTCCATCTTGTATTTATGAGGATTTTCTTCCTAGCGTGTTTTCTAGGATTGGGACGTCGCATTCATAATAGTTGTAAGATTATAATTGGAGTTACTAAACTGCCCAGGAGGAGCCCTGCCCGTTGGAGTTGAGAACAGAAGGTAAGTTTGATTTTGACCATATTGTGAACGTTCTAGGAACCACAGTTTGGAGAGGCTTCTCGTACCATAGACTCACAGGTGATCAATATCCATGACAGACCTTTTTAGACACATTTGATGGCAAAGATTAATAGTTTACAGTATCAGAGTTTGGTTGCAATTTTTGTTTGTAAACCATGGTTTAAAAATCCCAGGTGAAGTTCACATCCTCTGGGGAGCCTTTCTTGATCACTCTAGACCAACTTTGTTTCTTTTCTCAACTATTAGCAGTTTTATCTGGCACATAGTCATATATTATCATGTGACAACTATTGTCTGAAATTGCTAATTTACTCTGGTATTATGATTTGAATATTTGTCAATACACGTGTTAACGGAGCTCTTAACCCCCTCCACCCTTGGGGACAGACTTTGTGTACATTATTGGGTTTGCTGAATCACTTAGTGTCATTCTTTGTAGAACCCTCGTAGATGCTTTTGGAATAAATGAATGTATTAAGTGATAATTCCATTTTAAATTGCCAGTGAGTCATAAATTATTGCAGACGGATAAGCCTACTTTTTTTAAAGACCATTCCGGCATTAACTTGGGCATTCATATCTGTGATTGATTAATTAATTAATTAATTATTTTTTTAAGATTTTATTTATTTATTTGAGAGAGAGAGAGAATGAGAGATAGAGAGCATGAGAGGGGGGAGGGTCAGAGGGAGAAGCAGACTCCCTGCTGAGCAGGGAGCCCCATGCGGGCCTCGGTCCTGGGACTCCGGGATCATGACCTGAGCCGAAGGCAGTTGCTTAACCATCTGAGCCACCCAGGCGCCTGGTCTGTGATTAGTTTAAATCCTTTTCCTTGCAGAGTAGTGTAACTATTCTTAAAGGGGGGTTCTGCTGCTTCTCTCTCCCTAATGTTCTACACTTCCTACACTTTCCCTCTACCTTATTCCAGAATTTTGCTTGTTTACCCTTTATTCTCCTTCTAGAGTATTTGTTCTCTTGGCAAGTTTGGCTACTGTTCAGCTTCAACTGTGATCTCATTGTAGTTACTTTCCAAATCTACCTTCCCAGTTCTGTGATACGGCCTTAGGACAGTGTTGTCAAAATGGGTGGGATATAATCACTTGGCTATATTTCAGTTACCTCAAAATTACTATTGTACAAAAGAAATTCATTATTTTTTTCTATCACCCAAACAACTTCTGCTTTCTTTTTTTATTTTTTAAATTTAATATTATTATTATTATTTTACAACTTCCTCTTTCTACATTCCTTCTCCATTCTTGTTGTTTGTGTGTAGTTCTATCATCCAAGGCTCCTAGGCCCTGGAATCTTCTCTCGCATTCCATTATTTCTTCACCTTTCATGTGTTATCCGTCTCCAAATCCTGTTGAATCTTTCCTTGAAATGCATCCCTCCTTTCCGTGACCTCAGCAAATGACCTGGTTTTCGACTTTAGCTAGGCCTAAATGACAGTTCTAGATTGCTGCCTCAGCTTCCTAATTACTTTGTGTAGTAATTTTGTTGTTGGTAAAGATGATGATGGTTATTACAGAAATTGCTAATACTCATCGTGTAGCATGTGGTAAGCAATGTGCTAATGCACTTTGTGTAGATTGTCCATTTGATTCTCATAACAACCTGATGAGGTATATATTACTGTGCACATTTTAGATAGTATAAAACCTGTGGCTCAGAGAGGTTATATATCTTGTCCATGGCCTCATACGTGATAAGATGAAAAAACTGCCATTTTAACTTTGAAGGCCATGCATCGAGAACATATCTCCTGAATATCAGTGCCAGACCACTATACCCTTTTCACTGTGACACTCACCTTCTCAACATGTGGAGATTCCCAGTGACCCCAAAAATTAAATGAGGTCCTTTATCTGATTCTAAGGCCTTCCATGATGTTGTATCACCACATCTTTCTAATCTTCCTTCTCACGACACTTGAGATCTACCCTTTTCTTAATCCAGGCTGACTTGATCATTGTTTTCCACTTCCCTCCCAATACTCACTTCCTCAATGATTTCCTTTAGCTCTGGGACACTGTTTTCATACCTTCAAATCCTGCCTATACTTTAAGGCCCAGTTTATATCCCACTCCGCCAGGAAGCTTTCTGAAAATAGTCCAGCATGAAAAGAGATCTTGTTTGTTTTCCTAGCTCCTCTGCCAAATAATTTGCGTACCAGAGGACTTAGCACTCCATGATGTACTCTTGTGATACTCTGTAGTATCAGATAATTCAAGGAACCATGACCTAATTGATATATAGTTGACATACAATATTATATTAGTTTCAGTTGTGCAACTTAATGATTCAACATTTATATATATTACAAAATGCTCCCCACAATAAGTCTAGTTACCATCTGGCACCATACACAGTTATTACAGTATTATTGACTATGTTCCCTATGCTGTCAGTTTCATCCCTGTGACTTACTTGTTTTATAACTGGAAGTATGTACCTCTTAACCCCCTTCACCTATTTGGCCCACTCCCCCAAGTCTCTGTCCTCTGATAACCACCAGTTTGCTCTATGCATTTATGAGTCTGTTTTTGTTTTGTTTGTTCATTTGCTTCATTTTTAGGGAACTTTTCATTAAAAATTTCTTTTAATGAAAATACTTTTTTTAATTGCGTTACAGTTGACACGAAATGTCACATTAGTTTCAGGTGTCCAATATAGTGATTCAACAAGTCTGTGTTGCATTGTTGTCACCACAAATATACCTGCCATCTGTCACCATATAATGCTATTAAAATACCATTGATTATATTCCCTGTGCTTTATCTTTCATCTCCGTGACTTACTCATTCCATAACTGGAAGGTTGTAGCTATAATTCCCCTTCACCTATTTTTTCCATCATCCCAACCCCCTTCCTCTCTGGCAACCCTAATTTTGGTCTCTGTATCTTATGGATCTGTTTCTGTTTTTCGGTCACTTATTCATTTGTTTTGTTTTTTTTTGTTGTTGTTTTTGATTCCATATATGTTTAGTCATAAGGTGTTTGTCTTTTTCTGTCTGGCTTATTTCATAGCATAATAATACCGTCTACAAGAATCCTGTGTTGTCGCAAATGGCAATGTCTCATCCTTTTTTATTGTTGAGTAATATTCTATTTTACACACACACACCACATCTTCTTTAACTGTTCACCTATTAATCGGCACTTGGATTGCTCCTTAACATTCTCCCGCATTCAGGATTTTATGCTCTTTGTTCAATTTCTTTTCTTTTTTTTTTTTTAAAGATTTTATTTAATTATTTGACAGAGAGAGACACAGCGAGAGAGGGAACACAAGCAGGGGGAGTGGGAGAGGGAGAAGCAGGCTTCCCGCGGAGCAGGGAGCCCGATGCGGGGCTCGATCCCAGGACCCTGGGATCATGACCTGTGCTGAAGGCAGTCCGCTTAACCAACTGAGCCACCCAGGCACCTAAGGATCTTTTTTTTTAAAAAAATTTTTATTTATTTATTTGGCAGAGAGAGACACAGCGAGGGCAGGAACACAAGCAGGGGGAGTAGGAGAGGGAGAAGCAGGCTACCCGTGGAGCAGGGAGCCCGATGTGGGGCTCGATCCCAGGACCCTGGAATCATGACCTGAGCTGAAGGCAGACGCTTAATGACTGAACCACCTAGGCACCCCTTTAAGGATCTTTTTTAAAGAACCTACAAGTATAGCTCTATCAGAAACCCTTGGAGGGCCAAGACTGTCTGCCATTTTGTTGACATTTCACAGAACATGATGTAGGGGTGGAAAAATTTTCCCTTCTCTTTTAGCTTCCTTTAAAAAATTTTTTTATTGTTATGTTAATCACCATACATTACATCATTAGTTTTTGATGTAGTGTTCCATGATTCTTTGTGTATAACACCCAGTGCTCCGTGCAGAACGTGCCCTCTTTAATACCCATCACCAGGCTAACCCATCCTCCCACCCCCCCCCCCCTCTAGAACCTTCAGTTTGTTTCTCAAAGTCCATCGTCTCTCATGGTTCATCTCCCTCTCGGATCTCCCCCCTTCATTCTTTCCCTCCTGCTATCTTCTTCTTCTTCTTTTTTTAAACATATATTGCATTATTTGTTTCAGAGGTACAGATCTGTGATTCAACAGTCTTGCACACTTCACAGCGCTCACCGTAGCACATACCCTCCCCAATGTCTATCACCCAGCCACCCCATCCCTCCCCACCCCCACTCCAGCAACCCTCAGTTTGTTTCCTGAGATTAAGAATTCCCCATATCAGTGAGGTCATATGATACATGTCTTTCTCTGACTGACTTATTTCGCTCAGCATAACACCCTCTCTTTTAGCTTCTTTGGCTCATCCGATAATCAAATTGATGTAAGACAGATTAATACGAGAAAAACAGACATTTAGTAACATGTATACCTCCTGTATATCTGGTAGAAATCCAGAAACGCTTAGTAACTCTTAGAAATTGGTGAAGCCATCACCTTAAATCCATTTTCACCTACAGACAAAAATGTTGAGGGGTAAGGAGCCACTGGAGCCAGTTATGGGAGCCTATCAGGCCAAGCCCAGGAGAGGGGGATATGGTTGTTAGGGAGTTCTACAGTCTTTCCTTTTCCTTTGATGAGTTTCCACAGATTGAGTCATCCTCCTCTTCCTGGTACAGGGAGGTAGAAACTCATAAATGAAGAATTTTCTTATAAATTAAATGGCTCTCAGTAAAGGGTAACTTCTATTCAGTTTTTCAGAGCTTCATCTGTGTCTGCTGTTTGGTAAAAATAAACAGTTTACAATAATCTGTATGCCACAGAAGCATAACATTGGGTGGGGAAATTTGTTCTCCTTCAGTGCTACCACAATAGTAAGATGGAACTTTGAAACTCTTGAATGAATGATAAAGGGAAAAAGGTGGATTGGAAATTCCTTTCTCTCTGTCCCAGTCCTTTGTCAAACGAGAACATCAGACTCAGTGTCCTCTCAGTTCCTCTCTAACGGTAGCATCTTAGGTTGATGTGTACTTGGTCGTAAGTCAAATGCTTCGCTGGTTCCTTGGCACTAGGGAGTGTTTGCGAGAGGCCAGCTCTTCTTAGTCTGGTTCTTGGCCATGTTTTTGAACTTGGTTTATCCATATCTAAAAGTATTATGAATCATAGAAAATAGGTGAAAACTTTCAGACGCTTTCTGAGTTTTCACCATACAGGCCTATTGTTTTGAGTGAGAAGTTAACGGTTCCTCACAGATTCTTTGGGCTGGTAGTCCGTTACTTGTGGATTATCCATCTTGGGGCATAAGGCTCTAACTCTTCTCCTGATGCACAGATTCTCCTGGTTTGAAAGTATTACTATCTAACTATGGGAATCATTCAGTTAGAGGGGAATGGAGTAAAATGTCTTCTCATGGGTGTGGTTTTGTCTTTCCTAGACACATCAGTACCAATTCCATGCCTAGCAAGATTGATCATATTTCAACTTGCTACTCTTCTGTGTCTAAGTTTGTTCTGGAAAATACTTCTTGACCATCTGACAATAGGAAGCAGTTGCAACTAAATTATTCCTTTCCTTTTCTTTCTTAGTTTCTAATAACTCCTTACAATCCAGCTTCTGTGTCTCATTATCTGTATGATCTTGGGCAAGTACTTTTAGTGTTTGGATTCTCAGTTTTCCTCTTCATTAAAAGCAGTTGTCTTGGGGCGCCTGGGTGGCTCAGTCGTTAAGCGTCTGCCTTCGGCTCAGGTCATGATCCCAGGGTCCTGGGATCGAGCCCCGCATCGGGCTCCTGGCTCCACGGGGGGCCTGCTTCTCCCTCTCCCACTCCCCCTGCTTGTGTTCCCTCTCTCGCTGTGTCTCTCACTGTCAAATAAATAAAATCTTTAAAAAAAAAAAGCAGTTGTCTTGTTGAGAGGATTATAAATAGTGACATGTTAAAATGCCTAGAGAAGTATCAGGCACATAATACAGATTTAGTTAAAGGAGTCATCACTGTTATTCCCTCCTTTTTATTCCTTTCTCATTTTTTTTTTCATTCACCCTGCGTCCAGCTTCTGTCTTGAGATGAGAAATGATCTTTTTAAAAATTTTATTTATTTTATTTTTATTTATTTTTTAAAAGATTTTATTTATTTATTTGACAGAGAGACAGGGAACACAAGCAGGGGGAGTGGGAGGGGGAGTGGGAGAGGGAGAAACAGGCTTCCCGCCGAGCAGGGAGCCCGATGCGGGGCTCGATCCCAGGACCCTGGGATCATGACCTGAGCCGAAGGCAGATGCTTAATGACTGAGCCACCCAGGCACCCCGAGATGAGAAATGAACTTTACTAATTTAGAATAGACTTACATGGCAAGTGGCAATACTAACCTTTCATCCTGGGCATCCCATTTTGTCCTCGATTCTCCTATAATTTGCGATTTCAGGCTTGAATTGGGGGCACACTAACTCTGGGTGCTTGATGGCAATAAACAGTGTGGGAGGCAGTCAATCCCAGCCCCATGGGTGCTTTTCAGTGGCCTCTGTCCAGGGGATGTGGGGTAGGAATTGGATCTCATGTGGATTGTGTCTACCAAGTTATTTCTGAATCTTCTAGATTCCCAAATCATTTGGTACCCAGCTGTTAGGCTGCGTGATTCATGGTTATGGGTGCCTTGCTTCAATCGCTTGTCAGCAGTTTCTTCCCTGCGGTTGCCTTGTGATGCGGTTGTTTTCTGTGTGGTGTGCATCTCCTCACATTGCTTTGGGCTCTGCATCCCCCAACTTCTGTCATGGAACCAATGAGTCAGTGTCTCCTGGTGCTGTGTTATCATCCAGTTACCTCCACGTTCCCTCTGGTGGGTGGGCAGCAGAGAAGATGGGACTGCTGCCTCAAAGAGGGGGCTTCCTGTCCTGTTGCCAAACTGCCCGGAGGAGGGGGAAAGACAGAATGGCCGCATTTTCCAGAATGAATATTCAGAAAGCATTCAGGATAGAGAAGGCCAAGGAAAAGGGCCTTCTTGTTCAGTAGGTGGCAGTGTGGTCTGGCTTGAAGAAGTACTGTAAATTCCTGCATGTGTTTGCCCTGCTTTATCCTGATATCTTTGACAGCAGCTCGACTTGAGATTTTATTCTGAGTATTTTAGTGCCTTTTGTCAAGTGCTCTTTTTCTGGGGGAAAAAAAAAACAAAACAACACTTCATTTCTTTAGAAACTTCTCTTGGTAGTGGGCGGAATGTGTTTCTGGCAAGGGACTGTGATCTGAACCTTTCGGGCGCTCGGTGGCTAATTGCTCTTAGTTTGGACATCCTGCCAGGTAGGCTGGACTTTTGTTTCCCAGCTGTAGTGGGGGGAGTTTTTTCCTCATCAATGTGGTGGATATTTCACTGACATTATCAGTGGGGAGCACTTCTGCAGCCCCTAGATCTGACTGGTTTCTGTGTCAGGGAGGGAGGCTTCTGAGACCCAGTGTGTCACCCCTCTCTCGCCCATTCATCCTTCAGGGAATAGCTCACTTGGTCTGGTCAAGCTGGGATCGTGATGCCGTGATGTACCCTGTCAAACTGAATATGGTCAAATCCTAAACTCTGTACGTTGTTTCCCACTGCAAAGCTCTTGTCCCGAATGTCTGGTTTCTCAACACCAGTAGAAATCTCTGAAAAATTTTTAGGAGGAAGTCTACTTAGCATGAGCCTGGGCAGGAAGAATTGGGTCTATCTTAACTAGGCCACAGGTAGGTCATCCTTACCTCAATTGGCTGCTGGTTGGCATTGATAGATGGGATTGATGGTAAGCGTAAGGGCTTGGATTTGCTGGTCTCCTAGTTTCAGAATATTTTCACAATTAAAGATACTACATCTTGATGCTGAACTTGAGACCTTGGAGTCTCTGTTTAACTGGCTCTGTTCCTTATCTCTCATGCTGTTGCCCAGAGGCTTATCGTTGTGTACACATGATCTCGAGGAAGCCAGGATGAGATGGTAGGTGTTGAGCGCAAACCCGTTTCATGTCAGATAGGAGTAGAAGATTCCAGAAGTGTATATAGTTGATTCTTCTTATTCCTGGTATAAAGAACACTGAATTAGTTTAGGTTAGGTTCTTGTGAGCCAATTTGTTAACCAATCAATACATTACCTTTCTTTATATTTGTTTTGTTTAAAGATGCCTTATTTAATATATATTGCTTATTCATTAATACTGAACTCACAGCCAATAGCCCTATATATAACTCAGCCTAAATGAAGCATATCTAATATATTATTTTCTTTATAAGGCACATCACTGCCTCTTGCGCTTAGAAACACCATTTAGCCCTTCAGCATTATGCTGGAATATCATTTAAAATAGTGAAATCACCAGGAAAAAACACAAAAATGTTAAAATAGTGGCAGTAAATAGACTGTGAAAAGTTCAGTTTTTTACAGTAGGAGAACTGTAACTAGAAGGCAGAGTGTTTACTTGTTCTATTTCAACTGGGAACATGCAAATCTTTTGCCACTATGCATACGTGCCCTTCTGTGAATTACCATGAAGGCCCTATGAGTTCTGATCTGGGTGTTACAGATCGACTTTACGTAGTAGGCATTTTTCGAAATCAGGAATTTTTGAATATTGAGTATCAACCGTACATGTCTCACCATAGGCCCACAGCATTATCTATAATTTAACTATTAGAATTCTTAGTCTTATCCATATGTCTCCATTATAGTAAAACACTCATGAATTGGGCAGTGCTCAGTTTAATCTGGTCATAAGTGTTGAGTTCCAAGCAACTGAC
This sequence comes from Callorhinus ursinus, assembly GCF_003265705.2. NCBI lineage: Eukaryota > Metazoa > Chordata > Mammalia > Carnivora > Otariidae > Callorhinus > Callorhinus ursinus. The sequence continues at coordinate 12,710,265 of NW_027397095.1, read as the reverse complement.
TAGGGTCAGCATACTTCCTGAAATCGCAATGATCTGTTGATTTCTCATATGGATTAATAATTTATTAGTCAGCAGTTCTTACTAACATACAACAGTTATGTTAGTAAGGCTTCAAGATAGAGTTGGAGTAGTAAAATTCACACATTTGGCCACTCCATCTACATATGTATACTTTGTATGTGTATACGTATGTACATGCCTGTGGTATTTAATGTCAAAGTTGTAGTTTAAACTCAAAAGGTAAGAATCTTGGCCTGTATCTAAGTGGTCAACCTGATAACCTTTAGTAAAACAGCAAATCTTTTATTTTATTTTATTTTATTATTTATTTGACAGAGAGAGACACAGGGAGAGAGGGAACATCAGCAGGGGGAGTGGGAGAGGGAGAAGCAGGCTTCCCACAGAGGGGGAGCCCGATGTGGGGCTCGATCCCAGGACCCTGGGATCATGACTTGAGCTGAAGGCAGATGCTTAACGAGTGAGCCACCTAGGCACCCCAAAACAGCAAATCTTTCTGTTCTTCTACTCCTTACGTGTAAAAGGCAAACAAAAACACACCACAGTCTTGACAGCTGATTATCAGTAAAAGAAAACAATTTCTCTAGGGAGTAGGTTGTGACTTTTCAGGACAACTCCATCCTGCTAGACCATAATAACTTTTAGAAATCTCTTTCTTATTCATAGGTAATAGTTACCCTGTAACTTTTGCCTCTATAATCAAATAGAATTTAGAATATCTCTTCTTCATAATTATACTTTATACTTCTTAAGGCAGTACTGAAGTCATTCATCTTTCCCTCCATTAATTCACTCATCCACTTATTCAGTATTTATTGATAACCTACTGTGTTTTAGGCATTTTGGTACAAATCGGGGGTATATGGGTTTTCAAAAGACACATAATCTCAGAGTTCATGGATCTTATGTCCACCTGAACCTTTTTTTTTTTTAATGTGAAACATGTTTAGCTTTTTAATTTTTTTTTCAGATTTATTTATTTAGAGATTGAGAGAGAGAGAGAGCATGAGCAGGGCAGGGGACGAGGGAGAGGGAGAGAGCATCTCAAGCAGACTCCATGCTGTACATGGAGCCCAATACGGGGCTCAATCTCATGACCCTGAGATCATGACCTGAGCGGGAACCAAGAGTCGGAGGCTTAACCGACTGTGCCACCCAGGCGTCCTTGTTTAGCTTCCTACACTTGACACGGTTGGGGTCCCCTTACAGCCTTGCTCTTCTTCCCCTGGCCATGTCATCGCCTTCCTTCTAGGTGTGTGATTCCCGAATCAGGAGTGATCTCATCAGTGGTTGAGATATCTAGGTTCAAATAATTGGTGTATTTCTTGCTCTGCTCTATTGAACCAGGTCCTTAACTTCTCTGGGCTTCCATTTCCTATTCTGTCAAATGGGAATAATAACAGCGTTTGCTTGGCTGTTGTGAGGATTTAACAAGATAATGTACATAGAAAGCACTTAGCTTAGTATCTGGCATATAAGTGCCTCATAAAGAATAAAACTTTATTTTATTCATATTTATTAAACAGCCTAAGATGGCATTAGCATTTTTGGCAGATACAGTCCCACTGCTATTGCCCCCTGAATGTTGCAATCACCCTAAACCCTCAAGTCATTTTCTGTCTTCCTAAGAAATTACTTCTATTTTCCAGAGCTATGCTATGATGTCAAACCTCCATCAACCTCTTTGAGACACATTTTGACCAAGTCTGTCTGTTTGACTGGCTTGTATGTCATCTTCCTGAGAGATTGATGTAATTTCAGTGCCAGGATCGATGTCCTTGGCTTGACTTTTCTTTATCTGTGGGTTTGCTATGAATATGGAAATGTGTGTGGCCTCCCTTAACTTTAGAATCATCATTTCTAGAGATGAACAGATTATAAATATAACACTTAAAGCAATAGGGTGAAAATGTTTCCTATTTTATTTGTGCCTTGCTTTATTTCGTTTAGTAAGTCTCTGATGCATAGGCCTTTACATGATGATTGTTGAACAAAATTAATCCCATTTCTTGATGTGATGCATTTAATGATGGCTTGGCTGCCTTTGTCTGCTCCGTCCTTTTGTTTTAGGACTTTACCTGGACTGCTGGTCTGATTCTATTTTTTGGATGCACACACACACACACGTACAGTTTTTGCCCTTCTCTCAGTGCTGTCCAGAAATGTTGGGCAATAATTCAGAGGGTGAGGACTCATGAGTGCATTTCGGGAGAGGAGGAGAGATTTGAGCTGTGACTTATATAGATTATACAAATAAATATAGCTCTACAGACAGGCTTCATGTGAGTGTTTCTGTGTGAGGCTTCAATTCCAAGCCTAGGAAGTAGGGAACTGGGAAGGTAGAAGCTGTCTGAGTACACTTGTGGGAGATGAAGCAGTACCGAAGAGATAATGGAGGTTAGAACGCTGACCCAGAAGGAAAGCTCATTTAATTACCTAGGGCCTGGCCAGTCTGATTCCTGGGGAAGCTGTGCTTCTAGCCTGAGCTCCATGCTCTAAAGACTCTGTCCCTCCTTTGGCCCGCTCTTTTCTGCAAGGAGAGGACTTAGTGCTACCAGTGTATGTGCCCCTTGGCCAAAGGGAAACTGTGTGGAAGGGAGTATATATTCTAGGGTTGCCAGATAAAATGTTGGACTTGTATTTGGCAACCCTAGTATAATCAGAACGTGGATGCGTGGGTTGGAATGTCCGCATGCTTGTGAGTGTGGCCCTTCTTTCTGTAGGACCGTTCTTTGAGTGGAAAGAGGAGCCCGCAGGCCACGGACCTTGGGCCGACGGTTTCTCTACTCATATATTCTGGTGCAGAACCCTGGGGTATCTAAGAATTCAAAATCTGAACCTGGCCCGCAATGTTATGAATGGTACTTTTCAAGGTAGGAGGAGAGAACGTATCTAACTGTTTAAAAGTTTTGATATATATTTTTAAAATACAGAGACATCTGATATATGGGTCTCAATTTGTGCTCTTGTCCCAAGGTTCCACAAATGCTAGTGGACGGCCTTCAGATTACCAGACGAGGTTCAGTCTCATGGGCTCTAGATCCCAAATTGTATTTGATCCTTACAAGAACTCTGGGAATTTGGTACTGCAGGTGTCCCTGTTGGACAGATAGGGAAACTGAGGTTCAGTGATTTGAAATGAGTTATCCAAGGACAAAGAACGAATAATGGCAGTATGAGATTGAAACTCAAACCTTAGTCTATCTGAATGCGTATAAGAAGCTTCGGATGGATACTGCTTGAATCAGAATAATCCTTCTGCTACTAGCTAGCTCTTTGATTTTGTGTGAGTTATTGACATTTCACTTTTAGTGCCTAACTTTCTTGAGGTGGGAAATGTTGGAATGTATGTGATAGTAACAGTACCTACCTTCTATGATTGCTGGAAGGATTTAGAAGGACCTCATGTGTTAAGTGTTTAGCAAAGTGCATTGAGCATTGAAGGGCTCCACAAATAGTAGCAATTAGTATTAGTAGTAGTTCTAATGAGAATATCAGCAGCAGTATTAAATTGAGATGTAAATACGGTGTGAGTGTAATACTGTCTTAGTTATCTATTGCGTGACAAATTACCCCAAAATTTAGGGGCTGAAAACAACACGCATTTATTTTCTGTTTCTGTGGGTCAAGCGTCTGCCCATAGCTTAACTAGATCCTCTAGTCAGGCTCTCCTGAGGGGATGATCTCCTTCCAAGATCACAGGTCGGTCTGCCGGCCTCACTTCCCTTGCTGACTATGGGCCTGAGGTATCTCTTCAGTCCTTGACGCATCGCTTCTCCATAGGGCAGCTCATAAGATGGCTAGCAAAGATCAAAACCATAGTCTTTGGTAACCTAATTATGGAGGTGACTCTCCATCACCTTTGCAATATTGGGTTCATTAAATGCTAGTTTCTAGCGAAGTCGATTATACAAGGGTAGGATGACCTGGAAGCAGGGATCATGGGGGCACACCTCAGAGAGCTGCCTCCTGCTAGGATGTGGTCTCGTGCCAGCCTGGATGTGGTTCCCCATGTAAACATGATGCATCTTCTTGGCCAGGCTGTTTCGCCGTGGGGCCATTTCAGCTTAAAGTCAAGATGCAGGTCCGATAGGAGAGGGAAAGTAAAATTCCCACAGTTTCCAATGAAATCTGAACGTGAAACTCCAAAGTTGTCTTCTATCTGGGGCTGCTCCTTTGTACTGTCTCCTGAATTTCTGCTGACTCTACTGGAATGATTCTCACATCACAGAAGAAAAGATTCATCTTGAAAAGCTTGTTGTTCAGGTGTCTTCCTTTTTCTCCATGCTCCCCAGCATGCTGCTCCTGCAACAAGCTTAGCGGGCCATCCGTGTCACCTTGCTCTCTGTGTGATTTGGATAAAAAGAGGTTGGGGCAATTCGGGGCCCGGGGGCGATGGTCTTCACCCTTGGCTGCATATTAGAATCAGTTTGGACATTTTGGAAAACAATTGAGGCCTGAGCCTTACTTCCAGAGATTCTTACTGTTTACAAATAATGTCCAGGAGAATTGATATCACATGTTAACTATCTGTTTATTAGAATGGTGGAGGGATTGATTAGCTTGGTGCACCTGGTGCCTTTCACCACTGATAATAACGGTAGTTCATAGTCCTCATTCTTGTTTGATGCCCAGCAGATGTAACACGTGGAGCTTTCTTTGTAGCATTTTCCTTGATCCTCACAAAAATCCTTCTACAGAGAAGGAACTAGAAGCCATTTTAAGTTACTTGTTCAAGGGTGCAAAGGTCACTCGCAGTAGAAACCGCAGGAAATACTTATCTAATGTTCCCTGTGTGAAATGCACTTTGCAAAGTATGATTTACATAATTATTTACTCATCACAACAGCCCTATATAAGTACTATTATTATTACTGTTGGAAAGATGTAGACAGTAAGGCCCAGGCTTGTCCTATGACTTGTCCTAGGTCATAGCTAGAATATAACAGAGCCAGAGTTTAAACACATGCTGTCTCGTTTCAGAATCCACCCTGCTAAACCACCTTGCACACCGCTTCTTCTATAATAGTTCAGTAATCTGAGTCGAGACTCTACAGCAACCACCTCAGAATACTGGCAGCTAGTATTTAATGAACTATCCTGATATGATGGACATGGAGCTAGGCCACCATTTTCATTGTTTTATTTAATCTTGATGATAGCTCTGCTATTTTCTTACACAATACAAGCTGGCAGTGAGACCCAGTAGCCATATTTGGCCCATTCCAAATGCTACATTTCCTCCCACCCACCCGGCAAATAAACTGCCTCTGGCTATTGAGTTCCTGACCAATCTCTTTCATAGTTACTTATGAGACCTTTGGAAATTAAGTTAACCAGAAATTCATATACTGCGAGAGTTATTATTACTGAGCCCCCTTTTCTTCTATAGGTTAGACGTTCTTAGTCACTTCAACTGTGCTGCTTGTGACGTGGTTCCGTGATTCCGTCCAAACTTAGTTTCTGTGGTTAGCTTCGTAAATGGTTTTCATTGCGGATTTATGCTGTTTACATTTTAGACACGGAAGTGCTGCATCCTTGTAGGATGCTCTTGCACATTGCAAGGGGTTTAGTATCTCTGTCCCCTACCCAGTGGAGGGTGGTAGCTCTCCTTGGTCACTGTGAGAACCCCAAATACCCCCAACACATTTCCATATGCTCTTTGGGGGCAGTGCTGCCTGTAGATGAGAATAATCCTAACTAAAGACTGAATCTTATGAAGAAGAACCACTCTATTTTTGGATCTGTTCCCTAATGCACCCTGTTTGTGGGCTTTGTAGTTACCGATACTGCATTTCTCTTAAACAGTTATACTGGCGGTTTTGAGGAGCCATGGCATGCTATTGACTTAGCTGAATTTGTTGTGAATAGAAGAGTATAAAACATTTTTACGTGTCATATCTACTTTGTACCTACGTTTGGTTTTTGGAATAAAGGTGTGCTACTTTATTTCTATTTTAGCGCAACTTCTTACATTTTTGATTCTTTTAACCCATGTACTAGGTATTTTAAACCATCTATGCACCTGCAGTTTTGATCTACAGGTTGTCCGTGTCTTCATTCAAGTTGCTGATTACCATGTTGCACAGGATCAGTTGAAGGGCAAGGATCTTGTATGTTATTGTAGACCTCCTCCCGGATTGACATTGAACTGGTGGTCAGCATCAGTTAGTTAAGGTTGTGCGTCACTGTATTATCTAGACATCCTGCATTTCTTCATCTTCTTCATGACAGTATCATGCATTTCCTTTTTGGGAATGTCTGATACAAATCAGGAATCCCTCTGGAAAAATATTTCCTCTGTTCTACCCCTTCAAAGTGCTTTGCATAGAACTCTCAGCGTTAAGGGTCAATATTTCATAGACCAGTTCTATTCGTGATTAAAAATTACATGAAAATAAGAAATTTGATAAGTGATTTAGGGTATGGTAATTTTATTGATTCCAACATTCATGAGAAATACCACGATGACCCTGACATTCCAGGTTTGTATTTGAAATCAGTCCTAGTTTGCGATTGAGACTGTGACTTCAGGGTTCCTGAGAAGGCTTCAAAGATACACCCCACCCCAACTCACCCAACTGCGCTCTAAATCCAGAAATCTCTTCAATAGGAGACGGCAAATTCTGTCATTTCTCAAGGGGAGAGAGGCCTGAGAATTCACTCACCAATGGGAAAAGAAAATTATATCGTACCCTGTTGGAGATATTAATGACAATGCAGTTTCTGTCATAGGAGTAAATTTTGATAGAAGGATGGGAGAGAATGAGGAAACTGGTTCCTTGTTTATAGGCAAGACTGCCTATGGGGGGGGGGCAAGCAGGAGGGACCAAAGTACGGAAAGGGGGAGACTGAGACCATAGAACTTTTCTCTACTTGGCAGTCAGGCCTTGCATCGACTCTGTCCTCTACCACATGTCTATAGAGCTTGAAATTTCTGCCTATTGGAATTACATTCTGAAGGTGTTTTCAAAAGCATGTGCATCTTCACTATTTAGCGATGTCCGTTTATCTGATTCTGATCTGTGGTCACCTACCAGAGAGCAGGTGTTGAAGCCGGAGGGCTTCTTGGGAGGCGATGGACAGTGAATACTTGGGCAGGGCATGGAAGCCCAGAGGAGCTACAGCGATTTAGTAATAGGAGCAACTGGGTTGCTGAAGGACACACATTATTTAATTAGCAATTTTAGGGTTTTGCCCAAAGCGTGACTGTCCATATGGCCAGAATCTGCACCCTTTCCTCCTGTTTGGGCCCAGGTCTAGGCCTGGAATTTCCCCCTCTGGGGCAGCTCTGCCTCTCCAGTTTTTCTCTAGTTGGCGTTTTTGCTGTTGCAGGCTTCTGTACAAAGCTTTATTGGTGATGTGATTTTTGTGCACTTCTCTCTAAAGGCTCGACGTTGATGAATTTGGCTGCGCTTCTTGTGTTACATGCAGCATTAAATAATCTGCCTGTGTGTCTTTTTCCTTTTTTTCTTTTCCATTTTTAATTTTGAAACGGAAGTCGGTCCTATGGCTGAGTGGCAGAGAGGGCTCTTCTGTTCTTAAATGATTTGGCCTCCTTCTCCTTCGCTCTCTTCTTCCTTGCTTCAGCCCTTGGCTACCTCAGTTGTTCTGTCTGCTAGGACTTAGTTAAAGGATTCTAGCTTAAGGAGCTCCAAAGGAGCCTCAAAGAAGTGAAGTGAAATTAGTGCTGAGCCTGTTCTAGAAACAAGGTCCACTGACCCCTGTCCACAGCTCTCTCTGCGGCACCATTCTGCTGGGAACATTCATGGGAATGGTTCTCATGATGTCACGGTTGTCTTCCATATTGTTTATCTAGTGGCAGTGCTACCCCCAGTACACAGCAGGCCACCAAGAGAGATGGCAGCAGAGATGGTGGCAAGGATGATATGTTGACTGTGTGGCCATACTCCCCTGACGCTAATTTTTTTTCTTGTGGGGCGTGCTTGATACAAAGGAAGTCAGGTTGAACTTCCATTCTCTACTGCTTGCTCCCATTTCTCTCTCTTTTCATCCAGTGTCATCACCACTGCCCTCATGCTGTACACAGTTGTCTCAGGCTACCCCTGTGATGACTGAACTCCCCCTATTGTTCTTCTCCTATTCCAGTATTACCTCAAGGTCCAGTCTTCTTCTTTTTCCCATGCAAGGTAAAATTCTACATAGGAGTCAACTTATCTACTAAGTCTACCTTTGTTAATGGAGCCACTAGGAGCTCATGGGTTAATATGTTCATATTCTGTGTTTATAACAATGGGATACTGGCAGCAACAGCTTAACAGAAGACATCTGAACCATTCAGAAGGATTGATAAAAATATGTGCCTTACTAGGACCTACCAAAGATTTTCTAAATTAGGAACACATTTTAGCAGGTAGCACTGGTTATCGTTGGTCTGGCTAATGTTTTTTGCCTTTAAAATTGCATTTCATGTGTCATTGTTTTCCTCACCCCTCCCATTCCCTTCCCACCTTCATACAGTGGACTGGAATCATTATCTGAGCCTCGATTTGTCTTCTCAAGAATCTTGGTCTTCTTCTCTTGCATGCTGAATGCATATACACAACCTGTGAGTTTTTGTCTGAAAAAAATTCCAATTTCCATGTCTAGCTCTAGTGCATGACATACACTATGTTCAATAAATATCTTTTGAATGTCCAGCTGTGTTTCACATGGGAGAAAGCATTCTGTTTCCCCATAACAGGGGAACGCCACTCATTCCTCTGATTCGGAAGCAGCTCTGACATGAAAGAAAGGGAGATTGGTAGGTAAATGGGCAAGTTTTCCAAAGAAGGCTGTATTTTATTTTTGCATCTTACAGTCTTGTTCTTCTCTCTGGGGAGAATCATACTTCATGGGTGTCCTGGAAAGTGAGATAGAAAAAAGAAACTAAGAATAGATTATTAAGCTGTTTCTCCCTTGGGCTCCTGTGTGATGTTTCCATGGACAGATGTTCTAATACTTGGGTAATCTTTATTCAGTGAAGAGATACATAGTAAATGAAAATAGGATTCAAATGCCACCTTTCAGCCATGTGGCTATTTCTTGCCTGTTCTCAGAATTGGGCTCATAACTTATCTCTTGAATTTCATGTTTACGCAGTGGATAGATAGACTCCGATTACAGAGAAGTCAGGCTCACCTGCGTAAGGGGTCTTCTCACCATGTAAACTGCAGACCTGCTCTGTGGCCCTTCTGTGGCTTGTGCAAGGGTAATCAGTGATAGGGAAGTCACGCCCTCTGCCCGTTGCACATGATTTATAACATTGGGGCATGCTTTTTCCTTTCTACCCGTTACCTATCAAAGAAGATGGTCAATTTTGAATTTTTGAGAAATGTCACTCTAAATTCCATGTGTTGCGTAGGGCCTTCAAATCTTTCTACTGGGAAGATTTACTGGGGTCCTCGATTCACTCATATTATAATACTGATTTTGACCAAAAGGGTGAAACTGGTGATTGTCCTGGTTGATACTAGGAGAGCAAGTGGTAATAGGTGCTTAGTAACAAAGCTCAGCCGGAGCAGGCTGACCCATATTCAAACTGATTGGGTATTTAGCAAATTCACTCACCTACTTTTCACAGATAAGCATTGAAAGATTAAAAATGTCACATTAAAAATCAAGTCAAAATGTTTTACTCATTTTACACAGTGAGTTTTAAAAGCATAAATTCCCAATTAAGTTAATTTTTACAAGCATCTGAAAGCATCATCTATAGGAATGTAGGGGTTCAGAACTAATCACCCCAAGATTTGCATGCAGATTATTTCTAGCTGCAAACATTCAAAGGCAAAGAGACTCAAAAAGACCTTCTCCTATCTGCTCAAAAGAATTTTCATGGAGGACTAGCTCCAAGAAGAGTGGTATCACCATAAATATCTGCATTATGATATGAATATGAATTTGGGTTAGTAGACAGGTAGCAAAGTCTATTAGTTAAAATTCCTCTCTATGTCCCATTGTTTCTCTGTGGCCCAACAAATACTTGTTTACCAAAGATTTACTCTTTTTCATCTTCCTATTCATTACTTTCCTTCCTTTTGAAGTCCCAGACCCCTACCCCCTTTCCTTAGTTTAGGATGACATATACCTCATTCTTCCTGTCTTTAAAATCTTTCCTGTTTATGTGTAATTCACCTTAAATATGCAGTTAAGTTTTATTTTCTCCTGTTAATTTACCTCCTGTCAATTTAATTCTTACACCAGTCAGAAGACCCTTAAATGGTAGAGAAAAATTTTTCTACCCTTTAAGTAATATTTTATTGGTTTTTCATTAGCAAATGGGGACCGGTCATAGAGGCTCTTTTTCTCCCTCTTAAACCATTAATTACAAAAACCGGTGAAATAGAAAGGCATTGATAATGTTTAAGCTTTTCCCTTTAGCACTAGTTATATACAGGTAAGGGAAGGGGCCATGCCTGTCCCCTGCCTAAGACGCAGAGGCATCTCTCTGCTTGTTACAAGTAGACAACCTCATCTGAGGTTTTGGGAAGAGTAATTCTCTTTTTAATGAGACTCTAATGAGGTGATAGGTTATTTATGTAATTTTATGCTCATCACACTCTGCACTAAAGTGCCAAGCATTTTCTCCACCATCACCATTATCATCTTAGTGAACTTGATTACTGAGAAGGAACATGCTGCCTAATTCTCCCACAGTCCTGACCTCCTTGCCGTGCTGACAATTTTTGGATGAACATCAGGTTCTCCAGCAACTGTGGATTTAAGATTGCAAAGAGTGAGTCAGAGATTTGAGTCATGAACATACAGAAATTGAACATGCAGGAATCTAATAATTTAGAAATATAGGGAAATGGAGATGAGAAACCACATGGTCTAGAGAGGACAGAGAGAGGGAGAAGAGCTAGCTGTCTTTTGACCTTCTGGGTCATATCAGGTCTGATGCTTTTTTTTTTTTTTTAAGATTTTATTTATTTATTTGACAGAAAGAGACTCAGAAAGAGAGAAGGAACACAAGCAGGGGGAGTGGGAGAGGGAGAAGCAGGCTTCCCGCCCAGTAGGCAGCCCATGCGGGACTCGACCCCAGGTCCCTGGGATCATGATCTGAGCCGAAGGCAGACGCTTAACAACTGAGCCACCCAGGTGCCCAGGTCTAATACTTCTTGCAATAGGATTTTATGAGAATGTTCTACATTCATAAAATAAATCTTCTTTTTTTTTTTTTTAGAGGGAGAAATAGAGTGTAAGTGGGGTGAGGGGTAGAGGGAGCCGTAGAGAGAGAGAATCTTAAACAGGCTCCCGCCCAGTGGGGACTCCCAACATGGGGCTCGATCTCACAATCCTGACATCATGATCTGAACCAAATCAAGAGTTAGACTCTCAACAGACTGAGCCACCAGGCCCCCCTCCTTTTTTTAAAATTTTAAATAAATCTACTTTTAGTGGGTCTCTGATCCTTGCCACTTGCAGTCTGTGGATACGATTAATTTGAATTCAGTACACAAAAGTTTGTAGTCTATTTCCGACAGGCTTTATGTTTATTATCTCCCTTGTTTCCTATACCAATCCCTTGTCAGAAGTAGGATGGGAATGACAAATGCTTTGAGAGCTAGAGAAACTGAGGCCTCAAATGGGAAAGGGGCTTGCCTGAAGTTAAACAGTTAAGTAGAGGGACAGCCACGCCTAAAACTTTTGTCTTCTCATTCCTGTGCCTCGTGCTTAGCACTTATTAGACACCCGATGATTATCTGTAGATCGATAGACAAATCAGCATGGGAATGGGTGATTCCAGGCAGAAATGATACAAAAAAAGGTAACTGGTCTTGTAATAGACACGAGTGTTCTGAAGAAACCTAACAAAAGTGAGCCCCTGGAGTCTCTAGCAAATCTTCCCAGTTGAACTCACTCATGTATATTGTCCCCTTGTGCCTCTACCAGAGTGTGCAGATCGGATCTTGCCTTTGACCACACTCACCTTACCTCACCTCTCTGACGCTGTTGCCAGTGGAGACATCAGTTATGTGCCTCAATTTGGCACTTCCTATCTCAAAATTTACCTATCTCAAAATTTAAAAAACGAAATCGTCCCTGGGGTGAAACTTTGAATGCCAACTCCATTAGAGAAAAATGTATCTAGGCAAAAAGGTCTGAGAATCATGGTTTAGAACCAGGTTGCTGCCAGGACCTGCCTTCACATGGAATATTTAGAGCTAGAAATGGATGTATCCCTTTAACTGTTAGGCACTTGCCCCCTCTTCAAGCAAGCCATGATAGGGTCTGGATTTTAATGTATCGCGTATGTTTCTGTGTTCTGTTTTACTTTAGTTTCTGCATAGTGACTGACTGAATTTGTCTTTTGAAAAACACATAATGAGGTGTGTGTGTGTTTTGGGGGAGTCATGTGGAGATGGTCTTCAGTGGGAGTTCATGGTATATTAATAGGTGTTAGAACAGAAAATTCATAGTGTTTTTTTTTTTTTTTAAGATTTTATTTATTTTGGAGAAAGCAAGAGCGAGAGAGATCACAGTGGAAGAGGGAGAAGTAAACTCCCTGCTGAGCAGAGATCCGACGCGGGGCTCAATCCCAGGATCCTGAAATCATGACCTGAGCCTAAGGGAGACACTTAACTGAATGAGCCCCCCAGGCGGTCCCAAAATTCATTTTATATATATATACATATATGTATATATATATATGTATATATATATAATTTTTTTTAAAGATTTATTTGACAGAGAGAGACACAGCAAGAGAGGGAACACAAGCAGGGGGAGTGGGAGAGGGAGAAGCAGGCTTCCCACTGAGCAGGGAGCCCGATGCGGGGCTCGATCCCAGGACCCTGGGATCATGACCCAAGCCGGAGGCAGACGCTTAACGACTAAGCCACCCAGGCACCCCAAAATTCATAGTATATTAAGAGCATCCAGGTCTCACTCATTATTTCACATGGTCTCTGAAGGTTTATGTTGCCCATTTAAATAAAAGAAAATGAAGCAGTATGGACCATAGTTCTATTATTCTTTACCTTTTCTTTATAAAGAAATTAGAATTGAAGAATATTGCTAAGGAGAGAAGCATCCTAGAAATGTGTTCCAATTAGAAAATCTGGATTCTAAAGCATGGGTTGTAAAAGAGGTAGTTATTAAAATTTCTGAGAGATCTTGCTGTTAAAAAAAAAAAAAGCCTTCAGCTTTTCAAAAATCAGCTTTCCTGAACTTTTGTGATCATGTCACCCTTTTCTACATAGAACACCTGTTAACTTACCATCTCCCTTTTGCGGTACACTGGGGTAGACTATAACTTGCCTAAGGAGGTCGGGTAAGAGACAAGATTAGAAATGTAGATTGGGTACATGCTATAGTTTCCAATACTATGCTAAGAAGATTCAAATTCATTGTATAAGTAATGGGGTCATTATTTAGCTTTTTTTTCTCCTTTAATATCTTCTCCACTTGTCTCTATACTTCCATTCGTTCTCCTTTTCAGTCTATCTTGAGTAGCAGTGCTAGACTAACTTTCCTAAAACTGTTTCCATCGTTTGTCAGTCCTATTTAAGAACCTAGGTAGTGCTTTTCAGGACCCTACATTTTGGTGTCTTTTCATCTTCGGACAGATTTTTTGATAACCTACCTTGTATTGCTCTCCATAGGTACGTATGTAATCATTTTGAAAAATTCTATTATAAAGTGGTTTTCAACCTTGGCTATGTGTTAGAATGGCCTAGGGAGTTCATGAAAATCCCTGTGCCCTCACCCAGCAGATTCTATCAGAATCTCTAGGGGTGGGGCGCAGGCATTAGTCATGTATAAAACTTCCAGGTGATCCCACTCTGCAGTCGCCTTTGAGAACCAGTGGCCTGACGTTCGGCTTGTAGCTTTTCTCATAGTAAATACTCACTGCAGACTTGTTGAATTCATTTTGTTCATATCACATTGATCAATTTCCATGGAGCTTACATCTACTTATTAAGAGGAGATTCTAACTCTCCTGCGGCAAAATCAAAGCTGTCGGTTTTGTGCTTGGAAAGAGGAAATTACTTTATTAATAAATATTCTGGTTTTTTGAATCAAATCACAAGTACAACATGAATTTCCACGACCAAAGAACTATTGAAGCTTTTATAGGTAAACTGATTGCAAATGTCTTTGTCAATTTGATTAGAGCATACACATATTGAAGTACACTTCAAGCAGAAAGTTTGTCTGAAGCCTTGCTGTTAAATCTCTTGTGAAGTAATTTAAGATTGAACCCCCAGAGAATTGTGAACTGCTCTTTGAAAGCGGCAAGTTCTAGTAAATATATCCTCACTGCATTCCCTTGGAGAAATCAAATGAGCATTCAATCTTGGTGTTTCATAATACAGGGATAACTCAGATTTTGCAGGTTTGGTTCTATACTGCCACAGTAAAGGGAATTACTCAATAAAGGGAGTGAAATGAACCTTTTGGTTTCCCAACACATAAAAGTTATTTTTACATTATATCATAGTCTATTATGTGTGTGGTAGCATTATGTCTGGGGAGAAAAAAAAGTACATACCTCAGTGAAAAGAGGCTTCATTGCTAAACATTCACCGACATCTGAGCTTTAAGTGAGTCGTTCCCTTTTTGTTGGGGGCGCCTGGGTGGCTCAGTTGGTTAAGCGACTGCCTTCGGCTCAGGTCATGATCCTGGAGTCCCGGGATTGAGTCCTGCATCGGGCTCCCTGCTCAGCGGGGAGTCTGCTTCTCCCTCTGACCCTCCCCCGTCTCATGTGCTCTCTCTCTCTCTCTCTCTCTCTCTCATTCTTTCTCTCTCTTTCAAATAAATAAATAAATAAATAAATCTTTAAGGAAAAAAAAAGAAGACAACAATGGTTGTGATTTTTAAAATCTCTTAATGTGTATTCTGGGTTGAGAATGACTATAAATTTTGTCTCCCAAATAACTTTTGATCTCTTTTTTCTTTCATGCCCATTATTTTTAAATGTTTTTGGACATGGTAGTTTCCTGCTCCCCTTTTGGTTCTTTGGCTGGTGCAATGATCAGAGTAACAGGACAGGTTGGGAGCAAAACAAAATTAGTTTTCTCTGTCTGGGGGGCCTCAAAGATAGGAGACCCACAGACAGCTAGTTGAGGCTTGTGCAAAGTCCTGAGCTTTAAGGGGAAGAGGGTGGGAGGTTGGGCTTCAAAGGGGAGGAAGACAACATAGGAGGAGACTTGAAAGATAAATGTTTGGTAAATGAGTATTTGCCATGCCTTTTGGAAATGTCTTTCTGATATTTTTAGTGATAGTACTCCCTAAATTTGTTTGAGGCTATTAAGGGGAAGCTAAAAGGCTCTTCTTGAGTTTGTTTGGCTTTGATCATCTTTATCTTAAAATAATTCACAGGCCAAAGTGGCATATTCTGGGGCTGCTTATCCCGATCCCCATCGGGGTTTTCCCACTGCGTACAGAATATAGGCCATAGTATGGCTTGCAAGTTCCTCTACAGTCTCGTTATATTCATTCATTCTTTCTTTCAAAAAAATCTGTGGATGTTGGTCATTGCACAATAATGGGAATGTCCTCATGCCACTTAACTTTCCACTTCAACATGCTTAAAATGATAAGATTTATGTCATGTATCTTTAACCAGAATGATACAAAAACTTCACTGAATTCTTACTAAGTGTTAGGCATCCTCCGTCATCAGACTTACTTTTTCTCAACACACTGGGGGTTTTCCTATTCATTGTTTGAAATGTCCTTCTCTTCCCTCATTCACAAACTCCCCATTGCCATTAAAGATAGAGTAAATGTTTCTAACTACCTCAAGCCTTCTGAAATTGCTAGGTCCAAGGGAACTTGTCACATTAAGGATATAAATGAGCATGCATCTATTTCACCCCACTGAATTATGTTCCTTGGAAAGAGGACTGTGTCTTCTATCTTCAGTTTTCATTTCGGTCTCATTGCTACCTTGCCGCATTAGGGCTGGAAGTATGAATTTTGAGGGACTAATGCTGGGAAAAAGCACGGGGGATCAGTTAGTATCTGAGGACCAGGCAAAGCCAAAGTCCGTAAGGGAATGCCAGTGCTTAAATGTCAGGGCCATAAGACATGGGGCGAATGCCATAGAGTTCAGAGTTGAAGATGTGATCCAAAGTCTTTCTTCCACTGACCTGCCACAAGCAGCTTTTTTTTTTTTTTAAAGATTTTATTTATTTATTTGACAGAGAGATAGAGAGAGAGTCCAAGTAGGCAGAGCGACAGGCAGAAGGAGAGGGAGAAGCAGGCTCCTCGCTGAGCTTGGAGCCCGATGCGTGACTCGATCCCAGGACCCTGAGACCATGACCTAAGCCAAAGTCAGATGCTTAACCGACTGAGCCACCCAGGTGCCCCACAGGCAGCTTAATTCCCTATTGTTAGATGTCTTCTGTTGTGCTCAAGGCATAATGCGTACCGGAAGTGAACTTCTGTGAAAAATACCTGTAACCACAGGATATGTATCCTCTTCTCTCACCTATGGTGCCATTCCACACAAATGATTCAGGTTTTTCAGTTAGCACTTTGGAGAGTGATGAGTCGGAGCCTGAGCAATGTTCCAGTAAGGAAAGGGAAGGCTTTTCCATGCTCTAGTAGCAGATCTGGGTGTCGGTGGGTGCAGGAGAGCTGCGGGCTCCTAGGACAGTTGCTGACAGAGAACATGAAGGTCCACTTTACCTTTGTCCATGTCCTGTTCGGAGCTGACCCCATATCCAAAGGAATCGTGGTCTGATCTCTGATCCTCTGAATTTGGTCGCTATGTGAATACAATGTATCTTAAAGAAACGAAAGCCATAGAAAAGTCTGGGAATATGAATGTTTTCTATCAGCAGCAAACAGTAGACGAGGGAAAGGACAATGAAAATTGGTTCAGCATATTCCTAAAGTTCCTACAGTTAGGTAGGGAGGGAAGATGCGTACTTCCTCCCCTAACCTGACCGCCTCTTGAGTGTTTAGAGCCTAATTCTTTACTTGCTTACTTGTGTACAGTAGGTTTATTGCATTTGTCTTCCTGAATTCAGATAACTGTTAACACTTCTAATAATTGCATGCATCTGCGGGAACAAAATTTGTTTCTTTGTCTTTGTGTAATTTTCATTGCTCCCTTTTTCCTTCTCTATGGTCATTCTTAAGTTAGACTCTTTAGATTTAAGGTCAATGAACGTGCTCTCTGCTCTGAATGACCCCAAGATGTGTGTGTTAGAAGTAAATGTCTATCTCTGCTCAGCTGTTATAGTTTGTGTGTGTGCCTGTGCGGGTCGGGGACAGCTTGTTCAAATGTTTCTCTGTAGATTTAAATAGTCTAGTAACCACCAAATCTGTAAGTCCTTGCAGTACTCATTAGGAGACTCAGATGCCTGTCAGATCACTTGGAAAACTGTAAACCACTTTATAAATTGAAAGGATGCTACCAAATACTGAAATACCCTGGATAGCCCCTGAAATTTCTTCATTAGCGGACTGAGCTAAGTGCGGAGACATAGAGCACATTTCCTATTAGCTGTTCTCACTGGAGGATACCAGTGGCATAATGAATCCAAGAGCAGTAGATAATTTAGACATCCTTGATACTTGAGTCAGGGATTTACAGGTTTACTTTTGTGTTTTATCGAAACCAATAGAAATGACCAGTTTGTCTGTCTCTGAGTACTTGTTCATAGGATATGGAGAAATGATTGTTTAGGAATTAAATACACCTCCGACTGATCTATGGAGTGGATTATTTTTCATCAGAATACTGAGTCGGGAGGCCTGGGATCATTCCATGTGACACCTCCGTCCACATTGCCTCATAATGTTCTCCTTTTCTTTCCAGGACACGTGGTTTATTGCTCTCACTAGACTATATGACGTAAAAACGAATCTTTTTTATGAAATGAAACTGTCATTTACTGAGACAAGTCCTATGTGATGATTATTTTCCTAGTCTCTTTCATAAACAGTATCTCATTGACTTTTCAGAGCATTCATGTCAAATGGAATTTTTATCACTATTTTTATAGGTGACGTGCTGAGCCTTTAAGCAAATATGCTCAAAGTCATGACTACCATGAGCCAGTGACGTCCCGGGATTCAGAGCCAGGTATTTCCATTACTTGGCAGTGCTGTTTCATTTTTGGTGCCCCTTTGTCCCTTTTATCTGGCTCTGTGATTTCTCTCAAGGTTTGGGAGCTTATGTCCATTCCCTGTGTTCCAATTAATGGATACGTGACCCAGAATCTCTTTGTTAGTTAGTAACGTCAGAAAGTAACCATAAGGGGCGCCTGGGTGACTCAGTCATTAAGCGTCTGCCTTCTGCTCAGGTCATGATCCCAGGGTCCTGGGATTGAGCCCCGCATGGGGTTTCCTGTCTGCAGGAAGCTTGCTTCTCCCTCTCCTACTCCCCCTGCTTGTGTTCCCTCTCTCGCCGTGTCTCTCTCTGTCAAATAAATAAAATCTTTAAAAAAAAAAAGTAACCATAATTATTATAACTGGAAAAAACGTGGACACTAAACCCCATTTGAGCCTAGTCTAAGGTAGAAACCTTGAAATGCTCATAATGCTTTCAATGTTTTCTGTTGTACCCTGGAGGAGATTTTTGGGAAGCACAGTTCGAATGTCTCCATCTATGAATATTGAAGTGTGCATGGAAACTGGTATGATTATCTAGGGAAGAGAGAGGTAGCTGTTTCCCCATGGGCATTAAGCTGTCTTAGCATCTTTTCACCATTTTCTGAAAATGAATCTGCCATGTTCCCCCCCCCTTCTTACAAGATGGAATGGGAACTCATTTATGTTAACTTTTCAGCTATAAAATCCACTTTTAATCTTTCACTGGAGTACTACTCTCTTGGCCAGGAGAAAAAGATCTCATTAAAAACAAAAATGATATACAGTGTCTATTAATCAATTGGATGGAACTACTTCATGCCCTGAATGCAAAATTTTGCAATGTATCTCTTAAGGATCGATATTGTTTCTAAGTAACTAAAGCTAAATCAATACCATCTCCACACTTCCCTTTTGGTAACAGATCATTAGATTCCAGTGTTTCAGAACCTGTAACTACAAATACTGACTGCCCAGAAGTAGTTTTCAGAGTAAAATTTTACCCATTTGGTTTTTTGGATGTTGATTTACTTCTGTTTTGGTGAAGCCCTTTTATAATACTATTTATTGTTAAGGCAAATTCTCTTAAGGGACTTTTAATGTATAATGTTTTGATGTTTCAAAGGGTGTAATTTGACCTATGTGTGCCCAAAATCATGTAATAAAAAAGTTCAGCTGTATTGTATTTTATTGATTGCTGCTTACTCATTTTAGTTTCAGTGTACATCGGACTTAGGGAATTATTGGTTTATTTGTTGAATGTTTAAGAACAAATTTTAAGCCATAGCGTTATTGCATTTCAGGGTTGGAGAAAACCCTCAAGGTATATGATTTAATCTGTTATGTGAAGCTTGGATCAGTCTCCCGTACAATAGACCGAGCAAGCTAATTCACATTTAGGTTGGATTAAATCAAGCATAAAATGTAGAGGGAATGAGGTTGAATCATTATGATACCTGGCGGGAAACGGATGATATCCTTTGAAGACAAATTTGAGAAGTTTAATTAAGGGGTATTTACCGAGGCATGGGGACAGATGTAGATAAGATCAAGAAATAATGAAGTACATTGAGGCTATAGCAATAATAGGGAACTGCAGGGGAGGGAAAATACTTTCTTGGCTGCCACCCCTCGCCCCCTCAAGAAAAAGACAGATTAACTGGAGAAAAACAGACACAAAGTTTATGAAATGTTGTTAACCTTGAGAGTGAAACAACTAGTTATTTTATCAGGAAAATGGGTTTATTCTGAAATAGTAGAGGAATTGCAAGCTTTGGCAAACCATAGGTAAGTTTGGATATCAAAGGAGAGGAATGTTACTTTACAGACAAATGGAGGAAGTTGAGAGCGGTGTTTTCTTTCTTTCTTTTTTTTTTTTTAAAGATTTATTTATTCATTTGACAGAGAGAGAGAGACAGGGAGAGAGGGAACACAAGCAGGGGGAAGGAGGCTTCCCGCTGAGCAGGGAGCCTGATGCTGGGCTCGATCCCAGGACCCCGGGATCCCGACCCAAGTGGAAGGCAGACACTTAACGACTGAGCCATACAGGTGCCCCGAGACGGGTGCTTTCATTGAAGGGATGGATGTGAGAGTTCAGGGTGGTAACGCGTTATGTTTGGCCATATTTTGGTATTATTGGCTGATCTTGTTGCTGAGCAAGGAGAAATTTTTTCCTCCTTCTGGAATAGTAAAGTAGGCTTCTTCCTACTGGGCGTTCGAGGAAAGTCTTGCATATGTGGTAGGGCGTGAGAGCTCTCCCTTCTTGCCTCCTGTCTTCATTTTATTTTATTTTTTAAATGATTTTATTTATTTTAGAGAGAGAGCACGAGAGAGACCAGGAGCAGGGGAGAGGGATAGAGGGAGAGAGGAGAGAGAATCCCAAGGGGACACTGCCTTGAGTGTGAGTTCGATGCAGAGCTCGATCCCATGACTCTGAGATCATGACCTAAGCCGAAATCAAGAGTCAGACGCTTAACCGACTGAATCACCAAGCCCCCTGTCCTGTCTCCATTTTAAAAGATTTCCTTTCTTCAGCTTCACTGTATATACCTCTTGTGTACATGGGAGAGATCCAGGAAAACTGAGTAACTCCCTGAAACATGCCAAGCTGCCACCTTATATAACATCTGCCATTGACAAAAGATGTTGGCAGTTTATGGGGGTGAATGACATGTTATGGGAATTTATTAGGATAAGCCTAGTAAACAAGGGTAATATTGTTATGCATGTTCAAGTCCTTGCCTTTTCCTTGGGTAGGAGTTTCTAGAGTTTCAGAATCATCCCCCCCTTCCTGCTACATAGGAGTATACACTCTTACAAATTGAGATTTATTCCTACAAATGTGAATGTTTCGTACAAAAGGCTAACTATTCAGTTTTCAGAGCTTTTCGTATGTCTGCCTTTTCTTAAAAATAATCAGCCTGAAATAATTTTTATGCTAATGAGGGGTGTTTTGGGGGTGGTATATTCTGTTCCACTTAAGAACCGATACCTTTCCGGGGGCGCCTGGGTGGCTCAGTTGGTTAAGCGACTGCCTTCGGCTCAGGTCATGATCCTGGAGTCCTGGGATCGAGTCCCACATTGGGCTCCCTGCTCGGCGGGGAGTCTGCTTCTCCCTCTGACCCCCCCCCTCATTCTCTCTCTCTCAAAGAACCGATACCTTTCCTAGACCTGAAGGAGCGTAGGATAGAGAGAAGTTCCTGGAACTTGAGAAGGTTGGCTTAGAGAGAGTATCTACCAATAGGAACTGTAGCCTTGACTGGAGAAATTCAACTACAGCCATTCTGAGATCCAGTAGGGGTGAGTACTAGGCTAGTAAAATACCTCTCTCTCCCTCAAATTACTCCTCCATTATCTTTCCAGTGATTTCCACAGGCTAAAACCTACTGAAAGCCATAGGGCTTGAAAACATAGTTAATGTAGTAAATAGAGCTCAGCCTTGTAGGTTACACAGCAGGGTAGAGGGTAGATTGGAAACAGTCAACAGAAGATATTTAGCATGGAAATGATGTCTCCTTTCTCCTGTGACTCCATCTTAGCATGTCCGGAGTGCAGTAATTAGTTCTGAGTAAACAGGGCTATAGTCAAGAAAATGTATTCGAAGAAAGCAAGACAATACAGTGAGAGGAATCAAAAGTATTCCATGTAAAAATGTTTCTAAGAAGTAGGATTGTTACTTCTAGAAAAGGAACGATTTGAGGGTCAACAAAATGCTATAGGTAAGAGTAGAGACTTGAGTCAGCTCTAAAGTTATTAGCTGTGTGACGTCGAGGAAGCCACTTAACTTTGTTGACCTTAAAAGTAAAACAGCTAGTTACTTTTACCTGCAAAATGGGTTTATTTCGGAACAGCAGAGGAGTTACAGTTAGGAAGAGCAAGCTATCACAGAAATCATGGGCCCATCCAAAGAACAAAGGAGAGGAGAGAACCTGTCTTACAGAGGAAAAGGGGGCTGTGGGAGGGGCTTTTTCTGTTTGTAATAGTTCCACTGGAGAAATTTGGGATTTCCAAGTACAGTGGGTTTTCATTGGCTGAGTTGTGGTAGTCTCTCAGTGTCTGGGCTTTTTAGGGTGAGGAGAAAATCTTACTTCCTCCTGCTGGGGTTGTAAGGTAGGCTCCTTCCTGTTGAGAATGTAAGGACATCTTTTCCCCTTGGGTCTGCAAAGGGCTCCCGGGAGCTGTAGGGCACGGAAGCTCTCCCTTTTGTCCTCAGGACTCCATTTTCAATGAGGTTTCCTTGGTTCACTTTCCCCCGTTCTTTTTGCTTCAGTTCCCTCGTTTGTAAAATTGGGCATAATAATCAGCATCTACCTCATAGGATTGCTATGGGAATTAATTTAATATTCAAAGCAATTAAAACAGTGCTTGGTACCTAGTAAATGTCGTATAATATAGATGAGTGAGGAGGGGCATGGTAGAGAAATTTGAGTGGCTCTGTGTGTCCTGAAGCAGTTAAATCTAGTTCAGTGGATGAAAGCTCGAAGACAGATTTTCCTTTAGTGTAAAGATCATTTATCTCATAGACATAATAAAAAATGATCTTATATGGGAGTGCATTCTCCATCCCAGAATTGTTCAAATTTAGACTAAATGACAATTCATGTCATACAGAGATTCAGGCATAAACTGGGAGGTTGGATTAGAAGATTTACAGAATCCATTCCAATCCTGGCATATCTTTGATTTTTCTGCAAAATTATTTGCATTGCGACTGAGAATACAACCTTGTTAGCTAAATTTCTGTCTCAAAGAGTGTCTTGTAGGCTGCCTTCAGATTGCCCAGATGTCACTCTTGACCTTTAAGTGGTGCCTGGAAAACACACACACACACACACACACACACACACACACACACACACACACA